>NC_064851.1:87049793-87649793 GCF_024139225.1 Suncus etruscus | reverse complement strand
CTCTCTCTCTTTTTTTTTTACTGAATTGCAAAATCAAAATATGTTTGAAATCTAAATTCATCTAACTGAAAACATTACACATTACACAGCCTCATGGGTAATGTGAAATGTTAAGTAATTTCAAGTTGCCAACTTATGTCTGTAAAAGTATGACTCCTAGATAAGGAAAGAATGAATGAAACAAAACCTTCAGTTAAAAATATTCAGTTATAGAATATATTATAAAATATTAAAATTTGAATAGCATATAAGTAAATTCAGTGTTAATTTTACAGTTGAGAAATGTAAAAAATATTTTTTACAGTGCATACAATATTTGATTAATGAAGATATAGTGCATATATACTTAAAATTTCTAAAGGACTATGAGTTTTAATAATTGAAATTTCTTTCAAAATCTGATTTATATAATGTTCTCATTATTTCCTTCAAAATGAGTTCACTTAATTTTTCTAGTCGAATGTTAGCTATTAAAGGCACTTTAGCACCATCTGTTGGAAATCTTAAGTAATTACCAGAATGTATGGAAAAAATTATTTTTGTCTTTAGTTATCATCTCCAGTAATTTCACTATTTTAAGCCACATAAGTTAGATAAAAAGAAAAGGTTAGTAAATAGTCTGTTACTACTATACATATCTATGTTTTGATTAAATTAATCTGTTTTCTTTTTATTTTAGATATAGCTTTTCTGTCTTTTGCTTTAGATATTGCAGAGCCAACTATATACTTAATAGCACAAACACCAGCATCACAATCAGATTACCTCCCACCAGAACAAACCTATGTGGTATGCATCACCAGCCCTACTCCAAGATATCTGGTATATTACAAGGAAGTTAATTACTCTAAATTTAAATATAAAATACTGGTAAGTTTTTTAAATTCAGAATGCTGATGAGATAGGAGTTTTTGTCTTGTCACTGGTAAAATTTTTAAAAAATTTCAGAGATAGAAAAATTTTCTATATTATACTATGAAACTTGCTATGCTTTACCTTATTACAGCAGAAATTATTGTGTTCTGATCTTATCTGGGAGTATGCTAAGCATACCAGTAGGCAGATAACAGTTTCCTGATGTCTAGGAAAACTGTTGTCCTCTCTTATTATTTACCCACCAACTAGAAATCTGTTTCAGTGGTCCAACAGGCCGCAGATTTTGGGAATTAAAAACAAATTTGGACCCAAATATTACTGTCTACCTTCCTTCCAGAGGTTATGCCTTTTATAATAGTTGTAATTACATTCTTTCATTATTTCTGTTATATTGTGAAATGTGTTATTTTGAAGGGATTATGCCTATTATTCTTTATAATTTGACTTTGTTTTCACATCTAGTATATTTGTTTTTTTATAGGAATTCACTAGGTTTTTTTGGGCGGAGGGTTTGGGCCACACCTGGCGGTGCTCAGGGATTACTCCTGGCTCTTCGCTCAGAGATCACTCCTGGCAGGCTCTGGGAACTATATGGGATGCTGGGAATAGAAGCAGAGTTTATTCGGGATTGGCCACATACAAGGCAAACCACTATGCTATCGGTCTGGCCGCTCACTAGGTATTCTTAAATCATTGAATAAATTGGAGTATTTCACTCCTTCTTTAGCATAGTTATTTTAATTATCCTTATACTAGAAACATATGCCTAATACTTTGCTTTTGTGCTTATTAATTTTTTTAATTTTTTTAAACAGAAAGGTTTATTGGAAAGTAGAAGAGAAAATGAAACAATCTTCCTAGTTGGGGGTGGACCTTAGTATAAGAAAAAATTTAATAAGGCTAAGGCGTGTGTGTGTGTGTGTGTGTGTGTGTGTGTGTGTGTGTGTGTGTCTGTGAAAGAGAGAGAGTGAGAGTGACTTTGTATTTATTACTTATCAAGTGACAAGAATGTTTACAGAAAATGCAAGTTTTAAACAGGGTGGTCTGGCTCACATCTCGTCCTTTGGACTATCTATTTGGCTATGTGCCATTTGAGTTGTCTTTTTGGCTATTGGCCTTAGGTAATTATTTATTATTTTTTAGTGACCCAATGCTTTCAGTTAAACCAAGTCAAAGGTGATATGGACCATCATCTATATACGTTGAGGTAAAGCATAAGCACTATATACTTTGCAGCAAAGTATGTCTACTAATTACTTTTTTATTTACTTTACTTGAACATTTCTTTACATATTTCAAAAAGGAATTTTCTTCAGAGACAAATTGGACTACTTGAATGAGTAAGACTAGACCTGTTTGTCATTGGATGTTTTTTTATTGATAGAGATAATATCTTATTGCCCTTTTATTGATTGATAAATATATGTTGAAGGCAGTTCTCAACGTTGACTTCCTTTACAGTGGAGCCTTTATTATCTCTGAGTCTCGTCCTCAGTAAGTCTCTATGGGTGAAACCCAAGCATCAGTGTTTTCTTTTATGTTTCCCAGGTAATTTCCAAGTACAAGCAAAGTTGAGGCCCATTGGCTTCAGGGCTGTCTTTTAACTTTTTAAGCTTTATTTCTAAAAATTATCATATAATGCTAGGCCAGAGATATTGTACAGCTTGCCTTACACCTGAACAATCCAACTTCTATCCCTGGCATCCCATATGGTCCCCTAAACCTGCCAGGAGTGATCCCTGAGTGCAGATATAAGAATAAATCTTGAGCACAGATAAGTGTGGGCTCTCGAAATATTATCAGATAATGTAGTTTAATTTTTATCATATTCACATTTATATACTTCCTTACAATACTCTTGCTGAATTTCTAATGCAATGTTAACACAAGTTAACACATTTTGTGAATGCTAATTAGGAAATTTAGTTTCCTGTGCAACATGAATGTCACAAAGTTAACTGAAAGTTACCAATCATTTGTATTTGTACTTGCAGGCGTTAAACAGCCCAGGTCTTGGAAGAGGAAGAGATAATCTCTCTCTTTTTTTGTTTGTTTTTGGGCCACACCTGGCTGTGCTCAGGGGCTACTCCTGGCTCTGAGCTTAGAAATTACTCCTGGCAAGCTTGGGGGACCATATAGGATGCCAACCCAGGTCAGCCATGTGCAAGGCAAATGCCCTACCTGCTGTGCTGTCACTCTGATCCCAATATTTATTAATTAAATATCGAACAATTAAACATAATAAAATTATAAAATACATTATATAAATATATTTATTTATATTAATATATTATATTAAACTGATAATAACAGCTACTACACTTGATCTTAGCCAAAGGCCAAGAAGCAATTATATTAATATATTATATATTAATTATATTATATGATAATATATGATAATCATAGTATATGACATATATAATGATTACATAATTGATTATATATTCATATATTGTATGATTAATATGTACTTATATTTTATATATAAATAATATATTGCATATATAAAATATAAAATAAATATTTAATACTTATTTATTTAAATTTTTAGTGAATAAAATTTTTGGAACTATTTTAATTATTTCTTCCCTGATTAAATAGTTCTTCCCCTGTTTGTACAAAAATTAAGAACCATAAATATGTTGATTTAAAAAATTGATTACAGGAATTTCAACCCTATTGAAGTTTTTCAATCATTTCCAACATATATGACATGGGTAGCTGTAAAGAATTATTATTATTCAGATCCTTTGGAACAATTACCTCTGGGAAAAGAGATTTGGGGAAAAACTAAGAGTGGAGGTGAGTTGTGGTCCTAGTCTTGGTATTTATCATGGGATCTTAAGATTTTTGTGTTTATTTGCATTGTATAAAAATGCTAAGTACTCTATATTATGTGATATTTAAAATTATATTTGGACACCATAATTTATAAAATTGTTTACGACAGTTTTAGACATACAAATGTACTCACCTTTATACCTAGGTGAGCTTTTTTAAGATCTTCAAAAGAAAATTGTAGAAAAAATATATTTTAGAAAATTTAGGAAAATTGTAGAAAATTTAGGAAAAATATATAATGGCCTATTTCTTACTTTTAATACCTACTAGAAGATGATGAAGAAAAGCATATGTTTTCTTCATACTTCATAAAAATGAAAAGAGAATGTAAGGCTATTTTTGGATTATTCTTTGTTTTCACCACACAGTGTCACCCTATTCCCATATATTTATAGGATCTATAAAAGCACTGTGACAAGAAAACGAACTATTTCTCTATATGTCTTTTGCTGAGTCCACTGAGCATTAAAGTAAAATAGCACTGCCTTAGAGAAAAATTGCCTGGAGTCTAAAATGTTATTCTAAGAAATGATGATTATTATGAGGTGCTCCCATCTCTGATGACTTTCACAAAAATCAAATTGTGTTATTGGTGAGACTTATCCTTAAACTGGAGATAAAATGTAAATCATCAGACAATATAAGTAAGAGCCTCACAGATAAATATTTATCGTTATATAAGGCATATTTTCTTTTAAAACTGTCATTCATTTGTTTGACTCATGATTGAATTATTTCAGTGAAGACTCCACTCCATTATTTATTTCCTTATTTTGCTGCTTCCATGCATTATTGCTTATTTTAGTACCAGAGGCAGTTGAACTCATTAACATAGCAATGCAGTCTGACACCAGCTTATTTATTTCCTGGAGAGAATCTCCCAAATTGCATGGCCCTAAAGAGTTTATCCGTTATCAGCAGGCAATAACACACCTGGCACTTACTTCTGAAACTCCTCTAAAACAAAATAAATATCCAAATGGAAGGCTTGCCCTCCTTGTTCTTGGATTGACTGGTGTGAAATCATATGTGCTAAAGGTACCAAAATGGGCATTTTTATTACCATTCTAAAGAGTAAGTGTCTAAAAAGAGTGAGCAATTGTTCTTTGTTAAAAAAAAAAAAAAAAAAAAAAAAGGTTCTGGCTTGCCACTCCAAGGAAATGTGTTGTGGTGAGTGTCTTCCTGTAAGTGCAGAAACATTTGAGACACGAGAAAAACTTTCTGCCTTGGTTCCAGGAAACATTACTTTGCATTTAGATTGGAAGGCTCCATCTAAAGTTAGCCTCATCAGATTTTAGTTTAAGCTCCAAAAGGTAGATTTTATTATACAGTTTTAATGTAAATCCTTGTTTTAGAGGCTAGAAAAATTGTTAGGTCTTTATCTTATTTCTAGAGCATTCTCTTATATGAATCAACAATATATTTAACAATGTACATTAATTCATTTGGCAAGTAAAAACAATAGATTACCTAATTTCTGATGCCACAAATTTCCAGAGAAATTATTTTTAAAAAAATATGTAAAAGAATAAATTATGGTATACTAATTTTGTAATACTTTACTTTGTTTAGCTGTTATTTAGCAGGGGCCTCTGGGTTCAAGTTTATAACAATGTGGTACATTCAAGAAGATGTGTGAAATTTGAGAAATTGGAGAAATTTTTTAGAATCTGTTTACTTTCCTTTCGCTGTTTTGGCTTTTGAACCACACCTGGTGGAGCATTGCTCAGGATTTACTCCTGACTCTATGCTCAGGGATCACTTCTTCTGGTGAGATTGGGGCTATAACATTATGAGTATCAAACTTAGGTCAGTTATATGTAAGGCATGTGCCCTACTTCTGTATCATTGCTCAGGCCCCAACACCTATTTAAGTAAATTTAGTATAGTTTAGTGGAGATCAAGGTAAAGGATGCAAAGTTAATTTTCTTTCTTTCTTTTTTTTCATTTTTTTAATTTTAATTATGACAACAAAGATGCAAAGAAAGAGGACAGGGTAAAGTTACAGTGGAAGCACAATCACCCATAAACAGAATTCTCGGTAGTTCCATCGAAGATATCCCAGCCTTGAACTTTCAGCCAAAGAACATTAAGAAAAACAAAACTGAACCCATGTACAATACAATTAATTTGTCCCTCAAATCCCCAGTTGTATTACATACTATTTCTTAGCAGCACACAATGTAATCCAAAGAGATTAGATTTATGTAACTCCTTAAACATTGAGGGAAAAGTACATTTATCTAGTTCCATGCACATGCTTACTAGTTTAAGTTAACCTAAAAAGTTTTAGTGGGTTGTTTTTCTTAAGGATTGGAGTCAAGGGAAAATAGTAAAAAATGGTGTTAGAGTGGTATTTGTTTGCATAGGCCCACCAAAATATAAGGGACATGGAAAGAAAAATTATGGTCTAAATACAAGGAAACCCTACCCCTGAAGTTTCCTGGCACAGGACTGACTCTAGGCTCCAGGCAAACTAGTTTGTCCAATCCAAGTCATAGTCTGTAGTGGCAATACACCTCCATTCCTCACATAGTCTCTGTTGTTGGTATCATGCTTCTGTATTAAAGATCCTGGAGTCTACATATCCCATATTGCAGTCAGGATGGTGCAGAGCATCCTCTCGTTTCACCTCACACTTAAGGGGCACTAGAGAGAACCATGTCCTGTAGAGCAGGTCATTGTTGTTGTCAAGTCTTCTCGGTGTAAACGGAAGTCTCTTTTTAGGAGGTCGATGACAGACCCTTGGTAGTGTCTTTCCTGGTAGAGGACTGCTTCCAGCTGTTGCTATAAATGACCTTGGATGTTTCATAGATAGCTTGCCTGGTTTCGGCGTGAATGGAGGATGCCCATTCTTCTGAGGCCTGTGCCAGGTCATTATATCAATGTTCAGGGTGTAAGGTACATTGTACTGAGATTTATTAGATAAGAACTTATCTGTAGGTATAGTGTTTTCCTATTTTAATGTGTCCATGCAAACAAAGATCAATGCCATGAAGCGTTATCGGCCCATTTGGAGGCAATAGGAACAAGACCAGCAATTTCCATGACATAGTTCAATCATAGGCATTAAACTGAGGGACAGTTCCACCAACAATCCTTACTGAACAGTTTACAAAGAAAAGACAAGATGAAAAGTGGATAGAAACATAATGGTAGAAGAATATATAGAGAGTTACAGCTGTTAAAGAAAATATACATAAAATATTCAAAAGATATATGTGTTCAATTTATGTCCTTCTAAATAGTTCTGGGATTGTTAGATCCACTGTATGTCTTTGATCTGAGATTAGAACAGTGTATTATTGAAGTTAAGAAGGGTAAATCTGGGGTACTGATGGTTGGGAGGAGTATATGTTCGCACGGGGGCGCTAGCCCCCGAGCAGTTTGCATCATGTAGACTAGTATGAAATTGCCAGTGACAGCCTGAGTATAACTGACCAGCTATCTGCCACCCCACAGATCAAACACCACCCCCCAAGCCAATCTCAGGAGCTCAAGCCCCACCCTAGGCCAATCTCCGCAGCTGGCCTGGGAGTGGGGAAAACCCAGGGTGACCCATCAGGTCCTCCCAGAAACCCACCTGGAGATCTGGAGGAAAGGGGGAGAGGGTGGTCGGGTGACCCAGGTCCGGGCCCCCCTACCCTAGGCCGGGCCAAGAGGCCTCTGGCACATACGGAGGTCTGCCAGGAGTCAGCCCGTGCCGGCTGAAAATCCTGCTCCAGGAAGGGAGGAAGGCCCTCCCAGGCCCAAAGGACCAGAGCTCAAGCCCCACCCTAGGCCAATCACAAAGTTAATTTTCTATATCAAAAAAAAATAAGATTGGAATTTTACTGAAGAAAAGTTAGAGATCCAGGTCGAAACAATGAGTGAGTTATTCCCAGCCAGACAGAGGAGGAACCCAGTTGAATGATCATCACCACAACCCTACTTAGATGCTAGCTAGGAAATTAATCTGAGACCTTCAGCCTCTTACCCAGTACCGCACAGGTTGTGAGAAGACAAACAGGGATTGCCTGGTTCCGTCTTCATAAATTTTCTGCTGTACTTTTTGTTCCAAAATTTATTTTCCATTTAGAAGAGATAGTGAGTGGGTAAGTCCTTGCCTTACATAATTTTATCTGAGTTTGATTTTTAGTGCCACATATGGTTTTCTGAACCCTGTCAGGAGTGATCGCTGAGCACAGAGCCAAGAGTAAATCCTGAATGTTGTTGAATGTAACTCAACACTCCTTTCTCCAAAACAAAGCAAAACAAACCATATTTCTTTATTGCACTAAACACAGGTTCCAGATACCATACTTAAAATTTATGGAGATAAAATTGTGAGATCTAGTGATTTTTACATGTGTGTACATCTACAAATACTATTGAATGAGCAATAGAAGGCTGTGTCTTGAAAGCATTGATAAGTTACATCTAGTCAGAAAATTCTGTTTTGACATCTTGCACATGATTTATATGATCCTATAATACCACAATATGACTCTGGGGATGAGTTTTGAGAGTAACTATTTTCTTTTCTCTGCTTTCCCTCCGTTAGTTATTGTGGCAATGACCAGGGATTGTGAACTTGAGTGCTCTCTTTTCTCTTCACCTCACATGAGGGGTTCTGCTCTGTGAAGTGTAGTGTTGGCACACATCTAACTGTGGTGCACTGGAGATGGCATAGTTGTGCTCTCTGTGATGGCACAGATCCTTCTAAAGAGCACAGTTCTTTACCCATATTTTGAACATATGGGAAAAATGGATATCTAATCTGTGGCTTTCTATGACAGAAACTTCTGTTACGAATTATTTCCAGGTTCTTAAATACCTTTTTATTTATTATTATTATTATCATTGATAATTATATATTTAAGCAGCATGGTTACAGATATGTTCATAGTTGAATTTCAGTCATCTAATGTTCATCACCCTTCACCAGTATAACTTTCCTGCCACCCACGTTTTTCATTTTCCTCTTCCTCCACCCATGTCTTTGGAACAGGCATTCTATTTCTCTCACAATCATTGTCATAGTAGTTGTTAGTGGAATTATTTCTATAACTGTGCTCACCACTATTTGTGGTAAGCTTCATTTCACAGACTGGTACTTCCAGCCCTTATCTCTGTTCTCTTTGGGTATTATTACCATATTGTCTTTTATTTTTCTTAAATCTCACAGATGAGTGAGATTATTCTGTGTTTCCCATCTTCTGACTCATTTTTACTCAACATGTCCATATCTATCCTTGTAAGCAAATTTCACAATCCATTACTTTTTTAAATGTATTCCTCCTTTATGAAAGAAGAGGATGAAATAAGCTTTTAGTCTTCCTACTTTCTGTCAAAAGTTCCGAATATAAGATGAAGAGTATAATAATAATTTTCTTTAAAAGCTTTAAATTCTATAGTTTCTTCATCACAAGCATGTGATGAACTATTTGAAATTGAGAAAGGACATTTTAATTTGCCTTGATGATATTTTTGTTTTTATGGAACTTCATTATAACAGTGTATCCTCAGATTACAGAGAAATCTCTGTCAGAGACCTCTACCATTCTAGTCTCTGCATCATTCCTATCATATCCATCTCTGGCCAAAATAATCTGAAAATTCTTCTATAGTGACATCCACCTTTGCACTTTTTGTTCTCTCAGAGATGCAAGGTAAATTACAAGTGGTGTTTGTGATTTACTGGCATAGTTCACATGCCTCAATAAGGTAGGATTTCTTCCAAGACATTAATTTCTGTGGTGAAGCCAACATGCTAGAGTTTTACAGAAGTACCCATATTCAAGAGTGATTTTTTAATCTTCCTTAATTTCAAAGTACTTTAAAAATTTCAAGATGATATATAGAATGATGGAACATTTAATATCTTCAGTAGAACATCAAAGAGCAAAATCTAAAACTTGCCCATAAAACCTCTCTACCAGGGGCTGGATAGATAGCACAGAGGTAGGGTGTTTGCCTTAGATGCAGAGGATGGTGGTTTGCATCCTGGCATCGCGTATAGTCCCCGAGCCTGCCAGGAGCGATTTCTGAGTATAGAGCCAGGAGTAACCCCTGAGCACTGCTGGGTGTGACCCCCAAAACAAAAACAAAAACAAACAAACAAACAAAAACCCTCTCTACCTGCTTACAAACACAGATACACACATAAATATGGATGCAAAGTATCTGTTTTATTATTTTATGTATGTCAGTGAAATTAATACACTTTTAAGTTTATCAGGATTGTTCTTGACATTATCTATTTTTACAAAATTCTCCTATTCTTTCTTTTTACTCTTTTTGTAAAAAGGTGATCTATTTCTGAAAATGGCTAAAGAAAAATCATTCCTAACTGAATAGAATTTCTAGCAGTGAAATGACATGGCCCTGTGAGTGCTCAATCAAAAACAAGTCATAAAGTAAGGTTTATTTATGGAAACTGATCTTCTTAGGAAACTTCACTTTGGAAAATACACTAAGAACACTTGACAAGATGCCATAGTCTTCTTCTCTTCCTATTTGTAGAACAATAAAAGGGGGGGACCCTCATTTGAAGACAGGAATAATTTGAATACACAGGTTTTAAAAATAAAACAATGTCACACAGAAAGAAAATTAAGAAGGACCTAAATTATAGATTAAGAATTTAAATAAAATAAAAGTAAGATTTTCTACATTTAATTGCACATCTAGCAACAGTGAGAGTGAACAAAGTTTTCTTTTTTAAGGAGGGTGGCTTCTGATGTATAAAATAGAAATTTTGGTTAGACTTTTGTGGAATAAAAACTAAATATTTTATTTCATTAGTCATGGTGATCATCAAAATAGTTTGTAAACATATTTATCATTTTGAAATTAGCAAGTTGGTGGGATTGAAAGTACAAATGTCTTACTCTATTACTGCCTCTCAATTGTGAAGGAAAATATAAGCTATCATGAGTTAATGTGAGGCTCTATTGTCAGGAATAATTGAAAGTCAGTTTTTGAATCTTCCCTAATATTATGTCATTATCTCAAAGATGTATACCCCATTTCAGACTTGTCTGACAATTATATTTAAGTCAGTTAAATAGAATTAGTCAATGTGGGAGCCAGAGAGATAGTACAGCCAACGAAGGAGGCCCTTAATTAGTATACAGTTGACCCAGATTTAATAGCAAATACTCCATAGGATCCCTTAAACAATTCCAAGGATGATGATCCCTGAACATAGAGCCTCAAGTAATGAGTAAGTCTTGAGTACAGCCAGGTGTGACCCTCAAAACAAAACAAGAGAAAACAAAATAAAATGTCAAATAATTCTGTGATATGGGGTTACATATAGGATGAAATACTTGTAAGATCTTAATTTTAATAGAAAATAAAAATTAATATGGAATTAATATGGTTTCTTACGGAAAGGAGATATCTTTTATTTATTTTATTTTATTTTATTTTATTATTACTATTACTATTATTATTATTATTATTATTATTATTATTTTGGTTTTTGAGTCAATCTCTGAGGTACTCAGGGGTTTCCCCTGGCTCTGCACTCATAAATTGTTCTTGGTAGACTCGGAGGATCATATGGGATGCCAAGGATCCAGCCCAGGTCTGTCCCAGGTTGACCACATGCAAGGCAAATGCTCTACCACTGTGCTCAAGGCCCTAATATAGTTTTTATATGGGCCTCTAATATGTTCTCCGGTGGTGGGGGTGCTGCAATGGTAATTTTTGGCCAATGACACTTCAGTTCAATGTAAGGACCTAAGGATGTGGTGCTGCTTGGATGCTATGGTGCTGGATACTCAGACCTTTCATGGTTTCCTGGGTCTTTGGAGTTGCTTCATGTGATGCTTGGAACACACTGTGGTGATGGAAATTAAACCCAGTTTGGGCACATGCTAGGCATATGTCCTAACTACTGATGCTAACCCACTATCCAAGTTTAGTTCCTTTCCACAAGTTTAGTAGTTTCTATGTTAATATTTTCCTTTTAAAAAGTTTCAACCAGAGAGATAAACCAATGAGCACCTCACTCCCAGAAAGTTTTAAGACAAAATGTGCATATTGATGTATACAACATTCAGTATCCCCCCCTAAAATTGTGATTCCTTTTTAAAAAATTATTTCATCAGTCCTATAGGCAGAATCATTTATCCAAAGGATTGCTTTTCTAGATTATGTGAGAAGAAATAGAAAAGATCAGGGACTCCTTAAAGGCATCAAGGAGCTTCAACTAGAGCTAGTTTTGTAAGATTCAGAACTGTATATAGTTATTTAATCTTTTAGTTTCCAAATTTCTTGTCTAGCTATATTTACTGTGAAAGTTAAGTGAAAATATCATTATTATTAAGTGTTCATTGAATATTCACTTTCAGGCTAAAATTTTTAATTGCTAAAAAATATTTCTAGCAAGCATATCAAACTAACTTATATTCTAAAAGTCATGTCAGAGCTAGATGGTGCTGTCTATATAAAATTACAAAGAAATATTAAAAAATTTATAATTATTTTTATTTGCATCATCTTTTTTGTGTGATATATTGTTACATGTATTATGAATTTATATACTATGTCATTAATAAAACTTTCAGATATTCTTTAATATATATGTACTTCTATGAATGTTTTTGAATATTTAATATAGTTGACTTAATTATAAATATATTGCATAGACAGATATTATAGAGAATATTTTCATACTTTTAAAATATCAGTCAACATTTCTATTTCTGAAGCTGGAGTCTCAAGTAAACCAGACATTCCAAAATTATTAGAAGGGAGTAAAAATTCATTACAGTGGGACAAAGCTCAAGATAATGGGAGCAGACTTCTGTACTATATTCTTGAAATCAGGTATGTCATTTCAAAAAGGATTTAATATGTCAGTTGTAAAGTATGATCATATATGAGTTAAAAGGTCTATAAAAGTGTATTTATAATAGATATGAAGGAGTCATAGTGTAAGGACCTTGTAGACAGTATTATATATTTTGTAAAATTCCTAGAGATATGTCTGGCATTGCAACTATGAGCAGACCATAGCATTCTTCTCAGAAATCGATACTATTCATCCAATAATTATTGTGGCAATAATTCAGTCATTAGCACACAGAACTAATACACATTTAGTAAGTACTCTGTTAAAAAATCTGAGCTGATATTTGATGCTACATGGTGGTATACATGGAAAATTTCTGTTGACATCAAGAAGATGTCTGTTGAGAATTAGAATTGTGGTAGATACTTTTCAGAATGTAAAAGTAGTTTAAATTATAAAATATATAAATTTTTGTATAGTTTTGATGCACTCTGTATTCTGTGTCCACTGCGAGGGCTACAGTTTGCAGTCAATTGCCAGGAACTGAAAATCTACCTTCCACGAAACACGTAGCTAATGAGCATATGTAGCCTGAGATCCAGCTTGTATGGGGAGCTCTGTGAATCATATCTGGCTAAGATGGACTGAACTCATGCCAACGTGAGAATTCCAGATGCAAAAGACACTCCCCTCACGGGACTATGAAGACATCTTTTAAGAAGCTCCAATGACCAAAGTCACTTCCATAATTATAGTCCTGGCAACTTAAGCTTTAAATCTATTTTTGCTTAATCTTCTTCTGGCATTCTCTCATCCTCATAACCTTAAAAGTATCTCTACTCATGCTAGAGAATTGTGCAGGCCACATTTATAGCTAAAAATCTTGAAATTTCTATCAATTTTTTTATGCATTATGAAATATATTCTAAACAAAAGGATAATTTAAGTGGTTTGTGCCTGTAATTATATTCACCTGCCAGACAACACCACTATTTTGCTTATGATGCATTTTGCATGTTCCTCTTAGTAACACTGTAAGTGGAGAGCTCCATTAATGCTTTATATTTTGTTTTTTTTTTTCTCCTTCAAGCAATAAATGGGATAGAAACTTTTATTTGAAAGTTAACAAGATCAGCAGGCAAACACTTCAGTATACTGGCGACTGTATACCTGGAGTACAATGAATACAATGAAGATGTATGTACCATAGTTTCCGGAGTATAAGACAACTTTTTTAACCCATGAAAAAATTCTTTAAAGTCAGGGGTCGTCTTATACGCTGGTATACGACATGCTGAAAAATACTCCAGCTTCAGGGACTAGTGATCCACCACCCTCTTACTGCCGCATCCCATCCAGCTGCCAGGTGTCATCACTCAGTCCTCTGCTTGTCCTGATTAATCTTTCAGGGCACACAGAGGAGCCGAGCTACTGAGCACTGCATCCCATGCAGCTGCTGGTTGTCATTGCTGGTATTCGGCTTTCTGGTGCTCAGTCCTCTGTTCAGCTTTTATGGGACACAGAGGAGGCACTCTGTCTCCCTCTAGCTGTCCTATTAATCACTGCACCCCAGCCACTGCACTGCTCTTAAAGAAGCCCCCTTTTCCTGCTTTCTTTTTTTTTTAATACAATTTATACTTTTATTTTTTTTTATTTAAACAACTTTATTACATACATGATTGTGTTTGGGTTTCAGTCATGTAAAGAACACCACCCATCACCAGTGCAACATTCCCATCACTAATGTCCCAAATCTCCCTCCTCCACACCCAACACCCGCCTGTACTCTAGACAGGCTTTCTATTTCCCTTATACATTCTCATTATTAGGATAGTTCAAAACATAGTTATTTCTCTAACTAAACTTCATCCCTGTTTGTGGTGAGCTTCATGAGGTGAGCTGTAACTTCCAGCTCTTTTCTCTTTTGTGTCTGAAAGTTATTATTGCAAGAATGTCTTTCATTTTTCTTAAAACCCATAGATGAGTGAGACCATTCTGCGCCTTTCTCTCTCTCTCTCTGACTTATTTCACTCAGCATAATAGATTCCATGTACATCCATGTATAGGAAAATTTCATGACTTCATCTCTCCTGAAAGCTGCATAATATTCCATTATGTATATGTACCACAGTTTCTTTAGCCATTCATCTGTTGAAGGGTATCTTGGCTGTTTCCAGAGTCTTGCTATGGTAAATAGTGCTGAAATGAATATAGGTGTATGGAAGGAATTTTTGTATAGTATTTTTATGTTCCTAGGGTATTTTCCTAGGAGTAGTATAGGAGGGTTGTATGGGAGCTCAATTCCCAGTTTTTGGAGGAATCTTTATATTGCTTTTCATAAAGGTTGAACTAGACAGCATTACCACCAGCAGTGGATAAGAGTTCCTTTCTCTCCACATCCCCGCCAACACTGCTTGTTCTCATTCTTTGTGATGTGTGCCAATCTCTGGGGTGTAAGATGATACCTCATAGTTGTTTTGATTTACATCTCCCTGATGATTAGTGATGTGGAGCATTTTTTCATGTGTCTTTTGGCCATTTGTATTTCTTCTTTGTCAAAGTGTCTGTCCATTTCTTCTCCCGATTTTTTGATGGGATTAGATGTTATTTTTTTCTTGTAAATTTCTGTCAGTACCTTGTATATTTTGGAGATTAGCCCCTTATCTGATGGGTATTGGGTGAATAGTTTCTCCCACTCAGTGGGTGGCTCTTGTATCCCGGGCGCTATTTCTTTTGAGGTGCAGAAGCTTCTCAGTTTAATATATTCCCATCTGTTAATCTCTGCTTTCACTTGCTTGGAGAGTGCAGTTTCCTCTTTGAAGATGCCTTTAGTCTCAAAGTCCTGGAGTGTTTTACCTACGTGTTGTTCTATATATCTTATGGTTTTGGGTCTGATATCGAGGTCTTTCATCCATTTGGATTTAACCTCGTACATAATGTTAGCTGGGGGTCTAAGTTCAATTTTTTGCAAGTGGCTAGCCAGTTGTGCCAACACCACTTGTTGAAGAGGCTTTCTTTGCTCCATTTAGGATTTCTTGCTCCTTTATCAAAAATTAGGTGATTGTATGTCTGGGGAACATTCTCTGAGTATTCAAGCCTATTCCACTGATATGAGGGCCTGTCCATATTCCAATACCATGCTGTTTTGATAACTATTGCTTTGTAGTACAATTTAAAGTTGGGGAAAATAATTCCTCCCATATTCTTTTTTCAATGATTGCTTTAGCTATTCTAAGGTGTTTATTGTTCCAAATGAATTTCAAAAGTGCCTGATCCACTTCTTTGAAGAATGTCATGGGTATCTTTAGAAGGATCACATTAAATCTGTACAATGCTTTAGGGGGTATTGCCATTTTAATGATGTTAATCCTGCCAATCCATGAGCAGGGTATGTGCTTCCATTTCCGCGTGTCCTCTCTTATTTCTTGGAGCAGAGTTTTATAGTTTTCTTTGTATAGGTCCTTCACATTTTTAGTCAAGTTGATTCCAAGATATTTGAGTTTGTATGGCACTATTGTGAATGGGGTTGTTTTCTTAATGTCCATTTCTTCCTTATTACTATTGGTGTATAGAAAGGCCATTTATTTTTGTGTGATAATTTTGTAGCCTGCCACCTTGCTATATGAGTCTATTGTTTCTAGAAGCTTTTTTGTAGAGACTATAGGGTTTTCTAGGTAGATTATCATGTCATTTGCAAACAGCGAGAGCTTGACTTTTTCCTTTTCTATCTGGATTCCCTTGATCTCTTTTTCTTGCCTAATCGCTATAGCAAGTACTTCCAGTGCTATGTTGAATAGGAGTGGTGAGAGAGGACAGCCTTGTCTTGTGCCAGAATTTAGAGGAAAGGCTTTCAGTTTTTCTCCAATATTTTCTACAATATTTGCCTCTGGCTTGTGGTAGATGGCCTTAACTATATTGAGAAGGGTTCCTTCCATTCCCATATTGCTGAGAGTTTTGATCAAGAAAGGGTGTTGGACCTTATCAAATGCTTTCTCTTTGTCTGTTGATATGATCATGTGGTTTTTATTTTTCTTGTTGTTGATGTTGTGTATTATGTTGATAGATTTACAGATGTTAAACCATCCTTGCATTCCTGGGATGAAACCTACTTGATCATAGTGGATGATTTTCTTAATGAGGCATTGAATCCTATTTGCCAGGATTTTGTTGAGGTCTTTGCATCTGTATTCATCAGCGATATTAGTCTGTCATTTCCTTTTTTGGTAGCATCTCTGTCTGTTTAGGTATCAAGGTGATGTTGGCTTCATAAAAGCTATTTGGACATGTTCCTTTTTTTTTCGATTTCATGAAAGAGTCTTGCCAGGATTGGTAGAAGTTCTTCTTGAAAGTTTTGAAAGAGTTCATTAGTAAATCCATCTGGGCCTGGACTTTTGTTTTTGGGCAGATATTTGATTACTGTCTTAATTTCCTCAATAGTGATGAGTGTGTTTAGATATGCAACATCCTCTTCATCAACCGTGGATGATTATAAGAGTCCAAAAATTTATCCATTTCTTCCAGGTTTTCACTTTTAGTGGCATAGAGTTTCTCAAAGTAGTTTCTGATTACCCTTTGGATCTCTACCATATAAGTAGTGATCTCTCATTTTTCATTCCTAATATGAGTTATCAAGTTTCTCTCTCTCTTTCTTTGTTAGTTTTGCCAGTGGTCTATCAATCTTTTTTATTTTTTCAAAGAACCAACTACTGCTTTCGTTGATCTTTTGGATTGTTTTTTGGGCTTTCACTTCATTGATTTCTGCTCTCAGCTTTGTTATTTCCTTCTGTCTCCCTATTTTTGGGTCCTTTTGTTGAGTACTTTATAATTCTATGAACTGCGTCATTATGCTATTCAGGTATGCCCCTTCTTCTTTCCTGATGTGTGCTTGCAAAGCTATAAATTTTCCTCTCAATACCGCTTTTGCTGTTTCCCATAGGTTCTGCTAGTTTGTGTCTCTATTGTCATTTGTTTCTATGAAGGTTTTGATTTCCTCTTTGATTTTATCTCGGACCCACTGGTTATTCAGTATTAGGCTGTTTAACTTCCAGGTATTAAAGTTTTTCTTCTATGTCCCTTTATAGTTCACATATAATTTCAGTGAAGGTAGCCTGCAAAATTTCTATCCTCTTGATATTATGGAAGTATGTTTTATGTTCTAGCATGTAGTATATCCTGAAGAATGTCCCATGTACATTAGTAAAGAATGTGTATCCGGGGTTATGGGGGTGAAGTGTCCTGTATATATCTATTAGGCCTCTTTCTTCCATTTCTCTTTTCAGGTCTAGTATATTCTTGTTGAATTTAAGTCTGGTTGTCCTATCAAGCATTGACAATGCCGTGTTGAGGTCTCCCATTATTATTGTGTTGTTATTGATATTATTTTTCAGATTTGTATACAATTGTATTAAATATTTTGCTGGTCCCTCATTCGGTGCATATATGTTTAGGAGAGTGATTTCTTCCTGCTGTACGTATCCCTTGATTAATACAAAATGTTCATCTTTGTCCCTTATAACTTTCTTAAGTATAAAGTTTGCATCATCTGATATTAGTATGGCCACTCCAGCTTTTTTATGGGTGTGTTTTGCTTGGATGATTTTCCTCCAGCCTTTTATTTTGAGTCTATGCTTGTTCTGACTATTCAGGTGTGTTTCTTGTAGGCAGCAGAAGATTGGATTGAGTTTTTTGATCTATTTAGCCACTCTGTGTCTCTTAACTGTTGCATTTAGTCCATTGACATTGAGAGAAAGAATTGTCTTGGGAGTTAATGCCATCTTTATATTGAAGTTTGGTGTGTTTGTTGATCAGTTTTGTCTTAAAGTAGGCCATTCAGTTTTTCTTTTTAGTCTGTAAAGTTTCTGAGCTGTTGTTTGTCTGTGAAACCATGTATTGTTCCTTCAAACCTGAAAGTGAGTTCTGGTGGGTGCAGTATTCTAGGCAAAGCATTTATTTCATTGAGTTTTGTCACTATGTCCCACCACTGTCTTCTGGCCTTGAGTGTTTCCGATGACAGGTCTGCAGTAAATCTCAAGGATGTTCCCTTGAATGTAATTTCTCTTTTCAATCTTGCTGCTTTCAGAATTCTGTCTCTATCTATGGGATTCGTCATTGTGACTAGGATGTGTCTTGGGGTGTTTTTTAGGGTCTCTTTTAGTTGGTACTCTTTGGGCATGCAGGATTTGATCGCATGTATTCATTAGCTCTTCTAGTTTCTCTTTAATGATGTTCTTGACCATTGATTCTTCCTGGAGATTTTCTTCCTGGGTCTCTGGAACTCCAATGATTCTTAAGTTGTTTCTGTTGAGCTTATCATAGACTTCTATTTTTATCTGTTCCCATTTTTGAGTAATTTTTCCATTGTTTGATCAATTGCTTTAAGGCTTTTTCCCAATTTCTTCTGCTCTATGGAATTGTTATTCATCTCATCTTCCAGTGTACTAATTTTATCCTCAGCTGCTGTTAACCCATGGGAAAGCTCAACCAGGTTTTTCTTCAATTCATCTACTGAGTTTTTCAGACCTGTTTTTTAACCTGAAATTTCAGTTTGGAGTTTTCTGATTTTTATCTTTGTATTCTCTTAATTCTTACTAGTGTTCTCTTGTATACTTTCTTTGAGTTCTTTGAACATCTTCCATATTGCGACTCTAAACTCCTTATCTGAGAGACTGACTAGTTGGTTGGTCATGTTCAAGTCATCAGAGTTGCCATAGTCATTCTCTATGTCTGGCGCTGGCCTGCATTGTTATTCAGAGGCTCAGCCCCTGCTAATTATTCTTATTTTTTCAGCAGAAAGAAGGGGCATTTATATAAATCTCAAAGTTTAATTGTGTGTTTATAAAGTGCCAGAACTAATGTGGTTTAAAAACTTTCAAACTTACAAAGTTTTACATTGTCAGAGAAGGTATAGTTCAAAGACTTGGAATTTGCATTCCATTCTTTGATTCTGTTAAAAGTTATATCAGTTATGCTTTTTTAACCTAAAATTTTTTGTTTCATATGAAAAATAAAAGAGATTGACTTTGAGGGATAGGTCAGTTCCTCATACAAGGAAACAATGAACCTAAGAATCACATATAATAATAATTTTTAGTAGTTGAGAATTTTTGGTACCTGCCTTACTAGTTTTATGTTCTGTATTTTTATAGCATCATACATGCAAACTACAGATGGCTTAAGATACTGAAAAATAAGAAAAATAAAATTTTCCAATTAAAATTACAGGATACATAATTGTTTTGTGTTTTTACACATGAGGAAGGTTTGTGCATTTTAATAGAAAAAAACTTTTTACTCTTTTTCTAGGCCACCACATATGATAACTTTTTTGAGTTTGTTGACTACATGCATAGTTGAGATAGCTTTCAAAAACTAAATTATGGGACCAAACCAATAGCACAGTGGTAGAGCATTTGCTTTTCATAGTCTGCAATGCTCTGGAATACATGTTTGTTTTCTTTGCTCAACCGAAGGAGGAGGTACCATGTTTTGATATTGATATTTCTATTTTATGCCCGTGGAATTAAATGCATATGAAGATGGTATAGAAGAGAATGTAGCCCCAACTATCTAATGCATAGAGACTGAAACTTTATGATTTATTGACAGAATTGTATATTTTCTTAATTACTTTATTTTTAATGTGTTTGACATTTTGGGACTGCTTGGAAATTGTATGTAGTTCTGGGAATTAAACACAAGTCAGTTGTGTTCAAGGCAAGCATCTTACTTGTGCACTTACTATATATCTCTGTTCTTAGTCTCTTGCAAGCTGAAGACTATATTGATGAGTTAAGTCTTTGGTAAAATGAATGAAAGTTCTCATGAGTTTCCATGCTGTAAACATCTCTATAATAAAAAATTTCATTTTAGATGACTGAATAACCAGCCTACAAATATCTGAAACTGGTTCTAATATAGGCACATCAGTTTACTATCTAGTTTTACTTATGAATTAATTAATTTATTTTATTATAAGCTTTATACTTACTATTATAATCAGAATCTAATTACTACAATCTTTCTGATCTCTAGTAGGTAGAAAATATTTTATAAAATTGGCAATATGCTTTCTACATGATTAAAACACAGTCTTTCAATGAAATAAATTAATATAACTCACTATATTATCACTGACTATAATCATAATAATGGTAACTACTACTTTGTATGAATTATTTTCTAATTTAAGAGTAATTATTTGATGACAAATGTATTTACATTATGGTTATGTTAGAGAAAACTATTTGTAGAACATAGAGTTTCTTTAAGATAGCATTTGCTTTTGGTTTAGTAGATTGTAAGAATTACATGACAGTATTTGAAATTATAAAAAATACCCCTGGGTATAAAAAGAGTTTTAGAATTAATGAAGAGCCAGTGACAATCCTTGTTTGTGATCACTTGAATCTCTAGACAGACAACCTGCTTTGGAATGAGCAGGCTTTCTTTTACAGAATGAATATCTCTTTTAGCTTGTAGAGACAGATTTTGTTTTCAGATTTCTGCTCTACTTATTTCTAATCTGTACTTATATATAAAAGACCAGGAAAACTGAAGAATTTTGTTGGATAGAAAGCTAGCCATTTCCAACTACTCATTTTTCACAAATCCTAAACATTTTAGTATACCTATTAGCAATCCCAAAATATGATTGACTATCAGAGCTCATTTGTGATCATAGACCTCATTTTATTCCTGCTCTGTGAGCATCAATACTATTATTTCAATGTTCATTTCCCCATGTCTTATTTGGATGATAAAGCATATGACCACAGACCATTTGCTAATTTAATGAGTCCACAATTGCTCAAATTTTTTTTAACCAGAAAAGATATGACACTTTGAAGAAAAGAACATACAATCATTTGTTCATAAAATTATGAATGAATTTATTATTATTATTGATTTATCCTGTTCTATCTATCAATATGATACTATCTCTGATAGTATGGATTTTAAGGGATTTAGCTGAACATCTTTATCTCTATAATTCACCACTTTCCCAACGTTTCAGTGCCATCCCACTACCAAAAAGAGCCATCAGTTTTCTCTTTCCATCCCATTTCCCTTTGCCTCTTCTATCAACCAGTTTTATCTGAGACTAGAAATTAGTTTGCTGGTTTTGTCAGTTTTCTTAGCTACTTATATTCCATACATGATGAAAACCATCTTTTATATTCATTTTAGTTTTACTTAACATTAATTATCCCAAGTTTCATCTATTTTGTGCTAAAAGTCACACTTTCAAGTTTTTTGGTGGAAGAATAAAATTACCAAGAATTACTTAGCTTCTTAATCCAGGCATTTTTTTTACTGGCATTTATATTTATTTCTTGTTTTGGCTGTTGTGAATATGGCTGTTATACACAAAAAAGTCTGAATATATTTTAAAATTAATAATTTAATATCCTTTGGGTAAATTCCTAGAAGTGGTATTTCTGTATTATCTAAAATTTCCATTTTAGTTTTTAAATGCCTAAATTTTTTAATGATACCATTTTTATAGTCACACATTCCCAATCCACAGTGTTTTGTAAAATATAATGTAATTTTTGATAAATAAGGAAAATTTGAAGAAAAAATTACAAATACAATGTTAAACTCCCTCAGAGTATAAAGAGAGAAAACATTTCACTAAGTGTATCATAGAGAACATATTGAAATAAATTGAAATTTATCTTTACAGATTTCACTGAGAAAATACATAGAATTCTTCCACTAACTTGTAAACTGAAAAATTTTAGATGACCCTGACAAGATTTTAACCTTCAGTTTCAGGGAGTCTAAATGTTGTATAGTTGATGTTTGTGCAACTAAGAAGCCCCTCTCAGTCTGAATTATGCACATGACTGCAGCATATCTGTCAATTTGTGTTAGGCTTGATTCCTTATTTGAGTTTATTAATTTTTTTATTTTGTTAAAAACCATAATTTACAAAGTTATTGATAGTTGAGTTTTCGGGGCTTGTTCAATTTTTTATTGGGAATGGATTACAAGAAGTGATTTTATTTGACCTTTGCTTGCCTACTTGCACATTTAGAACCATATTTAAACCTATAATTATAGTAGAAATATATGAGATAGTTTCAAACATTCTATTCTTCTCTAAAGGCAAACTTGATATATGACTTTCTCAAGACTAAAAGGTCCTTATTCTATTTGGGACATATAGATTTCTTTAAGAAGTGCCTAGTTAATTTAGCTCTTTACTTTTAGTAGTAGTTTCATAGTAGGGTTGTGTTAGTGCATGAGAAAAGTCCAAGTTTTTAAAACATTTGAAAATATATTTTTCAAAGGGCGTTATACATTTTATGACTGAAACTCAATCACGAACAACTTTGTAATTGTGTATTTCTTGGTTATTTAATTAAAGAATTCATTTGAAAATACCAAATTTTTAATTTTTATATCATGCTAAAGAATCTCATTATTCATATTTATAAATGTAAAACTGAAACAATGATTTTTAAAAATGCATTAACAGTCTTTGTTGTGATAAGTAGTCATATCTAATTGAAACATTATTAGCTTATGCCGTAAGCAGAGGAAAATGTAAAGGATTAAAATACAGTTGCTGATCTTGGAAACCTGCCATTTAGTAAGAGAGGTAAAGTAAGGCTATGTGTAAAGAAAAATAGTATGATATGTGTTAATAAAGGGCAATAGTGGATCAGAGCTTTGGCTCAGTGGTACAGTGATTGGCTTATTTATATGAGGTCCTGGTATTTTTCCTGGCACTGATCAAAAAAGAATAAAACTTAAAAAGTGAAAAAAATAAAAAGAAAAAATGCACTAGTATATGAAATATACAAAACAGATATATAATTGTTGAGACTCACAATAAGTTCTGAGATGTGAGATGAACAAAAATTGCAGATGTCTCATACTATCACTTAGACCTGAAAGTTTTACTCCTAAATATGAATAGAGGAGGTTAAAACATTTCAGGCTTAAAAATCGCATTCACAAAGACATATAACATCTTTCCTGTGTGGTCCCTCAAATGGAATTTCATTTGACTAACAAACATTCTAAGCTCTAGGTATAGAAACAGGAATAGAATTTAAGCATAACTAAATGAACTTATGATATGGTATTTTAATTTTTAAAAGACTACCTTTCTTTGTTTGCTTGTTTTTGCTTGTTTTCACATCTGGCTGTGTTTGGGCTTACTCCTGGATGTATGCTCATTTATGATGAGGCTTGGAGCCCATATGCAGGGGATCAAATAAAGATTAGTTGAAAACAAGACAAGCACCTTATTATTATTGCTCTAGCACAAATGTTACTTGATTTTATGATTACAAAATATTTGCTATTTGTATAAAAAATGGAGTCACTCATGACTCTACAACTAGGAGGAAAGAAAAACATTGGTAACATTTAGTGGGTTTTATTCTAATATTTTTTTCATGTCTTTAAATATGTGAAGAGAAGTATTAGGTATACATTTTTAACTCTTTGCATAAAAGACCCCAAAATTATATTGAAACTAATCCTCAGATCTACTAAAGAGCATATACCCTGGATGTAACTGTAAATGAATCTGCTTCTCTGGTCGTTAGTTGTATTTCAAATTTGATTTGTTGTGACTTGTTTGTGGATAGATTTTGAGGAATAACTTCTGATTCATTTCAACTTATTTAACAGCAATAAGAAATATATTAAACTCTTTTCTGAGAGGAGAGATAAAAAGAAATAACTATATTATGTCTTTATATCTGGTGTAGTTTTTCTTATTATGGATATATCTTTCCATCAATTTTATTCTACCAGTGATCCTATACATGAATGATAAAAAAACCTGTGGTCAAATATTCCTAAGAAAAATGTAAAAAAAATCAATGTTTTTTAAAAATTATTTTATTTTTCTTTGCAGTCTGGTATAGAATATTAAAGATAAATAAAACTCCCCAGGAACGGCTGTCAGTTTTCATAAATGAAGACAAAGAGTTGAATTAATTTCAAGGTCTGGCAGCTCGAGCAGGACTGGCTACTGCTTGTTATGCAGTACAGTATGTAACTTGGTCTATTATAATGGGCACCTAGATGAGGAATAGGTAATGCTAGAGTTCAAGTGTATCCTGTGTTTCCCAGGATTGTCCTGTATATGCCATTACTTTAAACAATTTTCAATTTCATTCCCTTTATATTCTCAAATGTGAATGAAAAAGTATGTGGTTATTCTATACTAAGAAAATTGAAAAAAAAAACAACAGTTGTTTCCCAATGTTGATCTATCACACACTTAAAAATAAATGAAAGTAAATACTATGTTGAAGAGTATGATTTTAATATTCATAGTATTTCAATAGTATGCTGAAATACTTTACATTTCAACTTAGTGTTTCTTTCCTTTTTTTTTTTTTTTTTTTTTTGGTTTTTGGTTCCCACCCGGCAACACTCAGGGGTTCCTCCTGGCTCTATGCTCTGAAATCGCTCCTGGCAGGCTCGGGGGGGCGGGGGGAGGACCATATGAGATGCCAGAATTCTAACCACCATACTTTTCCATGCAAGGCAAAGCCTTACCTCCATGCTATCTCTTTGGCCCCTCAACCTAGTATTTCAACATACTATCGAAATACTATGATTGGCTCAACTGGAGCAAACTAGAAAAGATGATTTTTAAGAGCCTGTGTGTATCATTAAATAAATCTTTTTGTTTTTAGAAGTTTATTATGATTAAATATAAAATCTCTTTAAAGTAGTAATAATTTTTTTAATTTTAATTATCATCAGAATTAAATAAAATGTTAAAATATATCTTCATATAAGGGGTGATAGAATGGTCTGTACAAGAGAGGTTTTGTCATAGACTTGCATTAGTAATTTATAATTCAAAACATGCATTAAAAGATTTGAAGTGCATACAGAAGTGAGATAAATCAGCTACTTCAAAGGTAATTTTTTTCTTGAAAAAACATCAAAATATCTTATATTCAAGATGCTTATTTGGAAAATTCAAAAATTTAAATGATGACACATTTTCCTTTCATAATATTTTAAATGAAAAATTTGCCTTTCTATTAATTAGTCTGATGGGATAAAGGGTTAATATCTAAGATATACAAGGCATGGATTAAACTTTACAAGAAAAAACATAAAAAATGGGGAGAAGAAATGAGCGGACTTTTCCTCAAAGAAGAAATACATATGGCACATAAAATTTTTTCCACAATAGTAATTATCAAAGTGATGTAATTCAAAACAACAATGAGATATCATCTCATGGCACAGAGACTGGCATACACCATGAAAAAAAAGAACAACCAGTGCTGGCATGGATGAGGGGAGAAAGGAACTCCATTGTTGGTAGAAATGCAGAATATTCTAGCCTTTTTGGAAAACAATATAGACATTCCTCAAAAAGCTAAAAATTGAGCTTCCATATGATTCAGCAATACCATGCCTAGAAACATACCATAGGAACACAAAAATACAATATAAAAATGTCCTCTGCACTCTGATGGTCTTTTCAGTACTACTTATAATAGCCAGAAACTGGAAACAACCCAGGTGTCCAAGAACAGATGAGTAGCTAAAGAAACTATGGTACATATACACAGTGAAATACTATGCAGCTGTTAGGAAAAAATTAAGTCATGAAATTTTCTTATACAGGGATGGACATGGAGATTATTATTTTGAGTGAAATGAGCCAGAGTGAAAGGAATAAGCACAGAATAATCTCACACACTTGAGGGATATAAGAAAAACAAGAGATAGTATGGTAATACTATCCAGAGACAATAAAGATAAAGGTCAGTAGGTTTAACTCAGGGTAGAATGTTCACCACAAAGAACAGTGCAATTAGAGTAGAGAAGGGTCTACTATGACAATGATAGTTGGAACTGATTACCCTGGACAAGAACTCAATGCTGAAAGGGGAGAAAGTGACTTGCAAGGCGCTCCTCCTTTAAAAATTGTGCAAACTACAGTATCTAAAAGGAAAGAGAGAGAGGGAGAGAGATAAAGATATTGGTGAAAGATATATATATATATATATCTTATATATATATATATATATATCAGAGACATTGGTGGAGGAAGAATACACTGGTGAAGGATGGTGTACTTTGTATGACTGAACCCAGCAATGAACATTTTGTAACCATGGTGCTTAAACGAAATTAATGAAAATGGAAGTTTGATCTAGATATAGTATCTGTAGTAAATTTAGTTTTATATATTAGAGATGTAAGACAGTTTGAAGTAAAATGTGTTTAGTTCATAAACTCAGGTATATTTATTCCAAAGATATAATAATTGTTCTTTACATGATTTAAAAAATTAATAATTGATAAATATAACAACAATCTGCAATGCAATCCTTCTGGTAGATTGGAGAGACAAATAGATTAAATGTTTGTTTGGCATGCAAATGCTTTAGATTTCTGACACTATCTTGTCCCCAAAAAACTATATGTTGTGATACACAATCCAAAACATAAAATGATCTCAAGATAACATACACACATGCACATTTCTATAAAGATGAGTATGCCTAGAGGCATAATAATAAGCTCTAGGGTTAGAATAGACAAGGAATATTATGCATGGTGGAAAAAAGAAAGAAAAACAATATTTCATGTCATAGTGTAGAATGTACTAGGGATATTAAAATTATAAAAATCCTTTATCATATTGTTATTTAACATACTAATACCAATCCTGAACTACTTAATATAATGCATATAAATTTTTGAAGACCAAAAATATTATTTTGCAGTACTTTGCCAACCTATGAAGAGATTGAAAGTCTTCCCATGGGACAAACTGACTCTATGCCTCTTGCTGGAAAGTGGGGCCTTTGGAGAAGTGTATGAAGGGACAGCAATAGACATCTTAGCAGTTGGTAGTGTAGAAACCAAAGTAGCAGTGAAGGTAACATAGATCTTTTAATACCTTGGCATGTTAAATCATAATACCTACATGGATTTATATGTGAACAGCTATAATAAAAGAAGAGTGCTCTCAGTTATAAAGAAAATTGGAAAAAGTGGAACCAGCAATCACTGCTTCCCATTCCCTACATAAATTCTGTTGTGCATATTGCCTACAAGTTACTCATAAGCTGAGACTTGCGATTTTCCACTTTATTAGAGTTTATGAAAGAACTGCTTAAAGGCTCTTTTATAAACTTATCAGCACCACTGATCAAAAATTGTTATTTTTTTATTTAAATGCCATGTGTGGTGGTACTCAGGAGCTATATCAGCTCTGTGCTCTGGGGATATCCTCAGGAATATTGAGAGGACATTGTGGTATTTGGGGTTAAACCCCAACTTCCAGCATGAAGTTTTTTTTTTATATAACACTATAACTTGTGGATTTGGTGTAGTACTGTGCATTCTCAGATATGTATATCTAAACTTTACTGAACATTGTCTACTTATGTTGCCTCAGGGTTCTAAAACGATTGTCTAAGAAAAAGGATCATATCTTCACTCAAGGTAGGAAGATAGAAAAGGATGTGTTAGCTGTAGATACATAGGAATGTAAAAGTTTCCCACAAGTCTCTATAGCCTGTAGCATGTTCCCCCCTGTACATATCATTAATTATAATTAAATTCAATCTATGGCCAACATTTTAAGGAAAGTTGGAAAATTGCAAACTATGACTTCCACGAATACCATGATTTTCTGAATTAGTTTGATTAATTGTCAGAGACTGGACAGTTTGTCTCCAGTTGTCTGACTGGAAAAAAAATCAATCAATTATGAAACTGTTAGTAAGGAAACAGTGGTAAACTGATACTGAAAAGAGAACTATGACATATAAAAAATTAGCCTGAATGCCAAATTGAGCTTTAAAATAATCTGCATTTTGGAGGTAGTTGTGTAACTGTTATTTGACATTTTATATATTAGGTATTCCAACTTGAATTTATAGGAGCTAACTTTTGAGCACAACCTCATTCATTATCTATATCAGTTTTTGGGTTAATATTGCAAAATGAAACAAAATAAATATTATCTTTATTAACTTACTGAACTCAGAGAAGTGCCTGTTCCACTGATTCTTGGGTTGTTTTTGCATAGAATTTGAAGAAGGATTCCACAGACCAGGAGAAGATTGAATTCCTTAAGGAGGCACATCTGGTGACGTCTCAGGGCAGGTGGAAAATTAATTTTCTTTTTTATGGGTAGAACATTTTGATAATCAAATAGTGTATTTGTAAAATTCAAAATGACCCACTTAGTTAATAAGGCCCCAATCAAAGATGGCTGGCTTTCCAACAGGAGTGTTTAGTAATAAACATTCTACACTGCCTGAGCCTAAAAATTTCTCAGGCAATAGGACCTTATCATCAATTAGTAGTACTGAAGTGAATTCTGAAATTATTCAATTTTTAAATATCCTTTTTTTCTAGATTGTGATAAAGGTCAAATAAACAAAGTAAAGAAAAATTCTTAAGTACAATCTGAGCAAAACTCTCCCTTGTTTTGGTAAACTTATCTTCAAGCTTGTTGCCTATTAATGGAGATGAAACAGCTTGTATAAACTAAAGGGAAGACCTGAGGCAAGAGACCTGTATTTAGGTTCAAATTAGAATGGGACTTAGTTGTTCTCATATCTTGAGAAAACATTTTTTCCCAACTAAGAGTGCATGTGAGTTATTTCTCTAAAAGGGAGATAAAAATATATTATATTTGTGACCAAGATATAATGCTTTCAGATGTTTTTTGAAAGAAACTAGTAGAAATTAATTTCTTTTCTCCAACACAAGATTCTTGATGAAATATATGTCTAAAAATCACCCCTATCTATGTGCCTGGCCACTAGGGGTTGCCATATTACCTCCCTTAAGGGCAGTATCAAGATCAGCACTTGCAAAGAAAGCTATCTTTCATGTGTCGTTTGGCCATTTGTATTTCTTCTTTGACAAAGTGTCTGTTCATTTCTTCTCCCCATGATCCAACTATGATCCTATGATTCAGCTATACCACTACTAGGGATATACCCTAGGAACACAAAAATACAATTCACAAATCTCTTCCTCACATCAATATTTATTGCAGTGCTATTTACAATAGCCAGACTTTGGAAACAACCAAGATCCCCTTCAACAGATGAATGGCTAAATAAACTGTGGTACATATACATAATGGAATATCATGCAGCTGTCAGGAGAGATGATGTCATGAAATTTTCCTATACATGGATGCACATAGAATTTATTATGCTGAGTAAAATAAATTAGAGGGAAAGAGATAGACACAGAATAGTCTCACTCATCTATGGGTTTTAAGAAAAAAAAAAGACATTTTTGTAATAATTCTCAGAGACAATAGAGGTGAGGGCTGGAAGGTCCAGCTCATGATATGAAGCTCACCACAAAGAGTGGTGAGCGCAGTTAGAGAAATAACTACACTGGCAGCTAACATAACAATGTGCATGAATGAGGGAAGTAGAAAGCCTGTCTCAAATATGGGGTGCAGGGGAATAGTGAGGTAGGAGATTTGAGGCATTGGTGATGGGAATGTTGCACTGGTGAAGGGGGGTGTTCTTTATATGGCTGAAACCCAACTACAATTATGCTTGTAATCAAATCATATAAATAAAGATATTTAAAAATAGAAAAATAAATAAAGAAGGCTATCTTATATAGGTTAGAGAGAAAAACAGGGGTTTTGAAGAAAACTCTAGAAAGAACTGCTGTGCTTTACAAAGGCTTTTAGCTTGGACTTCAGTTCTGTCATGTCATGTCACCTGTCTCTTTCCACCTGTCAGCAAGTTTAATCATCCCAACATTCTGAAACAACTAGGAGTTTGTTTGCTAAATGAACTCCAGTACAGTATTCTGGAACTTATGGAAGGAAGAGACCTTCTGACCTATTTGCACAAAGTCCAGATGACCATGGTAGGTTATGGAGTTGTGGTGTGAGTTTTTTTCAGTGAGTCACCATGAATTACAGCTTACAAAACTAATTCATGATTGAGTCTCAATGTTCCAACTAATCCCTTCACCAGTGTCCACTTCTTGTGCCCTGTTAATTTTATTTAAATTTCTTTCAATAGGCTGCAATTTTGCCATATGGTAGAATCTTAGAAAACTTTTGTGGAAATAATTTTTATATTTTTTAGATGTTGAATTAGGGTTATTACAACTCTGGGCATGTATTTCTGAAATTTTTTGTTTGACAGTTTTTTAAGATATTTAATGGGAAAATAAATGTTTCATAGTCATAATCATGTGTTTCTGGAAAACAGGGATCAGGCAGAATTGGAAAAGTTACCTCTATTTCTACATTTAAACTATATACATTTTTTTCTTATTGTCAATACTTATCTAATACTAGGTAAAGAGGCTCATTCACACTTTCATATGTATTCACTTTTATTTTTTCTGGTATTTATTTCCATGTTCCAAAATACTCTGCTTATATATTTGCATATTGTCATTTTGATTTTGGGAGAAATCTATTGAATTGTTCACAATGAAAATCGATAGTTAACTTCCTTAGATTTCCTCCTGTGCCTCCCCAAATCCCATCAGTTTTACACAGAAAAAACATTCCATCCTTTGACAGTGAATAAAATTTTCAGATTAAGTAATATTTTCACGTTTACACTACTATGGCTATTATTATTTGCAGCTTAATTATTCATAGGCTGTAATTATGTTTTTTTCCTTTGGACCAGCAAAAAATAATTCCTAAAATATTTTTGTTGCTTTGTTTTCTGTACATCTAATTTTTTTTTTATTGGAGGGAGGTATTTGGCTCGAAGTCAGCAGCACTCAGGAGTTACTCCTTGCTCTGTGCTCAGAAATCACTCCTGGAAGGCTTGGAAGACCATAAGGGATGCAAGGGATCAAACCTGAGACTGACCCACATCGGTTGTGTGCAAAGCAAATGCCCTACCACTCTGGCCCCACATCTAAATTTTCTGACAGAATTGTAACTCCTCAATATCATTTATCAGATAACCCACCACTTAACTATTTATCTTAGACTTCTTGAGCTGGTAAAGGAGCTTGTACTGAGGTCATCATTAATGTCACCTGGGGTGTCTTTGGTTTTTACCCTATTTCCCCTTTGCTCCCCCAAGATTGTACCTTTTTTTCCTACATCTTGTTCTGTTTCTGAAAAAGACAGATGAGAAGGCAAATGTGAGGCAAAGTCTTATTTTTTTCCAATTTTTAAGAATTTTTTTTTCTCTTACACTTAATAGTGTGACTGAATTCTAGGCTAAGAGAAACTCCTTTTACTCAAAAAAAAAAAAAAGGGGGGGGGGCCCGGAGAGAGAGCACAGCGGCGTTTGCCTTGCAAGCAGCCGATCCAGGACCAAAGGTGGTTGGTTCGAATCCCGGTGTCCCATATGGTCCCACATGCCTGCCAGGAGCTATTTCTGAGCAGACAGCCAGGAGTAACCCCTGAGCACCGCCGGGTGTGCCCCCCCCCCAAAAAAAAAGAAAGATCCACAGCACTAGAGAAATAGTGTAGATGTTAAGGCAGTTATTTACCTTGTGGAAACTGACCCTGAGTTCAATCTGTTAACCATATCTGGGATTTGACTTTTGGTTCAATGTGTGTGTGTGTGTGTGTGTGTGTGTGTGTGTGTGTGTGTGTGAGAGAGAGAGAGAGAGAGAGAGAGAGAGAGAGAGAGAGAGAGAGAGAGAGAGAGAGAGAGAGAATGAGAGAATGAGAGAAAGGAGAGAAAAAGAGACTGAGTGCATGTGAATGTGGGCAATTTGTGTGTGTATCCCACCTAGGAAAGCTACTTGCTGTAAAATAAGGATATACAATCTAGTTATCTTTTAGAATAAACACCTTAAAATCCTTTATTTCAGTCTAGCTTTTCATTTCTAATTCAGTAATATATGCTGCTTCCAGAGTGAAATAGTCTATTACAATGAAAAGTACTTTAGTTTTTTTCCATCTTTCTCTACAAGCAGTTTAAATCTCACTTGGCTCTACTAAAGTGACCAGTCTTTTATAAGCTTTTTCTCCTCAAACAATATTTTCTCTCTAAGACCTGTTCTTCTGATCCATTTACTCTCATAAGACGACACGATTTTTTTCCTATTCTATCACTTGAGAGCTTTAAGAAGGGAGGAGTATAGTTATGCATTTAATACATATGTTTTTTATTTGGGGCATACCTGGCAGTGAATAGGGCTTCTTCTGACTCAATATGTGGGGCTCGCCTCCAGTGATCCTCAGGGACAATGTGGCTCTGGGACCATGTCTTTTGCATGCAAAACATGAACTCTAGGCCACTGAGCTATATCTCTCAGGGCCCTCAGTTACTATCTTAAATAAGGACATTTATCTTTTTTTTTTTTTTTCAGTCATCTTTTGGGATATATATAGAAAGGAAAGACAATACAACTTAAACTAAAAGAATACATTGCTGCTTCAGAGGTGGGTCAGGACGTACACACACTGATTCCTGCTGGTTTCTGCTGGGTGCCAGAAGGGCATAGAAGCCATCTTGGGCCATGTGGTTTCCAGCTGCCTGAGACTGGATTTTATCAGCGTTCCTGCCAGCGATCCTGCCTGCTTCAGAGGTGGGTTGGGATGTACACACACTGATTCCTGCTGATTTCTGCTGGGTGTCAGAAGGACGCAGAAGCCATCTTGGGCCATGCTGTTTCCAGACACCTGAGATTGGATTTCATCAGCATTCCTACCGGGGATCCTGACTGCTACAGATAGTTCTTGGCTGGCTGCGCCCTCCTGCTGTGCTTTGGATGACCCTGAGGACTTGAAGGGAACTCTTTGCTTTGCTTGTCTGTCTTTCCTGAACTTGAAGCTCTCCTCAGAGGCCTAAAAAGCGCACCCCCCAAAAACTGTCACCTAGAGGCCATAGAAGAGCACAGCCACTCTGCTTCACTTCGCGGCCATGCACTCTTTCTAACTAATAAACCCCACCACAACACGCAGAAAAAAAAAATCACACTATAAGTGTGACAATGGGGAAACCTTGCAGGCAGACATTATGCACAGAGAATGAATATGATAGCTCGGATGACCCCCAAAAATCCAACCATCTGATTAACGTCTCAGATAAGGAGTTTAGAATAGAAATACTGAAGATGTTCATAGAACTCAAAAGAAGCATAGCTCGATCTGAAGAGAACACAAAGACAGAAATCAGAAAACTCCAAACTGAAATAACAGATCTGAAAAACACGGTTGCTCAACTAAAAACCTCAATGGATAGCCTTGCAAACAGGGTATCAGTAGCTGAGGAGAGAATCAGAGTACTGGAAGATATGATGCAGAAAAACTCAACAGAAGAAATTGGAAAAGAACCTTAAGACAAACGAACAGGCAATGGAAAAAATATTCAAGGCATGCGAACAGATGAAAATAGAAGTCTTTGATAAACTCAACAGAAACAACATAAGAATCATTGGAGTTCCAGAGGCCTAGGTAGGAGATCTCCAGGAAGAATCAACTGTCAAAGACATCATCAAAGAGATACTCCCAGAGTTAAAGACTACATGAAATCAAATCCTGCATGCCCAAAGAGTACCAGCTAAAAGAGACCCAAAGAAAAAAACCCAAGAAACATCTTCATTACAATGACAAATCCCACAGATAGAGATAGAATACTGAAAGCAGCAAGATCAAAAAGGGAAATTACAAAATTCAAAGGAGTATCCTTAAGACTGACAGCAGACATGTCACAAGAAACTCTCAAGGCCAGAAGACAGTGGTGGGATATTGTGACAAGACTGAATGAAATGGATGCCTCACTGAGAATACTGCACCCAGCCTGACTCACATTCAGGTTTGAAGGGAGGATATATAGCTTCATGGAAAAACAACAGCTCAGAAACTTCACAGATGAAAAACCAGCCTTAAAGGAAAAACTGACAGGTCTACTTTAAGACAAGAGAGACCAACAAACACAGCAAACTTCTCTACAAAGATGACATTAAATCCTATGACAATCATCTCCTTCAATGTCAATGGACTAAATTCACCAATTAAAGACACAGGATGGCAAAATGGATCAAAAAGATGAATCCAACCACCTTCTGCCTACAAGAAACACACCTGAATAATCAGAACAAACATAGACTTAAAATGAAAGGCTGGAGGAAAATCATCCAAGCAAACAACACCCTCAGAAAAGCTGGGGTGGCCATATTAATATCTGATGACACCAACTTGATACTCAGAAAAGTGGTAAGGGACAAAGATGGACACTATGTACTAATCAAGGGATATGTGCAACAGAAAGAAATAAGACTATTAAACATATATGCACCCAATGAGAGACCAGCAAATTATCTAATACAGTTACTGACAAATCTGAAAGAAGAAATCAATAATAACACAATAATTGGGGGAGACCTCAACACGGCCCTATCAACACTTGATAGGTCAACCAGAATGAAATCCAACAAAAAACATACTAGCCCTGAAAAGAATAATGGAAAAGAGGACATATATATATATATATATATATATATATATATATATATATATATATATATATATATATATATATATAAAACACTCCATCCCAAAAAAACCTGGATACAGATTCTTCTCCAATGTGCATGGGTCATTCTCCAGGACAGACTACATGCTGACACATAAAACATACCTCCATAAAATCAAGAAGATAGAAATCTTGCAGGCTACCTTTGCTGACACAAGGCTCTGAAATTAGATGTGAACTACAAAGGGACACAGAAGAAAAACTTTAAAAATTGGAAATTAAACACCTTGATACTGAACAGCAAGTGGGTCCGAGATGAAATCAAAAAGGAAATCAAAACTTTCCTGGAAACAAGTGATAATAAAGGCACAAACTGACAGAATCTATTGGACACAGCAAAAGCGGTACTGAGAGGAAAATTTATAGCTCTACAGGCACACATCAGGAAGGAAGAAGGGGCATACCTGAATAACTTAATGACGCAGCTCAAAGAATTAGAAAATGACCAAGAAAGGACCCAAAAATAAGGAGACAGAAGGAAATAACAAAGCTGAAAGCAGAACTCAATGAAGTGAAAAACCAAAAAACAATTTGTAAGATCAACAAAAGCAGAAGTTGGTTCTTTGAAAAATAAACAAGATTGATAGAACATTGGCAAAACTCACAAAGAAAAAGAGAGAGAAATCTGATAACCCATATTAGAAATGAAAACGGGGAGATCACGACAGATATTGCAGAGATCCAAAGGGTAATTAGAGACTACTTTGAGAAACTTTATGCTACTAAACTTGAGAACCTAGAAGAAATGGAAAAATTCTTGGACACTTATAACCTTCCACAGCTAAGTAAGGAGGATGTAGCATATCTAAATACCCATCACTACTGAGGAAATTGAAACTGTAATCAAGCATTTGCCCAAAAAGAAAAGCCCAGGCCCAGATAAATTTCCTAATAATTTTTTCAAATCTTTCAAGAGGAGCTACTTCCAATACTATCCAAGCTCTTCCATGAAATTGAAAAAATGGGAACACTTCCAAAAAGCTTTTATGAAGCCAACATCACCTTGATACTAAAATCATACAGAGATGCTGCCAAAAAAGAAAATTACAGACCAATATCCCTGATGAATGCTGATGCAAAGATCTTCAACAAAATCCTGGCAAATAGGATCCAATGCATCATCAAGAAGATCATACACTACGACCAAGTAGGTTTAATACCAGGAATGCAATTATGGTTTAACATCCGTAAATCTATCAACATCATACACAACATCAACAGGAAGAAAAATACAAATCACATGATCATATCAATAGATGCAGAGAAAGCATTTGATAAGGTCAAACACCCATTCTTCATCAAAATTCTCAGCAAGATGAGAATGAAATGAACCTTCCTCAATCTAGTCAAAGCCATCTATCACAAGCAATGGCAAATATTATCCTCAATGGAGAAAAACTAAAAGCCTTTCCTCTAAATTCTGGTACAAGACAAGGCTGTCCGCTCTCACCACTCCTCTTCAACATAGTACTGGAAGTTCTTGCTATAGCGATCAGGCTAGAAAAAGATATCAAGGGAATCCAGATAGGAAAGGAAGAAGTCAAGCTCTCATTGTTTGCAGACAACATGATACTCTACTTGGAAAACCCTATGAACTCTATCAAAAAGCTTTCTAGAAAGAATAGATTCATATAGGAAGGTGGCAGGCTACAAAATTAACATACAGAAATCAATGGCCTTTTTATACACCAATAATGATAGAAAGAGAAGGAAGTCAAGAAGGCAATCCCATTTACATTAGTGCCACACAAACTCAAATATCTTGGAGTCAACTTGACCAAAGACATGAAGGAACTATACAAAGAAAACTATAAAGCCCTGCTCCAAGAAATAAGAGAGGACACACAGAAATGGAAACACATACCCTGCTTATGGATTGGCAGGATTAACATAATTAAAATGACAATACTCCCCAAAGCATTTTACAGATTTAATGTGATCCCGTTAAAAATACCATGACATTCTTCAAAGATGTGGATCAAACACTTCTGAAGTTCTGCAACAATAAACACCCTCAAATAACTAGAGCACTCCTAGGGAAAAGGAAAATGGGAGGCATTACTTTCCTGTACTACAAAGCAATAGTTATCAAAACAGCATGGTATTGGAATAAAGACAGACCCTCAGATCAGTGGAATAGGCTTGAGTTCTCAGACATTGTTACCCAGACATACAATTACCTAATTTTTGACAAAGGAGCAAGAAATCCTAAGTGGAGCAGGAAAAACTTCTTCAATAAGTGGTGCTGGCAGAACTGGTTAGCCACTTGCAAAAAAATGAACATAGACCCCCAGTTAAAATCATGTCCGAAGGTAAAATCCATATGGATTAAAGACCTTGATATCAGACCTGATACCATATGGTATATAGAACAACACGTCAGTAAAACACTCCATGACATTTAGACTAAAGGCATCTTCAAGGAGGAAACTGCACTTTCCAAACAAGTGGAAGCAGATATCAACAGATGGGAATACATTAAGCTGAGAAGCTTCTGCACCTTAAAGAAAATAGTGCCCAGGATACAAGAGTCACCTACTGAGTGGGAGAAACTATTCACCCAACACCCATCATATAAGGGCTAATATCCAAAATATACAGGGTACTGACAGAAATTTACAAGAAAAAACATCTAATCCCATCAAAAAATGGGGAGAAAAAATGAACAGACACTTTGATAAAAAAAGAAATACAAATGTCCAAAAGGCACATGAAAAAATGCTCCTCATTACTAATCATCAGGGAGATGCAAATCAAAACAACGATGAGATACCATCTCACACTACATCACAAAGAATGAGAACAATCAGTGCTGGAGGGATGTGGAGAGAAAGGAACTCTTATCCACTGCTGGTAGGAATGTCGTGTAGTCCAACCTTTATGGAAAGCAATATGGAGATTCCTCCAAAATCTGGAAATTGAGCTCCCATTCAACCCAGCTATTCCACTCTTAGGGATATACCCTAAGAACACAAGAATACAATACCAAAACCCCTTCCTCACACCTATATTTATTGCAACACTATTCACAATAGTAAGGCTCTGGAAACAACCAAGATACCCTTCAACCTATGAATGGCTAAAGAAACTGTGGTACATGTACACAATGGAATATTATGCAGCTGCCAGGAGAGATGAACTCATGAAACTTTTCTATACATGGATGTACATGGAATCTATCATGCTGAGTGAAATAAGTCAGAGGGAGAGAAAGAGTAGCAGAATAGTCTCATCTATGGGTTTTTAAAAAAAATAAAAGTCATTTTTGCAACAATCCTCGGAGGCAAGAGAGGAGGGCTGGAACTTCCAGCTCACTTCATGAAGCTCACCAGAAAGAGTGGTGTGTGCAGTTATAGAAATAACTACACAGAGAACTACCATAATCATGTGAATGAATGAGGGAACTGGAAAGCCTCTCTGGAGTACAGGTGGGGGTGGGGTGGGATGGAGGGAGATTTGGGACATTGGTGGTGGGAATGTTGCACTGGTGAAGGGGGTGTTCTTTACATACTGAAACCTAATCACAATCATATATGTAATCAAGATGTTTAAATAAAGGGAAAAAATAGACCTTGATATCAGACCTGATACCATATGGTATATAGAGCAACATGTTGGTAAAACACTCCATGACATTGAGACTAAAGGCATCTTCAAGGAGGAAACTGCACTTTCCAAACAAGTGGAAGCAGAGATAACAGATGGGAGTACTTTAAGCTGAGACGCTTCTACACCACAAAAGAAACAGTGCCCAGAATACAAGAACCACCCACTGACTGGAAGAAACTATTCACCCAATACCCATCAGATAAGGGGCTAATCTCCAAAATATACTGGGCACTGACAGAACTTTACAAGAAAAAAACATCTAATCCTATCAATAAATGGGGAGAAGAAATGAACAGACACTTTGATAAAAGAGAAATACATATGGCCAACAGGCACATGAAAAAATGCTCCTCATCACTAATCATCAGGGAGATGCAAATCAAAACAATGATGAGATACCATCTCACACTACAGACATTGGCATACATCACAAAGAATGAGAACAATCAGTGCTGGAGGGATGTGGAGAGAAAGGAACTCTTATCTGCTGCTGGTGGAATGCCATCTAGTCCAACCTCTATGGAAAGTGATATGGAGATTCCTCAAACACTGGAAATTGAGCTCCCATTTGACCCAGCTATTCCACTCCTAGTGATATACCCTAGGAACACAAGAATACAATACAAAAATCCCTTACTCACACCATATTTATTGCAGCACTATTCACAATAGTCAGGCTCTGGAAACAACCAAGATGCCTTTCAATGGATGAATGGCTAAAGAAACTGTGGTACATATATACAATGAAATATTATGTAGCTGTCAGGAGTGATGAAGTCATGATATTTTCCTATACATGGATGTACATAGAATTTCTCACCCTGAGTGATGTAAGTCAGAGAGAGAGAGATAGACGCAGAATAGTCTCACTCATCTTTGGGTTTTAAGAAAAATAAAAGTCGTTTTTGCAACAATCCTCAGAGTCAATGAGAGGAGGGCTGGAACTTACAGTTTACTTCATGAAGCTCACCACAAAGAGTGGTAAGTGCAGTGATAGAAATAACTACACTGAGAACTACCATTACTATGTGAATGAATGAGGGAACTGGAAAGCCTGTCTAGAGTACAGGTGGGGGTGGGGTAGAATGGAGGGAGATTTGGGACATTGGTGGTGGGAATGTTGCACTGGTGAAGGGGGGTGTTCTTTACATGACTGAAACCTAATCACAATCATATTCAGAATCAAGATGTTTAAATAAAGATATTATTAAAAAAATTAAATAGAGACAAATCACACAAAAAAGAACACATTGACTTACTTTTCTCCAAATTATTGTTTTTAGGGAATTCCTACAGGTTCCTTATATTTTTAATAATGGTGCCACATGCACTTTAGATTTTCTAGCACCTTAATTTTTGTTTGTTTGGTTTTTGGGGAGTCACACCTGGTGGCGCTCAGGGTTACTCCTGGCTCTGCACTCAGAAATCACTCCTGGCAGACTTGGGGAACCATATGGGATGCCGGGAATGGAACCCAGGTCCATCCTGGGTTGGCCAGTGCAAGGCAAACGCCCTATCATTGTGCTATCTCTCAGGCCCCTCTAGCACCTTTTCTGCCAGCACAGTGTTTCTGCTTCACCTCCTTATCTCTAATCGTATAAGACAGAATGCTTTTAGATACTGAATGTCAGTATAAAGATCTGAGACTGTAGTCAGACATGAGAAGCTCTCTAGTCCCCTTTAGGCTACGCTTTTTCTGGACCATCTCTATGGGCAGTGCTTAGAGATCTTTTTAGAACAGTTATAAGCATCCTTATTTGTAGTGATCTGTTGTGCTGGATGCAAGAGTATTTATTTTAACTGGCTTTATTGTCCTAAATTTTTAGGACCTTGATTTCTGTATCTATAAAATGACATATTGAAACAAAAATATCTCAAACTTTATTTATATTGGATTTGCAAAGATTAAATTAAGATTAAAATACAGCAAAACCCAAAACAAAAAACAGCCTACAGAAATAATACAAAACCATTGTTAGATACTTATTTCCTTCTCCCTCAGTCCCTGTTTGTTATAAGGCTTGAAGGATTTAGTTATAGCTTTCCAGGATTCTATACCCTCCAGTAGAATTGGGAGGACCTTATTAGAGTATAATATGAAATTTACTATTGAAGCACCAGAAAGAAAGGGAGGGAGTCGAGAGAGACAGAGATCGACAGAGAAAAGGGAGTCAGAGAAAAAGAAACAGAGAAAGTGTCATCCTGAAAGTGATTTTCCACTTGGGACACAATGAGTTAGGGTGAAACAGCATTTAAAAATTCAGTCCTGGGGCTTGAGTGACAGCACAGTGGTAGGGCAGTTGCCTTGCATGCAGCTGACCCAGGACTGAGCTAGTTTCGATCCCCTTTGTCCCATATTGTCAAGAAATAGCCAGGAGCTATTTCTGATTGCATAGCCAGGAGTAACCCCTGAGTGTCACCAGATGTAGCCCAAAAACCAAAACCAAACCAAAAACAAAAAACTACAATTCTAAGTGAACCCTAAAAAATCCTAATAAAAAGCATTAACCAGGGATAGATCCAGGTGATCTTCATTATGTTTGTAGGGTTGGGTAGTTGCACATCAGCCCAAATGGACTTTTGAAGTTGTGAAGGCTTAAGATAGGGTCTTGAAGAATCCCAAAAGGTTATCACACAACTTTTAGAAGTAATGGTTAGTGATCAAAACAGGAAAACAATATTTCAAAAACTATCAGCAGGGAAGAGGAGTCAGTTCACTAAAATTTAGTTCAGGGACAAGATGTTGCATGAAGAGAATTTTTAAAAGTAGAGCAGGTTTTGCCAAAAGCAAACAGCTAAAGTCACAGAGGATTAATGAATGAACTAGAAGGCATTAGAAAGTTCTTAGCTTCTATTCCCGAGACTGGAATAGTGCATCTGAATAAGGCTTTAGAGAGATTCAGTCTTTAAAATAAAATCAGCAAATATTAGACCTGCTGTGATTGAGCAGCGCCATGACAGAGTTGAATCTCACATAGGGATTCTTTCCAGTTTTTCAGGGGAGGCAGGAAAAGCAACACTTTAGAGCACCATCTATGAGAAATGGAAGGTTTTCCAGGTTAGAAACTCTTTAGATGCTTGGTGAAGGATGTGTGAATCAAGAATTAAAAAGCATTTCAATAATGATAGCAGAATAACAAAGGGAGGGTGAGAAATAGAGACAAGACATAAGGACCTGTGAGTGGCCAAAGCATAGTTTATGAGAGCAGCCTAGGATAACAAAGGGACTGACTGAGCTCAGGAATTTGTCACTGACTCATCAACTATGGGCCACATGGAACCAAGATGATGAAAGAACAGACTTCAGGAGTCATGAGAAATTTGGGAGGTAAAAGATAGTAAAGATAAAGTCCTGAACAAGGGAAATTGAAGGTAAACGGCAATGCATCCACAGGTGCATGAATAGCCTCATGGCACAAACTTGATTTTTTTTTAAGTGATACTACTAAAAATGTCAACTGCCTTTTCCCACAAAGATGTCATTGCAGCCAGTTTAGGCTACAGGCTTACTGTGCAGGTGCTGAAAGAGAAGCCTGTGATCTACTACTTAGGAGAACAGCTACTACTTAAGGGCCTATTATATACCCTTTATAATACATATTTTACATATAAGAAAGTTGCTAAGTGAATTAAGCAATATAAGTTAAGTTCATACAACTAAGTAAGTAGAAGACCTAATTTTTAAATCTTGTCTTCTCTGACATAATTAATCATCTATGCTTATTTAATATAGAATATTTATGGATATTTTGATAAAGAAATTTACATTTAGTTTATTCTATTTTGAAGTCTTGGAAGCATAACAAAATTACCTCTAAATACCATAAATATGTGTTTTTGAACATATGCATATCCATATACTTATATTTAATTTCTATACCTATTTGTATATTTTCTGCAAACTGGGAATATTCTTATAATTTTTGTTTTATTCCTTATAGTCTAATGGTCCTTTGCTTACCTTGGTTGACCTTGTAGACCTGTGTATAGATATTTCAGGTTGTGTTTACTTGGAGGAAATGCACTTCATTCACAGGTATAAGTGACATTCCAGAAAATGTTCCTATGATTTTTGTACAGTAACTACTTGTAGTTTCTATGAAACATACAAATTGTTCTAACATTTCTGTTGACATAATGGCAATAGTTTATATAAAATTCTTATAAAGGCCTACTAGTCTCTAAAATTTATTTTTATTGTTAAATATATTGTATTTCTTAGGGATTGGGCAGTTAGGAATTGTGTCTGTGAAAGACTATACTAGTCAATCATGGATTGTGAAGATTGGGGACTTTGGATTGGTAAGTAACATCTATAAAAATAAATATTATAGAAAGAGAGGGGAAGGCCTGCTCCCTGTTCAGTGAATGGCTCCAGAAAGTTTGATGGATCTTCACCATTGAAGATCTTCACCATTGTATCTTCACCATTTAATCAAATGTATGGTGAGCTTAACAGGGCACACAGAAATGTGGGAAGAACCAGTCTATGTCAGAGGTGAAAGTGATTTAAAGAAGTTTTCTTACTTGCTTTTTATTTGTAGAACAGAAGAGCAGAGAGAATAAGTGATTTGCTTCTAGCTAATGTGAAATTTGGTGACCAATGTGAGGGCTATTCTCTTAGAGTCTCACAGTTTAAATCCCTCCCTTATTTTATTATCGTAGATGAATTCAGGACACTTTCTTCAAGCATTTTTTACTTTACTAAAATTTAGAGTAAAGGCTAATAGAATCGATGATTATGAATTAATATTCAAGTAAGTGTCAAGTGCCTACTGCTTGGGGTGGTTTATTCATTATGGGTAAACTTTAAATTGCAGCTTTTAAATATATTAGTACACAAGAGAGGGGAGGTTTGAACACCTAGTAGTTGAGTAGGAGTTCTCATTTTTGTTTGCAATTCTTAAGTATGTCATTATAGCTATTCTAAATGTGGAGATATATTTAATACTTTTAAAGTTAGACTGCCGAAATTGAGATCGATATAAAATTGGTTCTCAATGTTGCCATATTTTATTCATCTCTTAGTTTTCTAAATTTATTAGCATCCAAACTTTTGGAAAAATTGTGAAATGCTTTCTTACCTTTTCTTTAGTTAGTCTGCATTTTTATGCCCTGGAAACCTAGGGTAATGTAAGTCTGCTCTGCAATGAGAACCAGAAAGGAAGTACAAAATGTGCAGTTGCATGTTTTCTTATCCTCACAAACTCTTACTTTTGTCTTTGAAGTGATTGCTAGTTCATAGTTACTTGTTCTACTTTTTCTTGGGTCAACTTTCTTTTTAAAAAATGTTTAGGAGCCAGAGCACATGGGTAGGGCCATTTGCCTTGCATGTAGCAGACTTAGGTTTGATCTTTGGCACCCCATGTGGCTCTGAGCCTGCCAGGAGTGATTCCTGAGCATAGAGCCAGAAGTAAACCCTGAGCACTAGTAATGTGGCACAAAAAAAACAAAGGAAAAAATTGTAAAAATTGGGCACTAAGCCCTTTGTTGCTCTTGAGCAACAAGAAAGCCTTGGCTTTCTTCCTGTCTGCTCTCAGGAATTTTTCCTGACAGTAATAGGGAACCACATAGGATGTCAAAGATTGAACCTGGCTTGGTTGCATGCATGGCAAGCTCTCTACTTGCTGTGCTACTGTTTTTTTTAAGTCTCACATCTTTCTTTTAGTGGATCAAAATGCCAAACTCAAAATGTATCTCAGTATTGGGAAATTACTTTGTTGACAAATAAAAATAACCTTCTGTGAACCTGTTTATATCTGTAATGCTAAATGTTTATATCTGTAGTGCATATAGTTAAGGCAAATTCTTTAATATTTGTAAGGTCTTTTGTAATTTTTGATTTGGGAGCTTTTAACTCTTGGTCATCAGCCTTATCCAGCTCATTCCAACCTTGATATTTTAAACTATGTACAAACAGAAGAGAAACTGGAGCCTCCAAGAAATTGTCCTGAAGATCTGTAAGTTGATTATGTTGAGATAAGTAACTCAAAAGGAAGAAAGAAAAAAAAAAGAAAGAAAGAAATCAGATGCACATGAGATTACAATATATTGGGGTAAAATTTTTAAATAAAAATAAAATTTAATATGAGCTACATAAAATTTAGACTATTGTGGTACTTTACTTAAATATAGGATGTTTAGTGAAACAAAAATTCTTCATTTCAAAAAAATTTTCAAAGATATTATATATTCATTCTGCTTGTTAGGTGAGTAAATTAGTAATAGCTATTTTTGTATGTACATAATTGCTCATTTTATTTGAGATCTAATTTGATCTGAGTCTGTATATTAAAATTTTTATATTAAATAGGAATATATGGCTTGATAGATTGTCTTTGCTGTTAATCTGACATAGGGATTTAATACTACTAAAATTACACAAATGATCTATTTTGAACTTAAGACATAGTAAATAAATCTTAGTGACATTTTCAACTTGATTTTGGCCACTAATGAAAGCTTAATAAATTTTTCAAAGAGTAGGTGACTTTGATATGATTATAAAAGATAAGTACTTTGTTAGAAGTTCACCTTTTTTCTTATAACCATCTTCATTCAGCAGAAGCCTCAAGTTTTCACACTTTTCCTGAGTTGTTTTACCCATAAAATTTCTAAATAATTAACAATCATAAACTTCTCTATTATGTGCATAGTACCATTATAAGGATTGTTTGGAATACAGAGATCTTTAATAGGTTGACTCTGATGTGCACCACCAGTGGCTCCAGATAAGCATGGCTTAATTATCACAAATTGCAGCACTGGCATCAATGTTTTAAATCAGGACTCTGGCTCTTTAGTATCTTAGAATGTATTTTGAAAGAAAAGACATGCCCATGGAGCAGTTGGATTCCAAGCCAACACATAATAAAGTGCTAAACTGTGTGGTAGAGACAAGTGCAGAAGGAATTAGCAGTATGCGGATACACACCGTGGTTGCACTGCCTTGACTATGCTGTGTTATTTAGAGGAATATTCAGACTGGAGCCAAAAAGATGATTAAGAACTGGCACCTTGTTTGAATGTTCTACTGATGAATGTTTTTTGCATTATTTAAGTCTTCCAGTTAAAGGAAGATTTGAATCACTGTTTGTTTCTGATTTAGTTTTTACAGTCTTTGGAGTATTTATGTGATATATATTTGAGATATAGATGTATGTATAGATAATATATAATCCTTTGAGCTAGGAGTGAAAAAGTTATGTACACTAGGGATAAGAAATTACCTAAACTTTAAAAACCTTTGAGTTAAGGTTTGAGGAAAAAATTAACATGCCAAAAATAAGAAACTTATTTGTATTAAATAACAGATACCATTGTTTTACATTTTAGATATCTATAAGAAAATTTATCCATTATTTAAATTGTACAAAATATTCATTACACACTTAAAACTTTTTCTGGCATATTTTTCCTCCTAAAAAGTACTCCCTAACAATTATGTGTTTTGGAGTAGGAACTGAAAAAATAACCAATAAAATCTACATTTTTATTCATATGTTTATTTGTTTTATTTTGGGTGGATGGAAAAAGACATTGTTAATCATTCTATTGTAGAGCAGAAAAATGTAGGGATGCCAATATTTGTTCTATCCAAAAATGTATCTAGAAGAAGGGGAAGAAAAATTCTAGAAAAAGGCTAGAAAAGTATTCCTGATTATATGCAGGAAAAGATCATCTATATAGTTGGATCTTATAATATCTATATAGTTGATCATTTGGATGATATATTATTTTCCAAATTTCTTAATCTCTAGTTTCCTTAAAACCCAAGTTTTCCATGGGTTTATTTGAACATCAATAATAAAAAAGATAAACAATGCTAACCTGCAAGTGTTGCATTCTTTCTAAACCCCAAAAGGATTAATGGTCCATTGCCAATCAGGAAAACAAGCTGTGCTACGAAATGGAGCACTCAGTGATGCTATTCCATCTGGCCGTGGCCTTAAGTTGTCACAATAAAGATTAACTACTCTTCTTAGAGTACAGAGGAAACTTATTTTTATTTGAAGAAGTTTTCTGAGATCACAGGCCCAGCCTAGGGGGTTGAAAGTCTGTGCTGAGCTGTGCTGCACTCTCTATTCACTGCTTAAATACGAAGCACCTGCATGCACTCTAGGTCAGGTGAGCCTATAGATAACTCTGCTGTGCTCAGCTATTAATGGAATGTGGGAGTTCTGAGCATTCCTTCCCTTTTTTCCCTAACCTAGGAAGGACTGTGGAAAGCCCACTCCACAATATTCTCTTCAGCTTTTAGTTGGCACAACAATCACACCACTTCTGAGGAGAAATAGGATCAAAGGGCAATTTACGTTAAGTGAGTGCTTTTTGGATACTCTGATATATGTAACACTAGTGCAAATGGAATTCCTAGAAAGTATCTCCGATGTAGGAATCAAAAAATGGAAGAAAGTGGTGGTTCACCATCTGATTTTTACCCATTAAAATATGTGCACCTACCTAAAGACTACTAAGTAGTGGGTTAGATACAGAGGGGACCACATATTCTAGCCGCCCTGGGGTGAGGGAAAAGGAAAAGGGAGGTAGGATAGAAACGGAGGCGTAGGGATGACAATTTGGCGATGGGAATCCCCCCTGATTTTATGTAAATATGTACCTAAAATATTATTGTCAACAATATGTAAGCCATTATGATCAAAATAAAAATTTATATTAAAAAAAATATGTGCACCTAGATGCTTATTTGGTCCCTCCATTTTTGGGTATATAATAAATGAAGAAGTTCTTAAAATTTATACTTTGTGTACTTTGTTTAAATGCTTATGAAATCATTCCCTTTATGCAAAAAGGTACCAACGCAGAAAGTTTCTTGAAAGTTTGTTGTATTTTAATTGCTTTTTTAATTTAGAAATTTTCATACAGAGTGACTGACTAATAATGGACATGTTTAATGAATCTTATGCTATTTTGGAGGGATAAAATCATGGTAAAGAGGAGTAACAGGTTGGCATGTCTGGTTAGAGGAATTTGAATCTGAACATTTAACTAAATGAGGAATTTTATTTTATTTTAAAGTGAATTACTCGTTTATTTTAATGTAATATAGTTTTTAACTAAATGTTTTATTTTATTTTATTGATACCATTGTGATCTACATAGTTCTTCATAATTGACTTTCAGATATACAGTGAGTCAGGGCCATTCCCACCACCAATGTTGATCTTCCTCCACTAATGAACCCACAGTGCATCCTTTATCACCACCCTTTGCCCCTGACCTGCCAGTAAAACAGGCCATGAATGAGGAGTTTTAAATATAATGAATAAATATTTGCTTAGACTTAGAACAATGAGCTATGTAAATTCTAACATAAATGAAGAAACTATAAGCTTATTTTTACTAAGTATTTGTAACTATAATTTACGAGCACCTTAAACAGGATACTGAATTGAGACAACTGTTTATTTTTGAAGGAAAATGTCTATACCAAAGATTTGTATTATTATTATTATTATTGTTATTATTTGTACTGTTGTTATTAATATATCTGGCATAATGTTAGAATATTAAAAATTCTTCAGTTGATTCATTTTTCACTTAATGCTGTTTTGGAATATAAATTTACTCTTTTAAATGATTGCTCCTTTGTAGAGCTCCTCAGCAAATATATGGTGATTCATTCTCACTTGTCATTGGCAGGTGGGAAAGATGTTTTTATCCTACCAGGTCATATGTTTTGACCATTAGAAAATTAAAAATAATGCTTGCAATTCAATGTCAGTTCCATTGTTTTTGTTTGAGGCCACACTCTGGTGTTCAGAGAATATTCCCATGTGGACCCAGGGTTTCACATAAGAGTTGTATGCTTTGGATTTCACACCATCATCAGAATATCTGCTTAATTAAATTAAGGCTAAACTTTTGGAAGACAGTGTGAGTAGGAAAGGTATTTAATGACAACTGTAAGGATAGCGTCTCTTTTCTTCTTTGTACCTCCCATTTCTCCCCGCCTTTCTTCCTTCCTTTACCCTCCTTATTTTCCTTTGAAATAATCTTTATTATGTGTCTTAATTTTTTTTTTGAATTTTTTTTTTATTTTTGGCCACCTCTTACTGTGTTTAGGGGATACTCCTGGATCTGCACTCAGGAATTACTCCTGGCAGGCTCAGGGGATTATATGAAATGTTGTGGACTGAACTAGTTCAGCTTTGTGCAGTCAAGGGCCTTCCTTATCCACTGTACTATCACTCCAGTCCTTGTTTCTTAATATTCTTTATAAATTAAGAGAGACCAGACAAATAAAAAGGAAAAACATGTCATAATTGTACATGTTTTCCAGGATGTACAATTTTTATTATTTTTTAATATATTTCAATCCCAATTGCATAATTTAGAAGGAATATATTTTAATGGAAAATTTATTTTTCCTTTCACCTTAAATTAATTAGCAATATTATATTTTAATTACTGATATAATTGATCAAGTTCTATAATTAAATAAAAGTTATATTATTTTTAAAGGCTGATGTTTATTTTATTGAGTCTGATCTTTTTCATTGAGATCTTTTGGACTGCCAAAGACTATAAAACACATGTAAAATATTAGGTTCTCCGATACAGTTCAATTTTTTTTTCATTTTTTTTTGTTGAACAATGACTGGTGAAGCTTGTTCCTGGCTCTGCACTCAGTAGTCACTTCTGTCATGCTTAGGAGATCATATGTCATACCAAGTATAGAACCCAGGTCAACCACTTACAAGCAAGGGCCTTAGTCACTGTGCTATCTCTACAGTCTCTAGTTATGATACTTTTTAGAAACTGAGTCAAGTTCAGCACTCCTTAAAAGAATGTAAACTTTATATAAGATCTATTAAAAGTTATCTGAAAATTACTGGGAAATAGACCAATATAAACCAATATTGGGAAATAGGATATCTTTCCATAATTCTTTAACATTGATTTTAAGGGATTTTTGTTTGTTTGTTTTGGTTTTTGGGCCACACCCGGTGATGCTCAGGGGTTACTTCTGGCTATGTGCTTAAAAATCACTCCTGGCTTGGGGAACCATATGGGATGCAGGGGATCAAACCTAGATCTGCCCTGGGTCATACATGTGCAAGGCAAATCCCTGCCATTGTGCTATCGCTCCGGCCCCAACATTGACTATTCTTACCTATGGGGCTTGTCTGAAGTGAAAGAAGCCCAAAGGAGGAAATCAGGGGCTTAGAGCATCAACCTTAGAAGCACACAGTTGTGAGTTTAAATCCCTGATATCCCTCATATACCAACCTGGATCCTGGAAGCTTTGCTCTGAGCCTGTAGATTATTGGTCTGTGATCCCCAGTGCTGGAAACAATTTCCATCTACACTGCAGCACCAGAAAAATTCTGGTAATTCCTGGCACAAGTTAAATGATGTGTGTCTGAAGATTATAATCAGGAAGTACAGTCCCTGGCAACCATATGTGTGAGCACAGAAAGAACTCTGCTGAGCATGTCTGTAAGCACTCATAACTAAAGGAGGGCAAATCATGATGACGACTATTGACAAGTGTGGAAGCACTATAGCCTGATTGTGATTCCTGAAAACATAACCAACCTTGTTGTGGGAGCCTCAATTGTGATGCTATGAGAACAGCAATGATAAGAAAAGGAAGAAAGGAGAAGGAGGGGAGGAAAAAAATCTATGATAACAATAAATATTTAAAAAATAAGAAAAAATGAAAATGATGGAAGTGGAGTTTTCCCGCTATATTATGATAGCTAAAGATTCAATTATAGTTCCTGAATAGTAACTCTTTTAAATACAAAGTCTATAGTATTTAATAGTCTTTATTCCTAGTGATTGAATATGACCATTAAATCCATTTTTATTACATTATTTCTAAATCATAAATATTTCTCACATCATCATGTTTATTAACTTCCTTACTTCCAACATCTCCCTCTACAATCCATTCTCTACATCTGTTAGCAGCAGCAATATTTTCAAAATGTAAAGATACTGCCTGCTTTAAAACATAAAATGTCCCAGGATAATACGATATAATCCAACTCCTAGGCTGGTGTTTGAGACCTGCTCTTTCTCCTGACTTCATCTCTTAGCACTCTGTCCCTTTATGACTATTTCCTAGCCACATTGGTTTTATTTCAGACCTTAACATGTGCCCAGCCTCTTCCAAATTTAGAAATTTACACAGCTAGTCCTTCTTCTTGGATGTTCCCTGAGCCATCCCCACCCTATTCCCATGGCTAACGTATTTTTTCCTATAAAAAAAGTTATTTTTTTTGTGTGGCTTAAATGTCATACCTGTGGAGGGTTCTTCTTTGAGCAACAGACCAGAGCTGTATTATTTCTTTCAGAAAACAAATTCACTTTTGTTTTGTCTGGTATTAAAAACAAACAAACGGGGCCGGGCGGTGGCGCTAAAGGTAAGGTGCCTGCCTTGCCTGCGCTAGCCTTGGACGGACCGCGGTTCGATCCCCCGGTGTCCCATATGGTCCCCCAAGCCAGGAGCAACTTCTGAGCGCATAGCCAGGAGTAACCCCTGAGCGTTACCGGGTGTGGCCCCAAAACAAAACAAAACAAAAAACAAACAAACAAACAAACAAACAAACAATTTTCTGTCTGTGGTACTATTTTTATCTGTAAATCTAGTAGTGCTAATACTCCGAAATAGTTCCCATTTTATGTTTGTAAGATTGGTTTTTCTATCATGCTCTCTACCCTCAATTGACTTATACTTTTAGAAGTCAAAAGAAAAGTAGGTTCTTGATCTTTTCTGTAAGTTAGGAGACTCAAAACTCAAGCTTGTGAGATAATCTAGTGTCTTGGATCCTTCAGTTCTTAGTTTATATGTTATACACCAGATTTGAGTCACTGAACCTTATAATTAACTTAAGAATAGTCTTATAAGAATAAAAAGCAACTAGAAACCTTCTAAACCTTGGAGAAATATGAGAAGAAAAGATGCTGACACATAGAAATATGTGGGTGAAGGTGTTCGATATCTGTATCTAAAGCTTCCTCTGTTGGTTTCAGCCTAATTAGGTGACCGTGTATAGTTTACACTAGGGACACTGAACAAATGTCCTCTTTTTCCTAGTTTGGGAATATGATAAGGAGATCACTAAGCAGAAAATCTCACACATTGACATGAAAACTCAACGTCATGAAGAAGGCAGAAGAGGTTCAACAGAATATATACAGTTTATATTTTATACTTCCACTGTTTCCCAAAGTGTTGAAATACTTGTTGGAAGCAAGAAAATCAGATAAGGAGCACTCAGATGAGCAACAGAAACAGAAATGGATAACCTGAGTTCTTTTAACAGAGGGAGGATATGCAGAGAAGCCTGTGGTTAAAGAGACCCAATGGGATTTCAGTTTAGTTAGGAAATTTTACAAAGGGATGATAGGCTGAAAAGAGTAGACAAATCAGGCCTGGAGAGATAGCACAGTGGTGTTTGCCTTGCAAGCAGCCGATCCAGGACCAAAGGTGGTTGGTTCGAATCCCGGTGTCCCATATGGTCCCTTGTGCCTGCCAGAAGCTATTTCTTTCATTTTTTTTTTTTTTTTTTTTTTTTTTTTTTGGTTTTTGGGCCACATCTGGCGGTGCTCAGGGGTTACTCCTAGCCAGGAGTAACCAAAAAAAAAGAGTAGACGAATCTCATAGCATACAACAGAGTACTCACTCCTTAAGGAATTCCTGATCATTAGACTCAGACCAGTAGACATTTCAAGGAGTACAAACAATCCTTTACTGTGTCATTACAATTCATGCAACATAACAAGCTACATATATCATAACATTGTTTTGAAGAGATCAAAAGGAGTAAGAAAAGCTTAGAAATAAAGACACTAGATTGTACACTAGAAAACATTAAGTATTGATAAAAAATATTGAATGGACTAAGTTTTACACTGCCACTATATTTAATAAAGTTCGTTTTTTTTCAGGTGAGAGGAATCAAAGAAAAACCTTAACAGTAACAGATAATATAAAAGAGCTATATATTTTCCTGTTCACATGAGTCATCTGTCCTATACACTTTATAGTCCCTATAAGAAGAGTGAAACTGTTACATTCATATTTTGATACACTATTGCTCTATAATAGCTGCTTAATAAATCATTGTCTAATGCAATGGTCCTCAAACTATGGCCCGCAGGCCACTTATTGTATTTATTCCCATTTTGTTTCTTCACTTCTAAATAAGATATATGCAGTGTGCATAGAAATTTGTTCATAATTTTTGTTTTTACTATAATTTGGCCCTCCAACAGTCTGAAGGACAGTGAACTGGCCCCTGTTTAAAAAGTTTGAGGACCCCTGGTCTAATGAATGTATGAACTCCAGTTAATAATGTTACACAGGCATTTCTTAACAACCATTAAAGAAAGATAATAGTCAGCAAAATAATACCAAGTCTCTAATTAAATTGACAGTATACTGAAGAATTAAAGAACTAAAATTGAATAAGCCTTCTATCTCTTGTTCTATCACTAAATATTTGTGTCTTGAAGTGTTGGCTTGAAAATACCATATATACTTGAGTATAAGCCTATTTTTCTGGCACAAAATTTGTGCCCCAAAAACCTGAACTCAGCTTATACTCAGGTCATACAAGTTATTTGATTCGGTGCACATTCACCGAATCAAATGCACAGTCTCCAATCGTCTTCTGCCGTCTGCTGGAGGGGGCAGAGCTTCAGCTCAGTTCACAAATCACGGCTGAGCTGAACAGGTAGGGGGCTGAACTGAACTGGATACCATTGAACTATTTAACCCGCAATATTCTGCACTTTGTATGAGACCAAAAGCAGTGATGCTGATATCTGAGAGCTCAGTGATGATGGCAATGTCTATGCTGTGCCCTTACACCAGATACAGCTAAAGCTCTATTAAGACATATAGATGATGAAGAGGGGAATCCTGTTTTGAAGGATTTTTAATCTTTGTGATTTAGCTTGATTACCTGTTAAGCTATGGTTTTCTGCACTTTATTTAAAGTTTTAAAGTTATTGTTGCTAGTTTACAGTTTTTCTTATCAATAAATATTGAAAAACATTTAAACTACTGATTCCTCAATTATTGTAATTGTTTTGGGTATATATTTTTATTTTTAAAATTTACCAGTGGCTGCTGCATTTTCCACCTTGGCTTATACTCTAGTGCCAGGGGTCCTCAAACTTTTTAAACAGGGGGCCAGTTCACTGTCCCTCATCCATTGGAGGGTCTGATTATAGTAAAAACAAAACTTATGAACAAATTCTTTTTTTTTTTTTTGTGGTTTTTGGGTCACACCCAGCAGTGCTCAGGGGTTACTCCTGGCTCCATGCTCAGAAATTGCTCCTGGCAGGCACAGGGGACCATATGGGACGTTGGGATTCGAACTGATGACCTTCTGCATGAAAGGCAAATGCCTTACCTCCATGCTATCTCTCCAGCCCCATGAACAAATTCTTATGCACACTGCATATATCTTATTTTGCAATGAAGAAAAAAAAATAGATACAAATACAATATGTGGCCCGCGGGCCATAGTTTGAGGACCACTGCGTCTAGTCACTAAGCTTTCCCAGTTTTTAGGATAAAATTAGGGGGCCTGGGGGCTGGAGGGATAGCATAGAGGTAAGATATTTGCCTTGCTTGTAGGAGGACAGTGGTTCAAATCCTGGCAACCCCCGAGCCTGCCAGGAGAGATTTCTGAGCATAGAGCCAGGAGTAACCTGTGAGTGCTGCCGGGTATGACCTAAAAACCAAAAACCAAACCAAAACAAAACAAAAAAAAATTAGGGGGTCGGCTTGTACTCGGGTCCTTTTATACTCGAGTATATATGGTAATCACTACTACTCTATGGAGAGTCTGAATTTTGTTTTAATGATGAGGGATAATTTAGAAGACAAAAACTAAAATAATTCTGATTAATGGCTTTCCTTGCTGCCAGAAAGTATAGTTTCTTACTATTTTGACAGTAGACTCTCTGCAATAGAAAAAAATCACATGCATACAAGAAAATACTTGTTCCAGAAATGGTCTTTGTGGGCATTTCTGATGTCTGAGTGTGAAAGGGGTTAAGGTCTCTATAGACAAATGCAGCCAATGTGTGAGAAATGCAGAAAGTGTAAGCTAGATTTTATCATTTAAAATATTTTTTGTTGTTCATAAAGATATAGATCTTGTTTCTTTGATAGTGGCATCACCCTTGTAACAAGGGTGATCAAAATCCTAGTGTGGTGTATATCAGAGTCTTCTTACAGAGAACTGTCATGACTGACTTGAAAATTTTGTAGATTTTCTTTTTGTACCAAAACTGGATAGTTTTTTTCTTCACAAATACCTTAGAATCAACTTAACTAAAGAGGTAAAGGACCTATATAAAGAAAACTACAAAAGATTGCTTAAAGAAATAAAAGAGGGCACATGAAATGAAGACATATGCCCTGCTCATGGATTGGGAGGAGGATTACATCATTAAAACAACTAATGCAATCCTTCTAAGGATACCCATGACATTCTTCAAAAAAGTGGATTAAACACTCCTGAAATTAATTTAGAACAATAAATGTCCACAAATAGCTAAAGCAACACTTAGGAAAAGAAAAATGTGAGACATCTCTTTCCCAAACTTTAAATTGTATTGCAAAGTAATAGTCATTAAAACAGCATGGTATGGGAATAAAGGCAGACCCTCAGATCAATGGAATAGGTTTGAGTATTCAGAGAATGTTCTATAGACATACAATAAATTAATCTTTGATAACGGGGCAATAAAGGCAAAATGGAGCCTGGAAAGAAAGCCTCTTCAACAAATAGTGTTCGGACAACTGTTCAACCATATACAAAAAGTGAATTTAGTCTCCTATCTAACACCTTACTATGGAGCTAACCATAGTTAATAACTTGGATGGAACCAGAGCAATAGGGCAGCTGATAGGGCTCTTGCCTTGCAGACTGCTGTCAGAGTGGCATAGACTGTGGGATAAAACCTGGGTCAGATTTGTAGAAATCCAGAGGAAGGATGTTTGAATCTTGCTCTGTGGAAGTCTAGAGGAAAGATGTTTGAATTCACCTTCTGGGGTAGAGTAGACTCAACAAAAGCCTGTGGGAAAAGACTAACAAGATGAGAGCTGCAGAAAGTGAGGAAAAAGTATGTCAGGGTCAAAGGAGCCATACATAAAAAGTCAATAATTGTGAATGGGGAGTTCACAAAAATGCATATAGTTAACCAAGAACAAGAAAATAGCAAGTGATAAAATTAAAGGTAGAATGGGGCCGGAGAGATAGCAGAGTGGTGTTTGCCTTGCAAGCAGCCGATCCAGGACCTAAGGTAGTTGGTTCGAATCCCAGCGTCCCATATGGTCCTCATGCCTGTCAGGAGCTATTTCTGAGCAGACAGCCAGGAGTAACCCCTGAGCACCGCCAGATGTGGCCCAAAAACCAAAAGAAATTTAAAAGTAGATTAAATTAAGTGGTAAAAATGTAGCCAGAACAGAGAGAAGGAAATAGACTCTAGAATTACCACAGAGGTAGATGTTTTAGACTTTGGCACCTAATTAGATGAAGAAGAGAAAGAAGACCATAATGAAGCACAATGATTTAGAAAATATGTATATGCTAAGGCTATTGACAAAGATAGGGGCAAAGAAAGAGGAAGAACTCTGCACATGTTTCATTTGAGCTGGCTCAAAACGGGCAGCTCTATATTCAATTAAAAGGTCTGACCTGTAAATATAGGTAGGAGAAGTCAAAGGGGATAGTTGAGGTCATTTAATTACAACAACAACAAAAAAAAACGATGAGGAGAGGACAGTGAATGGGACCAGAGAAAGCCAATTTATGAGGGACAGACAGAAAATTGAGGGAGAGAAAGCAGTTAGAAAGAGAAAATATAGACCACAAGAGAGCATTGTCATGGATATCAAAAGGAGAAAGGCTTAAGAATGAGTGAGAGATTAATGTTGGAAAGATGGTGTTCAGAGTAAAGCAAGAATTTTTATTTATTTGTTATTTGTACTGTGTTTAAAACAAAACTTGGGAGGTCTTCAGAGATAAAAGATGTGGTGCTATTCAGAGGCTCTTTCGTGCCCTGAAGCCTCCTGGGCAACAAGTGGGGTTAGCTGCATAAAATCAAGACATATCTTTCATAGTATCTCTACAGTCCTATTTATTGCATTTTGAAATCCAACCTTTTGCTTATGAAATTATTTTCTGTGAATATGTACAGACATTTTCATAAAAATCATAGAGGCTGCCATAATGGGCCTGAGAGGTCTTGATTTTATGTTAAACGGTATGAGTCTTTATGCAGCCTTGAGGAAATTCCTTTTTTACCTAGCTGTGTTACTTCATCTAGGAGGCTGAAATAAGTGACAAAAATGCTCTCACTAGGGCCCGGAGAGATAGCACAGCGGCGTTTGCCTTGCAAGCAGCCGATCCAGGACCAAAGGTGATTGGTTTGAATCCCGGTGTCCCATATGGTCCCCCGTGCCTGCCAGGAGCTATTTCTGAACAGACAGCCAGGAGTAACCCCTGAGCAACGCCGGGTGTGCCCCACCCCCCAAAAAAATGCTCTCACTAAATAATACAACACAAAACCTTTTTGGTGAATGACCATTGATAGCAAAAATAAATTATTTTACTTTAACATTTTATTATGTCACTGTTGTGTGAATTAACTCATTAAATCTTCACAATAGTTGTATGATATGTATGTATTATTATAACACTGTTCAAAATGAGAAGCTTGCTGCCACAAATAGCAAGGGAATACAATTAGAACAGAGAAGGGACCATTATTACAGTGATAGTTGGAAATGATCACTGGACAAGAACTGGATTTAGAAAGGAGACAAAATGATATGCATGATATCCCTTCACTAACAGTATTGAAAGCAATAGTGTTTAATAGGAGAGAGAGAGAGGAGAGAGAGAGAGAGAGAGAGAGAGAGAGAGAGAGAGAGAGAGAGAGAGAGAGAGAGAGAGAGAGAGAGAGAAAGAGAGAGAGGAATGGCTACCACAGGGACAGACTGGGGGGATGGCAGTGGTGGTGGGAAATGTGCATTGGTGAAGCATTTATGACTTTTACTCAATCCTGAACAACACTGTAATTCTGTATCTTATAGTTATTCAATTAAAGAATTTATTTATAAAATTAAAAAATAAAATAAATTTAGAAGTTTGAGAGATAGCAACTTCCCTATGGATTATATTGTTCAAGTGGCTTGAGTATAGAATTTTTGCTTGCAGCCTTCTCAAAAGCATGATTGGTGTAACAAAACTGGTAACATTTCTCCTCAATTATAATTATATATGCTTCCTAGCTACATTAATGAAAGGACTTAAGTAGCATTTTAGAAAGGCTTACTTTAAGAAGCCTTTTAGACTTAATAGCCTTTTAGAAAGGATATTGCAATTTGTCCTTATTATTTAAGTACCAAGTTGTTGAGAGGCTAAATTAAAATCCCTAGAAATAGGACCAAAGTGACAACACAGTGGTAGAGCACACTGCATGTGGCTGACCCAAGTCAAACCTGAGTTTGATCCCTGGTATCCCATATAGTCTCTTAAGCCTGCCAGGAGCGATTTTTGAGTGCAGAGCCATGAGTAACCCTTAAGCGCCACCAGGTGAGCCCAAACACCAAACCAAACCAAACCAAAACAAAAAATTTCAACAAATACAATGTGTTTTTGTTTTTGTTTCATTTGGGCCACACCTGGTGACACTCTGGGGTTACTCATGGCTATGCATTCAGGAATCATTTCTGGCTTGGGGGACCATATGGGATGCCAGGGGATTGAACCATGGTCCGTCCTAGCAGCAAGGCAGACACCTTACCGCTCCATGCCACCGCTCTGACCAGAAATATAATATTTATGTGTTACATAAAAATGTTCTGAAATAAACAATATTTTGGAGTAAAAATTAGATTAGAGTAGTAAACATAAAAATGCAGAAAAATTATAGAGTAAAGAAAATATTATTCAACAGAATATTGTCAAACATTGGTACTAAATAGAAGTGAATAATTCTGTGACATTACAAACATAATTTTAGTAAAGGAGAAACTTACATTATTTTATTTATTGTTATTATAAATCCTGAATATATGATAGAAGGACATATAAAAGTCATTATAAGTTTTGGTAATTGTAAATAGGATATTTTATTGAGAAAATATATAATGAAAAGCATATTTAAAAGGATAGAAATCATGGAGGTTTCTTTCAAGGAAAATCTAAACTTATTTTCCTTTGTAAATAAAAAAATTAATCATAGTTTGCTACTTTGTAGACTGATCACATATATTTAGCAAAAGAGTAAGATGTCGATTTTTATTGCTATTATTGGGACACTGCAATAAGATAAAAAAGCTATTGGAAAGATGTGAATAAGGATTATAAAAAGGCATTAGAATTAGGGGAAGAAATTAATCCATGCTTGTTCTATGGTCCTACTAACCTAATGTGGTGGAAAGGAATAGAGAGAGATTAGTAACATATCTGAACATCTAGTAAAAATATCTCAGTGACTTCATCCAAACATTTGTGTAAACATCACCTCATCAGTCCCAGAGAGTTCTACAGGAAACAAATCTAAATGCTCCTCTGCTGTTCTAAACTTAGCCAGTTGCCAGCATATGCCTCATCTGTAAATACCCTGTCTTACTTGGAAGTCTTTATTTCAATATTTTCCTCTTCTAGACAAGGTTGCTAAATACATGCTATCTTTGTTCAGGACTTTTGCTGAAGGCCAGACTTGCAAGCTTTGTATTTAGTTTTTAAATAAATTAAACAAAACTCTCCTTACCATAATTAAAAATTCTTAATGTGATAAGAAGATGTACTAACTGCTGAAATCTTACGAAGGTCAAGTTACTAAATATTGCTTTAGGTGCTATGAATCAAATAGTTTGCTAATGATTTTCTTTGACACACGTCACTATGATTTAATAGAAAAAAATTGCATTATAAACAGTTTTTTTCAATAAGCAGAAGTTAAAATTATGCTTTATTAGAAAATATCCCAATATGCTATTTCATGGGTTAAAGGCATGGCATATTGGGGCTGGAGAGAGAGCACAGCAGTAGGATGTGAACAGGGAGGAATCTTGTTTAATTCCCAATATCCCATATGGTCCCCCAGCCTGCCAGGGGCAATTTATATGTGCAAAGTCAGAAGTGGTTCTGAGCATCACTGGGTGTGGCCCACCAACCAACCAAAAATAAATAAATAAGTTTAAAAAAATCACATGACATATGTTTTTTGAAATTCTAAACTTTTTTGAGCTTTTTAAAAAAATAATTAAAAAAATAATTTCTATTGAAAACAATGTGAATTACAAGTCTTGCACAGTTATATTTCAGGTACATCGTGACAGTAAATTAGGGCCATTCCCACCACATGTGTTGACCTCCCATAGTTCCCAGCATGCATCTCATACATCCACCCTTAGCCCACTGAACTGCTAGTGTAACAGATCCCTTTTGTGTATAGCTTGTTGTAGTTTGGATTTCTTGATTCTATTGCTGTTGACTTTGGGTTGGATATTTAGGTTTGACCATTTTTTTGTTTCCACTCAATGCACCTGAGACCACTTGGCTTCTGGGTCCCATACACATTTTCTCTTAATTTGTAGGAAGACATAGAAATATGAGAAATAACAAGATGATTCGTGTTCTATGGTTCTGTTTTAAAAAATAAAAGCATGCTGGAGCCCCTGTCTAGAAGCTATAAATGTAAATAAAATTTAAAAAAAGAAAGAACAGAGTGGGTGATGTGGCAAATTTTGTTTGTTTGATTTGCATAGGCGAAGTAAATACTGGGAAAATAAGAAAGGAAATTCCCTTAGCCTAAAAGATAAAGTGTTTCTACACTTGAAGCATACTGTCATGATTTCAATTACAGTCTCTGGACATGTTAGTTCTCAAGATCTTTCTTTATGGTACCAGAAAACATTCTGTTCAGTCGTGGTTGTCAGCGTCAGACTTCTGTAATGAATGATCTTGGTTTTTGCACAGATCCTAGGATGAAGGGTCCTTTGATTTTGTCTCACCATTAGATAATGAGGTAGAACAACCTTATATCAAGATATAAAGTTTGCTATTTCCTCCTCATAAGGGTGTCATATGAACCTACTTGGCTCAAGTTGGGCCCAGAGCAGTATTAGGGCCTCAGAGTGGGGGGCAGGATTTGATTCCTGGTGCTGGGGCAGAGAACTGTGCCAGTTCTAGGGTTGGGCCTTGGGCCTTGGGGTTGGACGGTCAATGTTCAACCACATGAGTTCTAAGTCAAGTTCCCATGACAAATGCTCAGGGTGGAAGGTATCCCTATATTATAAAATTTGTGGGTTCTTAACCTATTAGATAAGAATTTGTTTCTATACATAAGATTTCCCCATTTTAGTGTCCTAGGCAAAAAAAGAATAATACCATATTATATTATTGATGCATTTGTGGGTAAACATGACAAGCTTGTGCCGTGGTTTTGACCTGAGCTCTTAACCCAAGCAAGACTTTTCTACTAGAATTTCTTAATAAGCAGAACCAAAACAGAGCTTACTTAAAAAAAAAACCTCCAGGAATATCTAATTTTCACAATAATTTGAAAAACTAGACTACAAGTATTTTTAGTATTTTATTTTGCTGTTGTCATACACAGCAAGTGTTCTAATGAATTTCTAATAGCCGTTATTTTGTAGCTTAATAATCATAGCTAAAGTATCCTTTCACTAATATTCAATACGAAATTCAATACTGAGGTATTAACAAGGCCTGGCAATGAGAACAAATTATTTTTATGGGAGAGATATTTTATTTCACTGCTTGACTTGGATGTGTTTTGGAATATTCCATGCTGATGTTTGAAGAAAGAAGAGGAACATGAGATGAAGTCAGAAGCAGTGGCTTGTAGCTCAGCTGTATTATTCTTCAAATCTGGGATAGAGTATGCTTCAAATGAAAGTTTGTAGGGATGGTAGCTCACACATTATTTTATTTTTTCAATCAAAAAAATCTCTGTAGTTCAGAGATTAATAAATAGTTAATAAAATTAATAAAAATAAATAAATAAAAATAAATGGAACTTAATAGTTAGATACATCAAGTTCTCTTAGGGAAAAGTTGGTACAATGCTGCAATCCTTTGTCCTTTAAATGACTTTATTTCCTCCATTTTAATTTAAACCAATTCAAAATAAAATTTAGTCTAGAAGTTTAAGGAGCTAAAGCAAAAGGTGGGCAACTCAACATATATCACCCTGATTAATAATTCATTTGTATGCTCTCATTCTGGGAGGACAATGCGGCAAAAGAAAAGAACCATTAATAATCAACTGAAAAGATTCTAATTTATAAAATAGGATATGTTGTGGAGATAGTGCAGAGGGTAGGGTACTTGTCTTGAATGTAGTCACCAGCCTGGTTTGAATCCCTGGAACCATGTATGGTCCTCTGAGCACTACTAGGGACCATTTCTCATCATAGAGCCAAGAATGGTCTCTGTGAACTATTGGGTCTTGTTAAAACTTGTGCTTTATAATAGATGTTTTATGATAATAGCATGAATATTTATCTTTATACTGTATATTTTTTCTTTTTGGCAATTTTATGTATTTAAATTATATAATCTAGATCTCAACTCTATCTGCACATTAAATCTCAAAATACTCCAAAAACAATTTGTATCCAGGTCATATTGCAATTTATTTGTCAGTTATTTATTCCTAATTTTTACTATAACACTGTTACCAAGTGTTCAAAATACAGTCATTTCAGGCATTAGATGTTCCAACAGCAATCCCACCACCAGTGTGATTATCCCTTCACCAGCATCCCCAGTCACCCAATCATCACCATAACCTGCTGCCATGCAGGCACAAATTTACTTCATATTGCTTGTTACAACACATAGACAACTAGAATCATCAAATCTTAGATCAACACAGGCCAATTTGAAATGGTCATATATCTCTTGATGGTATTGCTAAAGTCTTCTCAGGATTTATTGGGCTAGGTTTGGTGCTAGTTGCGTCTTCTGAATTACAGGTTAGGTTCAACTGTAGTGGGTAGAGTACTGTGTAGTTTCCCATTCAATTTCTTGGGATACTACTGGGATGACACTACATGCAGCTGCAGTGTCTAATAATTATCAATATAAAGCAATGAGGTGGCTTGGATGTTTGATAATTTTAAGTCACAGCTGGGCCCTTTGTGTCCAAAGGTGTTGGGGATCATGTGGGACTGCTATAGTTCATGCAGAAAGGGGAATCTGTCACCTCTCTTTTCTAATAATGTCACAGAGGTAGCAGCCCAAAACAGACTACCTGGGAGGTATCACTGACCATTATTTTATTCTGGAATATGGTGGTAGAGTTGGTCATTTTTTCTGCCAGAAGATCTATATATTTATTATTAACTAAAATTTTGTTAACTACTTTAGAAGTTTGTCATCAGGGTTGAACAAAAGTTCTTATATATTTTTATGTAAAAAGATCAGCCTTTGAATAGGTAAATCAATGGCATGTATATAAACATGATGAAGTTTAGTTGCTCTCAGGTTGTCCAAATTTCTGTTAAAAATGTTTCTGCTAAAAAAAATGTTTCTGCTAAACTGTACCCAATGTATGCGCAGAATGGGTACTTCCTCAAGGTCATCTATAGATCCACACAAAATACCCACATGAACTAACCACACAAACACTGCTTCACTGACTTAAGGGGGTACATTATTGCTGGAAGCCAGGAAGTAGGAGAGCTGGCAGGTAGGAGTATTGTGTTCCTTGGTTGTGCCATATATGAGCAAACTGGACTGACCTTATGTTGTGAACTGATCTGATCAGACTATTTTAGAAAAAATATGGAAAATTTATTAATAAGAGAATGAGTTAACATATGTGTAACTTCACAGTGCCTGGTTATTCTTAGAGAAATTGCAAAATCTGTACAATGCTTTGGGGAGTATTACCATTTTAATGATATTAATCCTACCAGTCCATGAGTAGGGTATGTGTTTCATTTTTCTTATGTCTTCTTTTATTTCTTGAAGCAGTGTTTTGTAAAATTTTTTATAGGTCCTTCACATCTTTGGTTAAGTTGACTCCAAGCTATCTGAGTTTGTGTGGCCCTAACATTAATGGGATTTCCCCCTATGAAAAATTTATTTTATTTTTTTCAATAATTTTTATTGTGACCAAAGTGAATTACAGTTCTTTCACAGTAATTTTTTTAGGTACATAGTGACACTGAATCAGGGGAATTCCCACCACCAGTGTTGTCCTCCCTCCACCCCTGTTCCCAGCATGCATCCCATATGCCCCTCCATGCCCCCTGGGCTGTTATATAAGTGGCCCCCTCTGTGTCTAGCTTGTTGTAGATTGGGTATTGGTTCTGTTGTCATTGGTTTTAGATTTGGTGTTTAAATCTGGTCAATTTTTTATTTCTATTCAATGTTCATACAAATGTTTGGTTTTGGTACCATCCATTCCCCCCCCCCCTCAATTTATGAAGCAGAACAAGATGATTCTGGTTATGTGGTTCTGTTTGAAAAGAAAAGAAAAAAAGAAAAAGGAAAAATAAAAAAGGAAAGAAAACAAAAACAAAAACAAACAAAACAAAGGCAAACAAAAAATGGAGAAGTCCATATAGAGGTTATAAATATCAATTTAAAAGAAAGGGAAAAAAGAAAAGCATGACAAAAAGACAAAAATACTAAACATGAAACAGAAAAACAAAAAACAAAATTAAATTGACAATAACAACAAAACAACAACAACAAAAAGTCAAACAAATAAAACCCCTAAAACCAGCAACTACAAAAAAGCACCACAGCAATAAAGACAACTACCAAACAATAATAGAGAAAAAAAAGAAAGAAATTGTGCTTTATTATTTTTTGCACAGGCACAGTAAATATTGGGAAGATTAGAAAGGGAGTTCCTTGGCCTAACACATACAGGGTTTCTCCTCCCTTGAAGCATAGTGTCATGGGAATAACTACAGGCTCTGTACATGCTCTTTTTCACTCCCCCAGATCTTTTTATGGTGTCAATGAGATTTTTTAATGTTCATTTCTTCTCTATCATTATTTGTGTATAAGAAGGCTATTGATATTTGCATGTTAATTTTGTAGCCTGCTACTTTGCTATATGAATCTATTTTTTCTAGAAGCTTTTTGGTAGAGTCTTTAGGTATTTTTAAATATAAATTTTATTTTGACCATATTGGCTTACATATCTTTAACAGTAATATTTTAGGTACATATTTACATTGAATGAGGGGAATTCCCATCACCAAATTTGTCCTCCCTCTACTCTCGTTCCCATCTTGCATCCTATACCCCCTCCCTCACACCCCTGGGCTGCTAGAATAAGTGGTCCCCTCTGTGTCTAGCTTACTATTTAGTGATCATACGTCTGTTTGGTCCTGGTACCCTCCCTTATTTCCCCCTCTATTTGAGAGGCAGAACTAGATAGTTCAAGTTATATGGTTTTGTTTGAAGAAAAGAGAAGCAATAAAATGGGGTAAAAATCAAATAAGCTGAAAATGGGTAGAGTCCTTCTAAAGGCTCTGAACCTCAGTTTGAGGAAAGGAAAAAGGGAATTGAAACACCACAACAATATAAAGAGAAATATCAAATAAAATATCCAGTGAGCACTACAGCAATACAGACAAGCACCACATAATAATCTTGGTACTGAAATAAAAACATACCAGAGTGCAAAAAGAAAGTATCATGTCATCTGCAAACAGTGAGAACTTGACTTCTTCCTTTCTTATCTCGATGCCTTTGATATCTTTTTCTAACCTAATTGCTATGGCAAGTACTTCAAGTACTATGTTGCATAGAAGTGGTGAGAGGGGGCAGCCTTGTTTTGTGCCAGATTTTAGAGAAAAGGCTTTTAGTTTATCTCCATTGAGAATAAAATTTGCCGTTGGCTTGTCGTAAATGGCCTTGACTATACTTAGAAAAGTTCTTTCCATTCCCATCTTGTTGAGAGTTTTTATCATAAGTAATTGTTAGAACTTATCAAATGCTTTCTCTGCATCTATTGATATGATCATATGGTTTTTATTTTTCTTTTGTTGATATGGTGTATTATGTTGATTGATTTATATATATTAAACCATCCTTGCATGACCATCTTCTTGGTCATGGTCTATGATCTTCTTGATGAGGCATTGAATCCTACTTGCTAGGTGTTTTTTTTTTTTAAAGGATTTTAATCTTTTTTGTTTTGTTTTGTTTTGTTATTGCTGTTGTTTGTTTTATTTTTTGGTCACACCCAGCAGCGCTCAGGGGTTACTCCTGGCTCCATGCTCAGAAATCGCTCCTGGCAGGCTTGGGGGATCATATGGGCTGCCGGGATTCAAACCACCATCCTTCTCCATGCAAGGCAAACACCCTACCTCCATGTTATTTCTCCAGCCTTTTGCTAGGATTTTGTTGAGGATCTTTGCATCTGTGTTCATCAGAGAAATTGGTCTGTAGCTTTCTTTCTTTGCAGAATTTCTGTCAGGTTTTGGTATTAGGGTGATGTTAGCTTCATGTTAGTATTTCTGTTTTTTTTAATTTCCTTTAAGAACCTGAAAAGGGTTGGTATTAGTTTCTCTTGAAAGGTTTGAAAGAATTCATTAGTGAATCCATCTGGGTCTTTGATTTTGTTTTGGGGAAGACTTTTGATTACCATTTTAATTTCCTCAATAGTGATGGGTCTTTTAGAAGATTAGATCATCCTGATGGAAGATTGGGAGAGTTCAAGAATTTATTCATTTCTTCCAGGTTTTCTTGTTTTGTGGCATAGAGTTTCTCAAAGAAGTCTCTGATTACTCTTTGAATCTCTGCAGTATCTGTAGTGATCTTCCCTTGTTCATTTCTAATTTGGTTTATTAAATTTCTTGCTCTCTTATCCTTGTGAATTTTGCTAGTAGTTTATCAATCTTGTTTATTTTTTCAAAGAACCAACTTTTGCTTTTGTTGATCTTTTGGATTGTTCTTTGTATTTCCACTTCACTACTTTCTACTCTAAGCTTTGTTATTTCCTTCTGCTTATCTATTTTTGTTTCATTTTTGTTGGTGGATGTTGAACTCCTTATTGATTGTTTCTGAGTCCACAAATAGCTCCCAGAAAGATAAATTAAATCCCATTCTCCCGTCCCCCTTTTGGAGGAGACCTTGGTAATAATATCTGGAGTAAATAATCCACACAGACAAAAGATTAGGGAACCAAAGGTTTGGCAAAGAGAGTCTTTTGTCAGTCTGAAGCCATCTCCAAAAAGCAAACCAAACCAACCATCAGCTCTGCCAAAAAAGCCCCTTACGCCTCCCCAACAAGCTATTTATTTCTTCCCTTATCATCCCCACCTGGAAGATCCAGCTGGGACAACAGGTAAAAAAAATTCCTATAGCATATATACAATTGGCATACACTACACATTTTGTTGATTATTTTCTAATTTTACAAGATGTGTCATTAATTTATTTATGTAGACCCCTTCTTCTTTCCTGATGTATGCTTGAAAAGCTATAAAATTCCCTTGTTATTCTCTCCTTTCTTCTCACTACTTTATTTTTTTTCTTTTTTCTTCTTTTCTTTTTCTCTTCTATTCTTTTTCTCTTCTATTCTTCTCTTTACTTTTTTCCCTTTCTCTTCCCCGTTTCTTTCTACGGTATTTTCTCTTTTCTCTACCTTCATACCCCTCCCATATACCTTCCCCTTTCTCCCCCCCCCCCCGGAAATCCAACTATCCCTTCACCCCTCAAGCCCATCCAGATCTCCCACCATAATAAAACTCTCCACCCTCAGTCCTTAATCTTTTAGGCATCAAGATCGACCTCCTACCCAACGAACCAGTACCCAGCACCCAGGGGAGGGGACACCCAGCCGAAACCACACCTCATCCCCTGCAAGAAAAGACAGCCAACTCCCCTGTGGACTCATGCTGCGAGACCCTCCCTACCAACTCCCCATAACGTGGACTGTTTCTTGAAACCGGACTTAGGTCCAATAGTATCCCCAATGCAAGAACTCTTCCAAGACCTCCCTGCCGCAAATTTTTACCAATCTGAAGAAGGTCAGGGGGTGTAATTGGAAGATGCCTGAGAACCACACACCACAAGAAAAATCCAAAAGACAAGGGGAAAAACAGTACTTCCAACATAGGCATAAGACCTGTAATACACCACCTCTTTACCTGTTCTCCCCCAATTGTAAAGTAGTCTTTTGCACCACTTTGGTCCTTTAAAAACTTCACTAACTCATTATATTTCCTTTTTTTTTTTTTTTAATGTTTGCCCTACATATACATTTGTGGGCACATGCACTTTTTTTTTTTTAATCGTTTTTGGGTATGAGACCTATTTCTGTTATCCACTCTGTCCACCCCAAATACACCAACAATATAATGGAGCACCACTTCCCCCTGCAAAGGCACACTAAATAAAGGGGAAATCTTACATAAAAAAACAAAACAAAACAAAACAAAACAAAAAAACAAACAAAAAAAAAAAAACAAGAGCTCTTACCTACTAGAGATAGGAACTCATAGTTGTTTACAATACAGGGATATCTCCTACCTTGAAAATATGTCATGTGGAACCAACTTAGACCTCAGGTGATCAGATTCCATTCATCCAGCCTTGAACCCTGGTGCCCAGGCATAGAAACGGCACAGCTCTTCACAACAGCTGCAAGAAACAAACTCCATCTGGGATGGCCTCAATACTGCAGGGTCAACAACAAGGGCCAGTGCTAACATGATATCCCGACAATGAAGAAAACGTGAACAACTTGACCTTAGAGCAGTTTAACCTACCTTACCAGCTAACGACAAGACAAAACCAGAAGACGTGGCACCCTTTGGTAGGTCCAAAAGCCAAGATCGTGATTTACAGAGGACTGGCTGCTAGAACCACGACCAGACTGTAAACATCTTGGGACCAATTAAAAAGCCCTAGTCTAGGCTTTGAACTAAGACCGGCACAATAAGCATGATCCCCAGTTCCAAAGGTCCGGTAGAGACAACTGTAACGGAAAGGGGCTTCTGGAAGCACAAAGAAAGACACTATCCTAGATGCCATCCTAGGTTCAGTACAAAGACCAAGATCACCAACCACAGAAGATGGATTCAAATGGCACTGAGGCAACAGAACCTCTAGATTCACAAAGACTGACTTCACCATAAGGCCCACCTCAGGATCTGTACAGATACTGAGACCACTAAACACAGAGCTCTGAATGTATCACCCTGGACAAAGCAGAAGTCTTCCACACACAAAAAAAAACAAAACAAAACAAAACAAAACAAAAACACCACCGGGAGAGTAATGATCCTGAGCAAAGACTAGAACTGATCCCATGACAGTATACTCCAAGGACGGAGAATCCCCATATCTCATAGGGCAAGTGAATTCCGTTTCGAATGACCCCAATATTTACTGTGCCAGGGCAGAGGGAAAAAACAAAAATGCAAAAAGCACAAAACCTTGGATATTTTTTTATATACATATATATATTACCTTCATTTATTATTGTTATTATTATTTTTATTTACCTACCTATTTTGGTCGATTTCTCGGTTTGGATGTGATTATTGAAATTGTTGTCCCCAATTATTCTTTTTTTTTTTTTCTCTTCCTTTCTTTTCTTTCGTTATGTGCTACACCATGTTTCTTATTTCAAGACCACGGCGAGTTTTTGTGGTTTATATGTTTGTTTGTTTTTGTTTGTATTTTTTTTTATCAGTTTTTTGTGGTGCTTATCGATGTAACTGGAGACCTCACTGGATATTTGACACTTCTTTTGGTACTGATGGGTTGTTTCACCTTCTTTTTCTCCTTCATTTCCCAAATCGATGAGGAGAACCCCTAGAAGGATTCTGCCCATTTTTGGGGTATTAGACTCTTACCCCAGTTTACTCATTTTCTCTTTTTCAGGCAAAACCACCCAACTTGAACTGCTAGCCCTGCCCCCACTTAGAGGGGGAAATAAGGGAGGCACCAAGACCAAACTGATGCAAGACTACTAAGTAGTAGGTCAAATACAGAGGGGATCACATATTCTAGCCACCCTGGGGGGGAGGGAAGAGGAAATGGGAGGTAGGACAAAAACGGAGGTGTAGGGAGGACAATTTAGGGATGGGAATCCCCCCTGATTTTATGTAAATATGTACCTAGAATATTATTGTCAACAATATGTAAGCCACTATGATCAAAATAAAAATTATATAAAAAAAATTTCCTCTTAGTACTGCTTTTACTGTGTTCCACAAATTCTGATAATTTGTATCTTCATTCAAGTTTGTTTCAGAATGTTTTGATTTCCTCTTTGATTTCATCCCTGACCCACTGGTTGTTCAGTAGTGAACAGTTTAATTTCCAGGTATTTAAGTTTTCCTTCTGTGTTCCTTTGTAGTTTACTTTTAATTTCAGTGCCTTGTAACATGTGAAGGTAGCCTGTACATTTTTTATCCTCTTTATTTTATGGAGGCATGTTTTATGGGATACCATGCTATATATATAGAAAAAAAATATATATATATACTAGACCACTTTCATTTCTCCTTTTAGAGATAGTATAGAAATAGAATGCCTGTCTCAAATACAGGCAATGGATGGGGAGGAGGGAGTTAGGGTGCATTGGTGGTGGGAATGTTGCACTGGTGAAGGGTGGTGTTCTTTTTTATAACTAAAACCCAATGACAAACATATTTATTATCAAGGTGCTTAAATATATTTAATAAAAAAAACAGTGCATGGTACTTAATAAATTCCCTATAATAACAACATGCTCCAGCACTTATGGCAATAATAATAGTAATTAATATTATTTTAGTTTTTATTATTGCATTTTATGTCATTTTCTTCTTTATCAAACCTACTGTTCTGTGGTCATAAGCAGTTTGTCACAACTTAAAAAATAAGCCAAATGCTAGTTATAATTTGTCACTTAATGTAATGGTTTTATATTTTACTTGTCCCATGGTGGACAGCTGATGAGGATCAGGCACCTGGGTTGCCTAACTGTCCCTCAATCTGAACCAGCTCCTGGTGCATGGTCTTTGTCCCTATTGTTTTCTGTCATCTTCTTTCTGAGATAGCCACATGATAAATTGACTATATTAATTAGTCTCCTACTTGAATTTTTGCCCTGGTTGAGAGGACTTGACTGACACACTGTCTAAAATAGCAGTTCTTTTCACCACCACTATTACTCTTTTAGTTTTTTTGGGGGGGCTGAATTTCCCATTATAGTACTTGTTACACCTGACATAAATTTAGTTAGTTGTTCACTAGTTTATTATCTGTCTCACTTACATTAGAATATAAATCAACTATAGAAACAGAAGCAGTAAAAAAAAAAGCCCTTTCATTCAGTGCTCAGTCATCAGTGCATAGAATGAAGTCTAGCATATGAGTTCAGGCAATAAATATTACCTTAATAAATGATTGCCTTACAAAAGGAATACATTACTAAAAGATACTTCAGCTGATGAAGATACTTCAGGATGAAAGGGTAAGTATTTTAGATCAAAGGGGCCATCTAGGATTGAATAATCATTAAGATGGCCTTGGCTCCAGAGCAACTGTACAGCAGGCAGGGTACTTGCCTTGCACACATGAAACTTCATTCAGTCATGGTATCCCATATTGTCCCCTGAATCCTCTAGTATGATCGATCTCTGAGCAGAGTCAAGTGTAAGCCCTGAAACCTTCTGGTTATGACTCAGAATCAAAACAAACCAACCAAAACAACTTCAAAGATAATTATCTGAATGACCCACCTGTTATGACCTCTGTGCATTCACACACTTTACTCTTTAATGTAGCACACTCCACCTTCTCAGTGATATTTTATTCTCCTGCTAGACTATAATATCTCAAGAATAGGTGAATACCTTATTTAGTTTTATTTTAGTGGCCCTCATAGATGTTTGATAAACTAATACATAAAATTGGAATTAATTTTTTCTTATCATGTATATTAGAAAGAAAATAAAATAGACCATATGTTAAGTTCTTTTTATTCTTCACAGGTGAAGATGGTTGTATGGCTTGTTTGAATTCAGATGATGTTAAATCAGTTGCTTTAGTGGAAACCAAGAACCAGGATGGATTAAACTATATGGTGCTTGCTACAGAATGCAGACAAGGTAATGGAAACTCCTGAGGATCCTCTAGGCTTCACAGAATATGAATATCATGGTCTGGGAAAGAAGAGAAGGAATCACATGCAGACACAGATATCTGCCAAGAAAAACAAGTGGCTTATTACCCTCCTGCCAAGGCTGAAGACAGGAACTATGCCTGCCTCACCCACAGTGGACATGGAGATGGGTCTGATTAATAACTCTGTTGAAAATACAAACTTGAGATAAACACTCCTTTGAAGTGGTTCCTGAAAGAAAACCTTAGTAAAGCAATAGAAATGGTGGTCTATGACCCCAAATCCACACTGAAAAGTGCCTGAAGTCCTGATTCCAAGAGCCATTTGGTTTCAACTGTGGCAATCCCCATAACAAGTGCCTAACATTGGTCAGAATTCTGAGGTGAACCACTTAACATCTGCAAAGCTTAGTAAAAATAATCTAGGTCCTCTCCTTTTTTCTGAGTTGCTGCACCATTTCTCCGTCCCTTCCACTGTCCTGTGTTTTACTCTGGGCTATGACATCTTGACCAATGTACTTAAGTTAAGTGACTTGGTTGAAGGGGATCAGAAGTATGCACAGCTGAGTAAACTTGCATTTTCTGGTATGATTTATATGCTGAAATATGATGTATGTAAAATTAAATTCTCAAATAACTACCCACAGAAGGAATTAGTGCCTATTATAGAAATCATAAAGATCTCTTTAAATGCTAAAGTTTAGTATTTGATCTTTGGATTGTATAAAATTTACTCTTGTGTAACTATTTGCTATATAGCAATTGATTCCTATAAAGCTCATTTTATTGCCATATATTTATACATAAATTTCTTAAGATAACACATAGTACTAAATTATTACTAGATACAAATGTTTGCACAATGTTAATCCAAGACTTAAATAAGAACAATTACAAAAATTCCTCAGTGAAACACTGATTTAATCAATCATTTTGCAGCTTCTGTTGAAATCTAAAAGCCTCACATTGCTATAACAGCAGCATGAATGAAAGCATGCTCTTCACGTTTACAGCTGCATTATACAAGGTGCTCACTTGATAAAGAGACTATACTGATGATAGTCTTAGCAAAAAACATTCATGGAAAGATTGCCTGTCTACATTCACCTTGAATAACTTATTTCATGTCTTCCTTCTCTGCAACCTAAGAATATACATAAATTATTGGCAGTATGATAAGGAACTCACAGGAGGCAATGTATGAGTGGTTTTTGAAGTTGGGTATTGAACTGGGTCCTAATTGAAGTCTAACTACAATGTTACCACCAAATAGTTATTTTATTATTCTAAGTACACAATGGAATTATATATGAATAGATCTTGTAATCCTTGCTCTGTGAAATAAAAATACATCATGGTGTAGAAGAATAAGTGGAAACAAATAAAACTGCTGTCCTCCCTACTTCTCTTCCAGGACAAAGACGGTAAGGAAAATAAATCTAAGGGGAATAACTATCTTTGGGTGTCATTGTTAAAGATTTAAAGGTTGTGGGGCTAGAGATATTGTATAGAAAATAAGGCATTTATCTGAAAGCATTATTTGGCTGCTTTCAGTTCCTGGCATCATATTTTGGTCGCTGAGCACTGCCATGGTTTACTTTTGGGCACAGAACCAATAATATCTCCACAGTACTGCTGGGGGTGGCCCAACCATACATACCAAATATTTAAAGTTATGTAGGCTTCGTGGGTTTTTTTTTATAATATCTCCATTTATATCACCACATCACCTATAGAAAATGCCAGGATCCTGGAGAAGATTTTAGCATGGCAGGAGGTAAGCCAATAGTAGACCCAATTGCAATTGCTACACAGATGCAGTGATTTACTAGAATATGTTAAGAAGTGCTCAAGGGCTTGTATCTTTTTTTTTTTTTTGGTTTTTGGATCACACCCGGCAGTGCTCAGGGGTTATTCCTGGCTCCAGGCTCAGAAATTGCTCCTGGCAGGCACGGGGGACCATATGGGACGCCGGGATTCAAACCGATGACCTCCTGCATGAAAGGCAAACGCCTTACCTCCATGCTATCTCTCCGGCCCCAAGGGCTTGTATCTTGATATTTGCTTACCATAAAATGTTATAGATAATCTACTGAAAAGAAAGGAAAAGGATTTCTGAAACAATGTTCAGGGTCTCCATGAACATAGCTGGTGACCTTGATGAGTATGTATTTAGGAGAAGCAAATTAGAATGAGTATGAGATAAAATGAAAAGTAAGAGAACAAAGAAACAATTCATTGAAGATCTTTTGAAATTTAAAAGGAACTTAAACATAATGTAGTAACCAGAAAGGGAGATAGGGAAAAAGGAAGATATCTTAAAAATTAAACAATATTATAAAGTGCTTTATACTAATGCAACTGTCCTAGTAGAGAGGAGAGTGAAGCAGAAAGGAAAGAGTAATTATTGAAAGTATGTTGTTGTGTTCTTTTCTAGAAGCCAGAAATTGATTATGGGAAAATTGCATGTAGCAAAAAGAATATTTGATACCAATTGGCTCATAATTATAATGATAGTACTAGGTACACTTTTTATTTCTTTAGTTATCACTGTGAGGACCATCCCCAAAGTGCTTGGTGGTCATTTTGAGAGACCCATGGAGCTGATTAGGTGTCATGCATGCTGGAACTGAATTTTGTACTTACTAGTCATATGGCCCACATAGTTCCAGTCTTCTACTCTCCTTTATAAAAAGATTTCTTTACTGAAGTAGATTTTTTTTCAGTTTGTGTTAAATTCTAAACTCTAGACTAATCTATTTTTTGTTTGTTGGTTTTTGTTTTTGTTTTTTCTTTTGTTTGTTTGAGTCAAGAAGTGCACAGGGCTTATTTCTGGCTCTATACCCTAGTTTTCTCGGAGTACCATCTGGTATGCCACGAATTGATCTTAAACAAATGCAAGGCAAATGTCCTAACTGCCATCCTATTGCTCTGGCCCTCTAACCCATTTTTTGAATTTTTACTAGTAAAATTAAAACATGAAATGCAATTCAATGCTATATTCATTTTAAATAATTGTTAGTGGATCCTGATCAAATCTATAAACGGTTAAAAGTAAGGAATATTATAAACTGCATATCAAGAGGGAACAGAATCATATTAGGGTTACTGTAACATCTCCAATAATTAACTCATATCATGTTATATGGTTAATACCAAATAAATGGAGCAATCATAAGAAGAATTTCAAAGGAAGAGCTTCAAAAAGGATGTGATCACTCATTGTGAGACAATCCACTATGTGGATCTTACTATGTGGAGACAAGGTTTTACAAAGAAAGTGGGATGAAGCAATTCTTTGAAGAACTGGGTTTGGGTCAGAGGCTAGTTAGGTTGAAAGTTACAGTGGTGAATATAATGGGAGCTATGCATTTACAGAAAAGACAGAGAAAGTTGCTGCCGATTGCTCCAACCCAGTGAAATAGCAAGAAAAAAATGTGCTCTAATAATTTCTAGAGTCTGACTTGCTAAGCTAGGATTTAGATCATGTTATTACATATTAGGATCAAAAATTAAGCTTTAGTTTTGTTTTCTGAAGTTTAGTTTAAATCCAAATTTAATATACTTAGTGATAATTATTATGTATTTATGCAATCTTTAGGTTTGTTCTTGATAGGAGTTGGAGGTGGTAACAGTTGGCAGTATCAAGAAGGCTGCTTTCAGTTCAGGAGTTGCTCCTAGAGATAGTTATTGTGCTAAAAGTGCTGAGCATTGAATCAAGATATTCTTCATGCAAAACATAGACTCTGGTCCCACTTAATGCAGTTTTGATAAGAAATAAAGATAAGAAAATTGGTCAAGTGTCTTATACACTTTAGTGTCATAGAAATGTGGCAACACTGTGTCTCTGAACAGAGTAAACACTATTGTAAACATATTTATACCTATAAAAAGAGTCTGCTAAGGAGGTGGGGAGAGATTGCTGACACTGGTTTTGGGTTTAGAGTTAGAACTTTGTATGTTCCAAACTATTATAATAGCATTGTAAATTAAATTAAATATACTAAAGTAAAAAATTAAAAATTAAGTGAATTAAGGATGACAGGCAGGAAAATTGGAATAAAATCACATTAGCCATTTCAAACACTGGGAAATGATAAACTGGAGTTTATGGACATTTGAAGAACAACAAAGAATGGAGAATATTAATACTGCTGCTTTTCTAGTTGAAATGAAGTGCAGCAAGATAGGAAAACTTTCGTGACAATACCTTTGTTTTTGAGAATCTAGTTCTAAAATAATGTGTTAGAAAACTTATAAAGTATAGTAATTTGAGGTACAGAACACTACTTTGCAGTTTTTTCTTAGAGTTAAACCTTCCAAAGGGGTAACATTTTACCAAAGTAATAACCATTATTGAAAATTCAATCTGTAGTTCTCTAAAAGTTAGAGTTGCTTTCTTCAAGTGATGCTTTCACTTTCTCCCTTAACAAGAATTAGTCTTTTCTTGAAGTAAGCATGGGTTCACAGGATCACCTCCTCTGCCAGCAGTATCTGTCAGTGGCTACTCTGCCTGGACACAGTGTTTTTGTTAGCTGAGAACAACTGGGAGCTGTTCCTGAGGGCTGCTTTGCCTTTTTAGGTTATGAGGGTCCCTCTGTGTTTAGGATAACATGATTGACAGTTCCTCACCAGCTCCAATTAGCATCCCATAATTTATTAGCTCTGCTCTCAGATTATGCGTTAACTTCACAAATATTTCAACCATGAAACCTGCAGCTATCAAGTGTCTCTTTTCTGATCCAGCCTCTGGGACTAAAGTGAAACACAAGAAAAGAGTGGTACAGTTGGTCTGTCAAGTGAGAAGAATCATTTATATCTATGCTTGTCTAAAGGCAAGGAGTCTCTAGTTTCTCTTTAGGCTTTCTTCCATATCATAAGCGATATCTATAGACTGATTCTATTTTAAAAACACCATATTTATATGTTAGGATTCTTTAATGGGAGATGAGAGACAATCACTCTTCAAAAAATATGCTACTTACACAATCTACCCCTGTAGCTTGTGTAAATATCAAAACCTGTTACATAAAAACAAAAAAATATGCCTACGGTATATTTGTTTTGTGGCTTTAGATTCTATTAATATATAGCAAATAATAATAAAGTCTTAAAATCTTGCAAAGAAGAATGGTATAGGGAAAACTTAAGTATATAATAAAAATATGAATAATTGATAGGCAAATGATCAACAAACCGTTAAATTGGCTTATAGAAGAATGATTCATTTTTTGAAAGTTTACACCTGGTATTACTCGGAGGTTATGCCTGATTCTGTGTTCAAAATCACTCTTGGTGGCACTAGGATGACCATATGGGATGCTGAAGATTGAACTTGAGTTGGCTGAAGGGCAAATAAATGTTCTACCTACTGTACTATCACTCTGGTCCCAAGAATCATATTTTTTGTTTTATTTTTTAAGCTTTTCAAATATTTTTTTCTTTCCATCCATGCATACATGCTTATCAAATTACATAAAATGCATTTAATGTAAAATGAAATTAATATAGAAAGTTATCTATTTATATTTTATTATCTCTTTTAGTTCCAAGTAACCATTCATCAAATGCTTTTAAAAGTTCTTTATTTTGACAGATATATGGTGCTTTCATCACACAAATACAGGGTTTACGATTCTAAACAAAATGGAATATAGAATTACCTTGAGTTACTTTCCAGGTGGGAAAGATATATCGCTCAATAGGCTAAGCACATGTATTGCATGTGGGAGGTCAAACTCTGGTACTCTTGGGACCCCTGGAACACCATTAGGTGTTATCTAAACAACAATTCCTGAGCAATTCTCAAGCACCATTAATGTGTGCAAAACAACAACAACAACAACAACAAATTTGCAACACCCTGATGTAAAGAGAAAAGAAAATGCAGTACTTAGACCCAGAGCATGGCAAGGGAAGCTTCCAGTCAGTGAGTCTGAGTTTCAACACCCAGCACCTGCTGCTTCCTCTCATATGGTCCTGAATCAATCCTAAATTATTGCTATGCTTTGCCAAGCACTGACATAAAACTTCAAAGTGGAAATGAGAGAGGATGGCAATTCCTTCTAAACTAAGGGAGAAGATCAGCCAGAGTCCTTGTTGTTGGATGACTGAGTTCTCAGCCAGAGGGCAATCGGCAAAAGGATTATATGGTGGCGGAGAACTGTCTCTCCCCTTTTCATCACCTTTCCCTTGGCTTAGGGCAAGTGCAAAAGGGAAAACTGTGGATGAGGAAAACCCCATTGTCAATGAAAATGATTAAAGAAAAAAATCAAAATTTTCTCTCAAACCCTCGACCCCAACTATGTAGGTGTAAAAATATCATGTTTGCCTTTCTTATTTTACATGACTTGGTAGGTCTAAAGGATGCCACTTTTGTTCATTCACCAGTGTTCTCTTTGATAATTTTTGCATGCTAGCTTGGATTATCTAACATTTCAACTTTAGAAACATGAAACATGGAAGAAAACACTCTCCTCTGTGTACCCCTATAAGTGGCAGGACACTTGGCCCAGTGGTCTGGAAGATTTGTTTAGGACTGCCCCAAAGGCCAATTGCAGTGAATGAGTCTCTTCTGCAGTAACCTGATATTCGGGTCAGATGCAACTCAGGAGAGATTTCAGTAATCAGAACCCCGTGGCTGGGAAAAAGCTCATGCTGGTTCTGACCTGAGGTCTTGTGAGTACTGAAGTAAGTTGAACACCACTGAAAAAGCTCTCCCATTGGAGAGGGCCGCAGACCGAGCTGCTATGCTCTCATTTTCAACAGCATACTCAGTGACAAATTTTAAAATGTACACTGGAAACTGGAAATAATGCATTTTGTATATACTTTTACATATCAGTGTACACGTTTGTACACACCAATCATAATTTTAAAAACAGCAGGAAAGCCCAACTTAATTTTAATTAATGCTTCAATGTCTGAACTCAAGCTCAATATATTGTGGGTAGTGTGTCACACACCGTGATGGTGAAAGCTTACTCCTGATTCTGAAGTCAGACTCTTTCCTGGTGGGTCCAACTACAAGCAAGCCCCCCCCCCCAGTTTATATAACATAACAGGTTGAAGAGCTTCAGAGCAGATACTTACTGAGTTTATATAACATGAGTTAGGTTGAAGAGCTTCAGAGCAGATACTGATTGAATCAGGAGAGAATCATAAAAGAATACTGTTGGAGAAAAATTAAAATTTTCCCGAGTTAAACCAAGAGACTACAGGTGCAACTTTTGATAAAATTCACACACCCAAAGATATTTCTTTTGAGACCAGAAATTCTGTGAGTTCAAAAAAGTGTCAGTCACCCTGACTACACCTGTGTTTACCTACTGGGGAAAAAAATAAGTCTAAAATAGAATAAAGACAAATAGGAAACAGATAAACAATTTATTGAAGTCTCAGTACCTGGGCAATCTGAGTTTGCATTTTGACCCTGCCTTTTATATGCTATGTGGCTGGGAAATTTATTTCCCCTCTTTAAGCCTCAATTTTCTTTATTTCCTTCCCTTCCTTCCTTCCTTCCTTCCTTCCTTCCTTCCTTCCTTCCTTCCTTCCTTCCTTCCTTCCTTCCTTCCTTCCTTCCTTCCTTCCTTCCTTCCTTCCTTCCTTCTTTCTTTCTTTCTTTCTTTCTTTCTTTCTTTCTTTCTTTCTTTCTTTCTTTCTTTCTTTCTTTCTTTCTTTCTTTCTTTCTTTCTTTCTTTCTTTCTTTCTTTCTCTCTCTCTCTCTCTCTCTCTCTCTCTCTCTCTCTCTCTTTCTTTCTTTCTTTCTTTCTTTCTTTCTTTCTTTCTTTCTTTCTTTCTTTCTTTCTTTCTTTCTTTCTTTCTTTCTGTTCAGAAATTGCTCCTGGCTTGGGGATCGAGCCGAGGTCCATCTTGCATCAGTTGCATGCAAGGCAAGAGCCCTTCCACTGCGCTACCACTCCAGCCCTGAGCCTCAATTTATTTTATAGGTAAAGGAGATTATAAAGATAAATATCATATAAAATTATCAGGAAATTTAAGTCATTGGTCATATATATGTATGTATAATACATAATATCTCAATGTAGCCATATAATGACAATGAACATTATCATTCATTATTATTACTGTTGTTACTTTGTCAGCAAATCATATATCACCTTCCATGTGAGCAAAATTAGTAATAGTAATGATCATAGGCTACTTCACAACTTATCAAAGGACAGAAAAAAGAATAGGTAACTGCTAAGTCAGGTTCCAAGGCCCCTAAACTGACCCAACTCCTAATACAATTATTCAAAATGATTCATATTTTCCTCTAATGTTGCAATAAGATCAAGGTGTAAACAACTTCTATACTTTTATAATTTAGAAGGCATTGTGAGCAATGTGAACATAATTTACAGTATCTTTAGTGAAAGAACACATTTTAATGTTAAAAAAAATTCTAGCTGTGCTCAGGGCTAACTTTTTCCTGGTGGTACTCAGGGAATCAAGCCTGTAGTATACAAGGTGTCTCTCCGGCTCCAGTACAAACCATTATTTTCTTAATAACTCTCTCTATTATCCCCCTTTTAAAGTTTTGTTTTCTTAATCTATCTTATGAAAGTATAAAATAATAAATAACTACAACATACTTTTTAAGTAGTGACTGCTATCCAAAGAATCTATAATTTAAGAGGTAAATATAACATTTTTCTTTAGAAAAATAAATGGGTATTGGTGATTTTGTACCATCTCTTTTTATATAAGGATGAATGCTAATGGGGAAGATGCTGGTTTTTGTGGCTCATCTAAGTTCTCATTTCCAGGGTTAATATGAAGAGAAGGGGATTAGATTAACAGGTTTCACAGCATAGCAAATATTTTGTAAAACAAAGGCAATGTACATATATTCATATATATGTGGATGGATTGATATAGATACACAAATAGATGTAAACCCAAGTAATATGACATCAGATCATACTACCATAAATTATTTTATTTTACTAGAGAAAAACATAAATATTTATTTTCTCTTTATGAAACAACACAGTGACCTTGTAGTAAACAGATACCTTTAATGTTTGTTTTTCATCACTTTCAGTTTTGCCCACACCCATCATTAAAGGGATCAATTATGCAATCATGACAATGGTGAAGGTTTAGAATCTTCTGGACATTTCTTTCCCAAGTGGCAATTCCTAGCTCTTTGTGGAGATGTGGAGACAGTAGAGGTCTCTTGTTGTTTTTTTTTTTTTCCTCCTGTTTTATGTTTTTAATCCAGAGGAGGATAGTGGGAAGGATTTGTGGGAGACAAAGTTCCTTTTTTCTTCGTAAAATGTTCCTTGTAAAAAATATGACCTACACACAAATACACACATATAAAATATATCCAGTGCAACTGCAATTGTACCAAATCCTGGTAAATGCCACCTTGGTCGATGTATTTCTGGTGTTCTAAACAGTTGTCCCACAACAGCTGCATTTCAGTCGGAGTTGGGCAGGTGGCACCAGAGAAACCACATGCCACTCACATGCAGGCTTAGGCTTCCATGTTCCCAGCCCAAAGGGAAAGAGTGTGTCTTTTTGTCTGGGGTGGGTATTGAAGCCACCGAGTGGGGAGGGAGGGAGCTGAAGGAAGAAGGAATCCACATCTTTCACTGCTTTACCAGAGTTTCAATGAAAATACAAATACATTTCAAATCTGAGGATACTGAAAGCAGCAGTACGAGGACCACACTACTCCATGAAATAATTAACACCAGTATAAAATATATTCACATCAAAAAGTCTATTTCCCTTCTTCCAAAAAAACACGATCTTACCAAAGACCATTTCCAGGAATTTGGCCAAAAGTCATTAAACACAATTCAGAGTCCTCAGATCTGTTCTTTCAACAAAATACATTTTTTTAGATGAAATCTCTGTAGATGCTTGTTTTGTTTTTTTTTCCAGCACTGGAGAATTCAGAAGTCTCTGCCTTCCTCCAAGTCCTCATCCAGTGAGAGGCACAGATGCTGAGCCTTGAGGAGGGTCAGAAGGAAAAAGAAGAGGGGAACGTTGGATCATCGTGATGATCAGCTCAGGAGGGATGCACCACAGAGAGAATAACGACGAGCTGCAAACCAAGATCACAAGCCGTTACAAACCCATTCGACTCGTTTCAGCTCTGAGAATGACCAAAAGAACCATGCTGAGACCTACAGGGAAGAAGCTGGGCTGTCTAAAACCAGTATAGGTCCTTTCTTTTGTCCTGAGGCTGCAAACCTGAAAACACAGAGCAAATAAAGAAGGGAGAGGAGAGAAAGGAAGGAAAGAGAAAGGGGTGGGGAGGCATAAAATGTTTACGGAAAGAGAACGTCAAATCCCACCATTTGATTGTGAAAGTCACTGATTTTTATCTAAAGGGTATGAATGAAAATAAATGCAAAAACAATAGAAAAGTCAAATCCTTACCAGAAGGAAGGTGGGGCAGGCAAAATGTATCAGCTATAGCATCAACTAGATAACAAAGTGGCTTTGAAATTCAAAGTTTTATGGCCCGGAAGGGAATCTGACTTAAATCATAAACTAAATTTTTCCACTTTAAGTGTTTTATTTAATTGGGCAATTAACGTGATATCAGAGACATAGTCTTCCCATATAACTGTCAGGTGGTCAGTCTTAAGTCCCCTACAGTTATAGAGGATTTTAAACTATTGACTTAGCAGGGACTCTAGATCAGCGCTGTCCAAGAGAAACAAAACACACCGGGAGTCACAAATTGCATTCTAAATTTCTAGCAACCTCATTGGGAAAAGGTAAAGAGAAACAGGTGAGAATCGGTCTTATAAATATATTTTATTAAACCAATATATTCAATATGCAACATGCTGAAAATATTTCAACATGCAATCAATAGAAAAATATGAGATGAGCTTTACATTTTTTTCCTTCGCAATTCAGAGTGTTTTACACACTTACAGCGCACTTCTACTCGGCTTAGTCATATTTCAAGTAATTAACAAACACATGTAGCTAGTGCTACAGAATCCAACAACACAAAACTAAAACCTTTCCAACCAATTTCCTTACCCCTACTCCCTTGTCCCACGCCACCTCCCCCCAGTAGCATCGAATTTTTCCCCAAGTTAGGGCAAGTTTCTGTTTTTCATTCCACTCACACCAGGGCCATATGGTTTTCTGTCTGCTGAAACACAACCCAGCCAAGGAGTCGTTTTGCTTTCAGGGTCCCTGGGATCCCCGAGCACAACTAAGGGTGTCCAAGGCTCAGGCCAGGGTCTGGCACAGGGCCGAAGGGGCCCGGGAAGGCCAGGCGCTCTCTCCTGCTTACCTGAGTCCATGGTGAGGCCCAAGCCCTGGGCCACGTCGCCCGCGGGGTTCGCGAAAGGGCCCCCGGGTGCCGCCCACGCGGTGCCAGTGGGTTCGCCCTTGGCGGAGAGCTCGCAGGGCGGACTGCCGGACGCGGGCGCTGGGGCGGGCGCGAGGCGAGCCGGGCGGCCCGAGCCGGTGGGCATCAGCAGCGGCCCGTAGCGCGGGTCGAAGTGCGGCGCGTAGACCTCGTGCACCGCGGTGGGCCGCGGGTAGGCGGCGGCCTGGGCGCCCAGGGCACCGCCCAGCGCGTAGGGGTGGTGCGGGTGCGGGTGCGCGTGGTGCGGGTGCGCGTGGTGCCAGGGCTCGGCGGCGCCCTGGTGCAGGTGGCCGTGCAGCGCGGCCGGAGAGTAGGGGTCCGCGGCGGCGAAGGGCAGCTCGGAGTGCGCGGTGGCCAGGGGGCTGCCCAGCGGCGCGGGCACCGGCGCCTGGTACGCGCTGTTCCAGAAGGAGGCCGGGAAGCTGCGCTGGCTCATCGGGAAAGAGCCATCTTCAGGCCCGCGTGTCCGAGGGGAGGAAAGGAAGAGAAAAACGCGTCACCGTCGGGAGACGCGCCCCGCAGGGGAGCCGAACCCCACGTCGGGTTGGGGGCCAGAGGTCTTGGTATTGGGGTAGTAACTGCTTAATGATAGGGGAACCCTTGGGAAGGAGCTTCTCTCTTTTCAAGTGCAAGCTAGTTTTCAGTGCAGAAACCGTGAAGAGAGCAAAGAGATACCCCCACCTAGTCATGGTTTGGGGGAGCAGGGAGCACTCCAAATTCTCTGTCTGAACGGCCTAAGGCGGCCTCGTTTTTTCCAGCACGTAGCCTGTTCTCCAGCTAAAGATACCATTTCGCAGTCTTGGTCGGCCGCCTAGCAATCTCGCTACCCGCTCTCGCGTTTCAGCTTCCCTCGCTCCAGAAAATGTACCCCTCCAAGACCTCTGATAGACTGGAAGTCATTGACATATTTCGAAGTCTTGCTATTATTAGCTTCCTTACTAGAAACCTTTCAATTTTCTTTTTCCAAGAACTCAAGCAAAAGGGTAACTAGACAAGAGGGCAGCAGTAGTATCCGTACCGAGTCTTTACAAATTTTCTGCATCAAAATGTGGACTCCAGCATTAATAAAAATAATTTTGTGTGTGTGTGTGTGTGTGTGTGTGTGTCACTGCTGATACGTAGTGCTTGGAAACATGGTAAGAGAGCAGCATTTTAGAAAAGCTCTCCTGAAGGAACGATTTGGATTAGAAAATGTTCAAGGGGGCACCTCTTGAACTGTACTGGACAATTGTAGATGCTTTTAAAACACATGCTAAAGTGAACAGTCTTCCTAAAAATACATAGGCAACCAAAGAATGAAAGCGAATGTTTTATATTTTTAACTAATGTTTTTGTACCTGGTGTAGTCAGGGTTTGAGCAAACTGCTAAAATTAAAAACAATGGTAGGGTAAGAAGTGCCATTCCAATAATCCAATATAAATTTTATACATATAAATAATATATAGATAAATAAACTAAGTTCAAGGAGAATGTTTAGTAGTTAATACCAGGTCTTCGCAGCACTGGGAAGTTGAGATTTCAAGGAAGATGGGCCATTTAGTTAACTTATCTGAAAATTCATTATCTCAAGATAGATAAAGTGAATTTTGTGTGAAGAGTAGAATAAGAACTATGAGTGTATTTTGGAGAAATAAACCTTTAGCTGCTCTTAGATTTTATATCATTTACTTTGTTACTTTGCTTGCTTATTGCAAGATGTTTTCTGCTTCTAGCTGTCCCAAGTAACTGAGACCTGGCAAAGGCATACGTAGAGTTAAGAGTCAATTTTTAGCATATTTTGTTTGCAGTTTGTGTGGGAGAGTCTAACACTTTTCTTTGGGGACACATTTTCAAGAAACTTGGCAATGGCGTAGTCATTTGTGGTAGAAGATATATTGCTTCCAGGCTAGATATGTTGGAAAACCTCACATTTCTATGACACATTTGCATACATTTATCTGTTGGTCTTACCCTAAACTCCAAGTATAGTTAAGAGGAGGAATATTTGTCTAATTTTAGAGACCAGTAATAGAGTGACCTCAAAGATGCTAAGAGACTAGCCAAAGGTTAATGGTCGGAAATGGTAGTGCCAATCACAAACCCGGGCTTCTCAATTCCAAGTGGAATGTTTGTTTTGTAGAGTAATGCTCTGCTCTATCCTGTCCTCATTCCTTCTCTCTTTTCCTTACGTTCCCCAAAGACTTTCCTCACTCCTTTCCGGACACTTAGTATTTTTTTCACCAGTTTTCCCTTGACCACCTATAGATAGACCACAGGCTCTGAGGGATCTTTATTAGCCTCTGCTAGTGGTGTCCATACTCACCCCTCCAGGGACCAGAGCTTCGGGGAACTTTGTTGCTTGTACAGCTGGGAGAATAGCTGCTGGGCTGGCTTAGGGCTCTGCTGAAGTGCTCATCCACCACCGAGCTGATGTCCCCTTGGAAATATGTGAAGAGGACACATCGAGAGTTGATGTACTCTGCCTCAGCTGGTCGCTCTTTCTCTGGGCTGCCTTCCTCCTCTTTAATACTGGCCCGAGTTTGGCTGGAAAAGGAGGAACTGCCACTGCTGCTGCTGCTGCTATTGCTGGGGCTGGTGTTACACTCCTGTGCTTCCTGCATTTTGGAGTAATAGGCTAATTTCTGCTCAAAGAGAAAACAAATAAATCAATTTTAAAGGAGATTGCAAGTTGTGTTCATTCTGCACTTCCTTTTCCTGATTCCTTAGGTATTCAGGGGTGCCTGGCTTTTCTGTCTAAACCCTAAAAACCCAGCAGTAACCTGGGCCACACAATCAACAAACCTCCTACCCCATAATCAAACAGGCTTGGTGCTTTTCTTGCCCCAGAATTGTCCTTAAGACCAGAAAGAGCTCTTTGCTCTCTTGTAAGGGTGAAGGTCTTGGAAGACACCAAAGTATCTTAGTGTATGAGTTGGGCTTGACTAAAGAGGCAGGCTCAAGACTGATATATTTTTAAAATCAGGCTTCATGGGTAAAGGGCACCCAAGTCCAATTGGGGCCTGGGTCAAGGACACAAGATACTGGATTAAGCATCTTCACTATGGAACATAAAAATAACAAAACATAATCCATGTTATCACGAAAGTAAAGGAAAAATAGAGGAACATGAGGTGTGTGAACCAACACTGACATGATCTTTTTAAATAAACACAAATTGATATTGGTTTGGTCTCCAGTAAGCTACTTAAAGGCCCACTTGCTTTAAAGCAGATATTCTTTATGGATGAGAAAAAGAAATCAATGAGCTGTAGGCATTTCTACTTCAGTCACATCTATGCACATTGACAAAATAATGAAAAGAAGCAGAAAAGGTTAAGAATTCTCTGAGATTGAGTGTTTTTTTTTAAATATAGGTTTGACTGATAGTGATTTTAAAAATCAAGTTTAATTGTTGAAAACATTTTTTTAGAAATGAAGAACAGTCTGATCACAGTGTTAAAACAGTGAAGGCCTCCAAGGGTGGCCTCTCATATGAAAAGGACTAGATTTTAATGCAATGGATTAGTCCAGAGTCAAGGATGATAACAAAACAAACAACCTATCATTCCACTGCAAGAGTCTCAGACAGGGAAGGAGCTCATTGTAGACTCTGAACACTCAGATTATTTCACAACATCAACACTTCTTCAGCACTCCCACTTGAAGTGCAAGGGTTGGGTAGATGGGTGGAGAAATTCTATTGATTCATACAATTAATATAAGACTGGACTTCCTTGTTACTTCCAAATTCTCTCTTTGCTTTTTAAAAGGAAAGGCAAAAAGAAAAGAAAGCAAATCTCAAAATCTATCAATTTCATCATAAATACTTGAGAACACTTCTAACTGGGCATTCTATTAGATTGGTATTGGGATATATTTCAATCTGGAAACAGGAGTCCTTCAAATTCAGTGTTCGCTGTATTCCTACAAGCATCTCCAGCAGCCCCCACAAACCTCCCTATTGTGAATGATACTTTATTTTGCTATCCTCGTTCGCTGAGGAAACGGAAATAAATACCAGATACATCTTACATCCCCGAAGAAAGAGAAATTGGAATAATTAAACAAAAACGAAGAGTTTGCAGAATCCGGGTTAACTGATCTTTCTAAAAGTGAGTTTGAAGACAGAACAGTCAGATACACTTAATGAAGTTAGAGAAAGGCAGATTATCATCCTTTGCCCATCAAGTAATATGCTCCGGAACTTTGTCAAGTTAAGACTAATGTTAAGTTAAAACAACGTTAAAACTAACGCTAAAACTAATGTATTCCCCCAACGTTGACTTTCTCTTTGTAACGAGTCCACGGTTTTTAGAATGAATCGTCCCGATCACCAGAGAATTGCAATGGATTTGCGTCAGATAAAGATAAGATTGCAGGGATAAGAAGGCAGATTGATGCATCTTAGAGAGAAAGGCGTTTGGTTGTCACTCTCAGCTTGGGAACTAAAGTGGGATATTTTTCCTCTGCTAGCTTTTTAGTCTCATCTCTCTGCACCGTCACCTCCTGAAAGAGCAATCTAGAGGCCAACAAGCTCCAAAGAAAACAATTTAGCGTGTGCGAGATTCACCCCTTGATTCCCAGGAAGACCGGGCACGCATTAGCGGGGCTTAGCGGTCTTCCCGAGCTAGCGAAAAGGCCAGCTAGTGGGGCAAACGCAGCAAACAGGGCAGCTGTGCCGGCGAGCTTCGCGCATCCCCTAGGCGCCTCCTGCCAGGTCGGGCGCTTTGAGGCGCTGGGAATCTCCGGGTCCACACACCGTGTTCGGTGCAAGAGGGACTTTTCCCACAGGTTCCCGAAGCCCCGGGCGGAAGGAGACCGAGCAGGGGACACGTACCTGGTGGTAAGGGGTAGTGTAAGCGGCGGCGAAATAAGGCTGCGGAGGACCGTAGACTTGGTACATAACATCCAAACAGCTCATGGCTCCCCGCAGCGGAGACGGTTAAGTGTTTTCTCGTCCACTCCGAGTCGGGGCCACGCAGGGATGCTGCATGGGCGGCGCTTGGACCCCGGCTCCCGAGTCCTGGGCGCTCTCGGCGGCTCGGGATTCCGCTCGCGCTCCCCCACCCCGCCCCTGGACATTCCAGCCCGACGCAGGCGCCCGGGCTCCCGCTAGTGGGCATTTGAATCCACGCGGAGAGTGCGTGCTGACGCCACCCCGGCTAGCAAGGCAAGGCAAGGCAAGGCAAGGCAGGGTGGGTGGAGCGGTGGGGTGGGGGCCCAGACCTAACGGGGATCGAGCGACCAGGACGCTGAGGTCTAGGGGTGCAGTTTTCTCCTGGATCCCTAAGCTGCCAAGTTCAGTGGCCAGGAGGCAGACGAACGCGCAGTTCCCGGCTCGGAGCTCGGCGCTGGAACGGCCAGACCTGAGTGCTGGAGAAAACGCGTTAAAGGGATGGAGAGGAGGGAAAAGAGGCTCCAGGGGGGATCGAGAAAGAAAGCTGGTGCGAGGTGGGGAAAGGTCTCAGAGTTTCGGATCTGCACCGTAGAGTCGCTGCTTGTGTCCGGAGGGGTTGCAAGGAGGAGTATATTCTCTGCGCTTGGATCCCCCCCGGTGTACTGGGGTGTAGGGAGGACAGCGACACACGCAGGAATCCTCTAGGTCTGACCTAGACTCGGAGTCTAGGAGGTCCCATCCTCGAAGACAGGATGCTGGAGTCCATGGCTTCTGCCACCTGCAGACAGGAGCTCCCTCTGCGGGAAGAATCCGTGGCTGAATTGCACGTGCTGCCCAATTCCAACTCCACACCCCACCCCACCCCCAAGGCCGTCGCTAGGACCCTGGCACCTCCGCCAGCTCTCACACCTCATTTCTGCCCTTCTAGCCCCTGCTTCCGCCCATTTCTTGAGGTCCAGAACTTTATCCTCAGTCCCCGGGACGGCGTTATTCGTGCGCGATCTCTAATTCGGCTGCTTTCGAGGAGTCCATGAGTGTTTACTCAGGACTCAGCTGCCCCAGGTCTTCTCAGTCAGAGATATTTTAAAGTTTGAGTAACTTTGGGGTGGTGGTGCGGGTGGTGGTTGGGGGAGATAGTTGATTGCAAAAGAAGGCATCTCAGGAACTCAGGATCAACAGGATTTGCAACCTTCACAGACCATAGGAGAGCAGCTGCAACAAAGGATGCATTTCAACTGTGAAAGGCGCAAAACTTTTCTGTCCCACCCCAGAGAGTGGGACTCTAGGTTCCATCTGTTTCTGCAATGCCCTGCATTTTCCCGAAGTCACCCGCAGGTCCTGGGCAACAACACCACACTACACCACCCCTTCAGGAATTAGTGTAAATTTTATGTGGCAGATTGTATCAGAGGTTGGTGGGTCACTCGCTTCTGGAGTGTTTATGTCCGGAGTTTTAAGAACCCAGGTAGACGTCGACCACAATAAAAATAAAAATAAATTAAAAATAAAGAACCCAGATAGTATGGTAAAGGCAATGTGAACTGCCTACTTGCCACATCTATTATTCAGTTTAAATCTAAAGAGTCTGATATCATTTCTCAGGCTGTCAAGTTGCAAACAAATCTTCCCTTAAAGATATGTTTAAGGTGGAATGATTTACGTCCTTATTAGGTAAATGTTTAAAGGTACATTGTTCAGGACGTGAGTTTTGGGTTTGCTAGATTCTTAAATGGTTATTATAGGCTCATACATCCAGTTTGGCTTATGTAAAGTGGGAGTAGTCCAGAGATCTTGGAGAATTTTTTCCCTTCTTGTTTTTGTTTTGTTTTATTTTATTTTTTAAAATACTTTCTTTATTTAAGCACCGTGGTCACAAAGTTGTTCATACTTGTGCTTCATTTATAGAATGTATACCACCCTTCACCATTCACTTTTCCCGCCACCAATATTCTTGGTTCCTCCTCCTATTCACCTACCCCTACCCCTGTCTCTAGGGCCCATATTTTGCTTCTCTCTCTCTCTCTCTCTCTCTCTCTCTCTCTCTCTCTCTCTCTCTCTCTCTCTCTCTCTCTCTCTCTCCCTCTCTCTCCCCTTCTCTCTCTCTCCTTCTCTCTCCCCTCCCCCCATTGTTTGCACTATCATTAATTTAAAGGAACCATATATGTCAATTTACCCCTTTTTGATTCAGTGTATGTTAGTGAAATTTCAAGTTTAAAGAATGGCTAGACTCCAGTCCAATTTTGCCCGTTTTTGTAGAGGCTGATTGCTCTTGTGGCTGGGATTCTCTGAGAGCTGAGCAACACAGAGCATCCTCACTCCCCTTCCTCCCATCGCTCTGCTTGAGCTCCCGACCCAGAAAGTGCAGAGGGCAGTTTTCCTCTAGGTGCTCCCTCGGGGCAAAGGAGCAAACTGAGGGAGCCACAGAGTGTCTCTCCAGAAAATGTATGGGTTGCAGAGTCTCTTTCTTGCTGTTGTAGCCCACAGCGAGGATGCGAGGATGCGATGCGGGGGTCAAATATTATCTGCAGCCCATGAGCCCCAGGAGAGGTGTCTAAATGCCAAAAAACTGCTGACTGCTGCTATTGCCTCCAGGACAAATGTCACCATTAGTGACAGCCATTAAAACTCACATTAGTCAGCCACTGCAAGTCACACCTCTTCGCAAGTTCAGATTCATAGTTGGACTCCAGATATTGTACTTGAGGTGGACCTGCTGAGGACATCTGAGCTTGCGTGGAGGGGAGCCTAGTTACTGCAAAAGAGTTGGTTGCTGTGCACTGCAGGGTATGCAAGGTGACAGATTCTGAGCTGGAGGTGTAAGGCTAGTCCTGCTGTGTAACTCAAATGCACATCTCTCTGCCACCTTGGCTGCTCCTCCTGTCCACAGCCTCACTGAACACAATTAGGACTAGCAAAATACATTTTTCAAAAGTCCATTTTGAAAGCTAATTCCCGCATTTTGAACAAAGAATTTGAAAGAGAATTTGATGTCATTTGCTCAGAGTTGTTTTCTGTTCACTCTCCTGTTCTCAACCATCCTTCTACTAGAAAAGAATTGTTTGAAAATACCAGAACATTGATCTTGAATTTCTTCAGGAAAACATTAGTGCTCCTCAACTGCAACTTTATGGAAGAAAGTTGAAAGAAAAATATTAATAGTATAGACCTTGTTATTGAGAACATTTCTGAGGATTGGAGAGGAGTATAATTATTCACTTCTTTTACAAGAGGATGGCATTTCTCAATATGATGAGATCATCTCTTGTTCCCATGCTAAAGTAAAAGTAAAATCTAACTAAATGGAAATCTTTAAACTCTTCCAACTAGTCAAACAATCTGGACATTGATTTTTTTTTAAAGTCACATTTTGATTCAGAACAACTAAAGGGAAGAAGAAAAATGAGGGGGGATTCTTAGTTTTTCTCCATTTCTTTATGCAAGTAATTTTATTTTACTTTTCATTTTGTTTAAAATTTTTTATCATGGGCCAGAGAGATAGCATGGATGTAAGGCATTTGCCTTCCATGCAGAAGGTCATTGGTTCAAATCCCAGCATCCCATATGGTCCCTCGAGCCTGCCCGGAATGATTTCTGAGCATGGAGCCAGAAGTAACACCTGAGCGCTGCTGGGTGTGACCCAAAAACCAAAAAAAATTTTTTTAAATCATAGTTTGGATTAGGAAGTTGCATTAGTGCCCAATTACTTGGCAATATTTTCCAAAGTTACTGCACCACCACCATCGCCTAAGTGACCAGGACCTGTCATCACTGCTCCTACCTTATTGCTAGTTCAGAGTAAAAACCAGTTAAATGGCTTTAAAACTCAGGATCCCATACAAATATAACCCCAGAAATACCAACTGTTTACAAGCCATATAACTTTTTCCCCTTAAACTTCTTAATTGGTCAGGAACAATACAAAATTCTTGTTAGAAATGAATTTCAGTTATTATAGCTTTGTGGCAACTTACTGAGTTTTCAAAAATATTTGCTATAGGAAAATCTAGTGTAACTCACCAAATATACCCTTTTAGCATGCTAATTCTATGGTGCAATGATAACAATATATAGAAATGTGGAAAATGCCTTCATTTATTAACTGTTCTCAAAGGTAATAAATGAAGCTAAATTATTTTGTAGTGAATACTTTTCAAGACAGCATTACAAGAAAATATTCTATTTTCTTTTTGAGGCTGCCCCCTTTTTCATTGTTTGTACTGTCCTTTGAATATTTGTGTCCTATTGATTCATTATTTAGAGCATTGTAAAGAAGCAGTTTTGTTAATTTGTTTTTTTAGGTCAGAACCTTGGGTACTCAGTGCTCATTTTTGACTCTGCACTCATGGATCACACCCCAAAGCAGAGGTGTGGTGCTTGGAATTAAACTCTGTCCCACAAGCAAGGCAAGTGCCCTATCAGCTCTACCATTGCTCCAGCACACTGCTGTTTCATTTTTGTTAAATTAAAAAAATTGAGATTCTCTGATTTACAATGCTATTAATGTTTCCTTCTCATTCACTTAATTTTACACCACACCCACCATCAAGGAAGTAATTTTAAAGAAAGAATGAATGATCAATAACTTTGCTTTCACTTATATGGAAACAAATGCATCGAGATCAACTATATCAACTATGTGGTACATTTTTTTAAATATATAACTAATAAAGATAAATGAATAAAATTAAGTCGGAAAATTGTCTGCAATCAGCCCAGATCTTAGAGAACTCATGGTTAATTTAGATCATTGACTGTTGGCATATTCTCTTCATCTGCCATTCAAAGCAAATGAAGAAGACAGTGATTTCATAGATTTATTTTTAAACCCAAAAGAAAAGGTGCCTTTGAAATTTGGAAAGACTTGACAAGAGTGTGTGGATTAAAACTATTAATAGTAAGAGTTAAAAGCCTATCTTGTGAAAACTAGGTTTTTCAGGTAGGTTTTTACCGAGCTTTACTAGGTTTTTACTTAAGTATGGCACCTTAATAACTAAATGAGAGTGTTAATAATCATTTTATTTAAAAAAAATTAAGAGAAGGAAAGGAGAAAAAGAGAGAAAGCCCTGTAGTCCAAAATTAAAAAAGTAGTATAAATGGAAGAATTCTAGTTTGACTTTATGGAGCTCTCCTTTTCTTTTAACAAGTTAAGGGTGTTAAATTGTTTTTAAGCAAAATTACATTAGTTCTGACAATGTATTCATGCAAAAATTCTCCATGATCTAATTTGTAGAATCTTTGTATATGAGTTTATAATTTACTGACATGTATTTTACTATTATAAGAATATCAAACAGGGACCTTATACTACAAGGTCAAAGGAACTGGTCTTCCACATAATTCATCCTGGTTTAATCCCTACACTACTAAGAATGACTCCTGAACAGTGTCATGTGTGACCCAACACTTCAGGCTCAAGTTTACTGGGAGCAATTATTTCCCTCACACTATTTACCCTCCATGCCTAGTTGTCCTGATGGGCAAGGATCTATCCCTAGTTCTGTGCTGGGTAGGGTCACTCATTCTGGTTATGCTTGGGAATGAAACACGGCCTCCCACATACAAAGCCTGCACTCTCCTGTTGAACTAACTGTATGGCTCTTTGTTTTTTTTTAATGCAATTTTTTTCATTATGCCTCTAATTTATGACTAAAATATAAATCCATTTCCTAAAAAGATAGATATTCTGCCTAGCAATCAATGTTTCTGTGAAAATACTTTTGTGAAAGGACAAAATGCATTTGATGAAAGGACAAGGAGGAATTTTCAATTTCATAAGGTAAAAGAAAACTGAAGGATTTAAACTGTTGGCTTAGATATTTGACAGTATTGGTGTTGATCCATTCCAAAACATCTGTTTATAAACTTCATTTCATCAGGAAGCTCAAGGGATTAAAAGGAAACCACAGTAATAGCAGACAGAAGGTGAAGATACTCATTTGAAGTGTGATGTCCTGTCACATGCTTCAAGAGGTCTGAAACGGCTTCTTAGATATTCATAGGAAGTTTCTCTTGGCTTGTGTAGAAGAAATTTAAGCACAACTGCTAGACTGGAATTGTCCTTCCTATTATCTCTGGCTGCTGTATTTATTTTAAAATACATTTTCACGATTATATATAAAGTTTATACTGTGTTAATTACTTGATTATGAGGTAAGAGTTTGACGGTATAAATTGATAATTTTTTTGGAACTGAGCCTTTTCCTTCTGTTCTTTATTTAATACTATACAATTTATACAATAAAATTTCACATAAAGATCTTTTTATCTGTGTTCAACAAGGATATTGGCCTATAATCCTTGTTTATTGTGGTGTCTATGTTTGCATTTGGTATCAAGGTGATGTAAGCTTCATAGAAACCATTTGAAAGTGTTTCTTTTTTTTTTTCAATTTACTGTAAGACCCTGAAAAGGATGGACAATATATATTCTTTAAAAGTTTGAAAGGGTTCACTAATGAGTGCATCTGGTCCTGATATTTTTTTTTGTGGGGGAAACATTTTGATTACCACTTCAATTTTTTCAGTCATGATAAGTCTATTCAGGTATTTCAGGTCCTTTTTGTTTAAACTTTGCAGGGTATAGGAGTACAAAAATTTGTCCATTTCTTCTAGTTTCTCTTGTTTTGTGGCAAAAAATTCTCAATGTAATGTCTGATTAAACTTTGAATTTATGCAGTATCTGTAGTGACCTCCTGCTTTTCACTTCTGATTCTGTTTATTAAGTTTCTCTCTCTTTCTTTGAGTCTTTTATTTGAGTCTTGCTAATGGTTTATTGATATTGTTTATTTTTAAAAGAACCAACGATTGCTTTCATTGATCTTTTGGATGTTCTTTTGAGTTTTCAGTTCATTAATTCCTGCTAAGTTTTATTATTTCTTACCTTGCCCCATTTTGCATTTCTTGCCCCTTTATCAGAGACTAATTGACTGTATGTCTGGAGATTATTTGAATACTCAAGTATATTCCATTGATCTGATGGTATGTCTTTATTTTAATACCATGCTATTTTAATGATCATTGCTTTGTAGTACAATTTAAAGTTGGAAAAAGTGATACCTCTCATCTTTTTCCTAAGGGTTGCTTTAGTTATATGTGGGCAGTTATTGTTCCAAATGAATTTCAGGAGTGTTTGATCCACTACTTTGAAGAATGTCATGGGTATCCTTAGAGGGATTTTATTAAATCTGGGGAGTATTGCCATTTTAATAATGTTAATCTTCCCAATAAATAAATAGGGTTTATCTAACTCCATAAAAATGGGAAGAAGAAATGAAGAGACATTTCTTTAAAGAAGAAATATAAACGGTTAAAAACACATGAAAAAAATGATCCACATTCATGGTTTTCTGCCCAGCACCAGAAACCAAACTTCCAGTGAAGAAGATTCTAATGCTTCCCTGGCACTGACTTGCTCCAGGTTAGGTTCATATGGCACCCTCATGACTTTGAAACAGCAACAACTTGCTTTCAGGGTAGATTTCTCTGCCTTGCCACCCAATGGTGAGATGAAACCAGAAAACACTTCATGACACCCTGACTTTGACATAGAATCTGTGCAAAAACCAAGATCTCTAATTACAGAAGCCTTACAGTGAAACTGTGATAGAGGAGAACCTTTCCTGGAACTATGAAGAAAGACTTTGGTGTTAGACAAACTTAGTATGATCAGAGCTTGTAGTTGGTCTTATGGCAGGATGCTTCATAGGTAGGGACACACTGGTTTTAGTACAAAGGCTTTTCCGTTATATTTCCTCCAACTTTTGCTGTGCCTATGCACCCCACCATTATATCTTTTATATAGGTGCTCCCACCTTTTCATAGAACTTTGGGGCAGGATTACTTTGTTAACCTCATATTTCTGCATTTTTCTATAAAATTAACAAGTAAAAAATAAAAAAGAAAGGATAGTCGTTAGGGGCCAAGTGGTTTCAGTTGCATTGGTGGGGAAAAAGGGTCAGAATTAATATCCAAGCCAAAGTCAACAACAATAGAATGAAGAGTCCCAAACTATAACAATCTAAACTTAAAATGGCCCTGTTATACTGGCAGGCCAGAGGGCAAAGAGTTGTGGTATAGGATAAACTTTGGGAACATTGGTGGAGGGAGGTAGACAATGGTGGTGGGAATGACCTTGATTCACTGTACATCTGAAATCCAACTATGAAGAACTTAGTAAATCACGATGGTTTTTACTAAAATAAAATTTTAAAAATGCTTCATATTATTAATCATCAGGAAGATGCATATAAAAACAGCAATGAGGTGTCATCTCATGCTACAGATACTGGCATACATCACAAACCACAAGGATAACCGTTGCTGGCTTGGATGTGGAGAGAAAAGAGCTTTTATTCACTGTTGGTGGGAATGCAATCTAGTCCAGCCGTTTTGGGAAACAAGATGGATATTCCTCAAAGAACTAGAAATTGAGCTCCCATATGATCCAACACTACCACTTTAGGAATATACTCTAGGGACACAAAAACACAACTAAAAATGCCCTATGCATTTCTATTATCATTGCAGTGCTATTTACAGAAGTGAGAATCTGGAAACAATCCAGGTGCCCAACAACAGATAAATGGCTAAAGAAACAGTAGTACCTCTATACTGTGTAGTTGTTAGGAAAAATGAAATTTAGGGGAGAAAAACAGTCATAAAATTGTTCTCTTCATGGGTGAACATGACTGCTATAATATTGTAATGAATAATAAAATGAGTCAGAGGAAGAAAGATATACACAGAATAGTCTCACTCATATAATGGGATATAAGAAAAATAAAAGCCAGTATGATAATAATATCCAGAGATAATAGAGATGAGTTCCAGAAGGATCAGCCCATGATCTGAAGCTTACCAAAAAGAATGGTGAGTGCGCTGCACTGACAGTTACCATGACAATGATAGTAAGAGAGAGAAGTAGAATGCCTGTCCAAAGACAGGCAGGAGATGGGGGACGAGGGAAATGAGGGAACATTAGTGGTGGGAAAGTTATACTGGTGAAGGGTGGTGTCTATCTGATTACTGAAACCCAACTATGAAGATTTCTATAGCCACAGTGCTTAAATAAAAAAATCATTAAAAATTAAAAATATAGCAAATAAATGGTGTATAGTAATGGAAGAGATAAATAGAGGCAACTATAACATGTTAGTCCTATGCTAAGTTAGTTTCCACTTGGGGAGTTCCTTATCCTTTCTCCTTTATGATAAATTTATTTTACCTTAAAAATGTTAGAAGTAGAACAAGGAAGTGAATACCTTTCTACTATTATACTTTATTTAGTAAAAAGCCCACTTTATGAGGTAAAGGTGCATTTCAAACTAAATATATGCAGCTATGTTTGTGTATGTGTAGATGTATATATATATATATGTTGCTTATATATTTGTTATGTGTCTATTGTCAACCTACAGAAAAGTCAGTATTAAAAATAAGAAGAGGACATTGGGTTCACAACTAAGAGTATATTGGGTAAAATAAAAGGCAGTTAAATGTTCTATTATATTCAAGAGACAATAAATTATGTAGTTTTACAGACTATAAGAAACATTATCAAATCCTGTTGCACAAAATATTTAGGGTTATAGAAAAGTACTTGATAACAAAACTGAATAACTAAACAAGAAGAAAATATATTTTATTTTATTTAGAAACATTGATACTAAGATACTATGGAATACCATATGAATACTCTACATTTAGGAAAATATATAAAGCAAGATAAACATTGTTTTGTTTGATAACTTTGTTAAGTGGTCAAGTTAGGGGCTGGAGAGAGCATAGAAGTAGGGCTTTTGCTTTGCATGCAGAAGCACAGTGGTTCGAATCCCAGCAACCCAGATGGTCCCCCGAGCCTGCTAGGAGAGATTTCTCAGCGTAGAGTCAGGAGTAACCCCTGAGCATTGCCGGGTGTGACCCCCCAAAAAAACCAACCAAACAACCAAACAAAAAACAACAAAAACTGGTCAAGTTGGTAAACTTATCAAACTGCTACAGCAAAAATAATCTATTTCATTTCTCTGAAAATTGGTAAGCAGAATGTAAATATTTTCTCTAGGAGCAAGATTTTTTGCTTAATTATTGCATAATTGAAAAACACAGTTATTAAATTTATCCACTATACCAATTAATTAATTATCATGGTAACAATTTCCATAAAACCTTATTGTAATGCTTATTAGCTCTGTTACAACTGCCAGAAGATCAGATTACTGCTTATAGTAAATGCTCATTTATGCTTTTCAGTTTTATAACAAAAACTTTCAAAAACATGTGCCCAAGGTCTCCATTTAATTATAGGGCAGCTATTAACTACAAATATATCAAAGGGTGAGAGGCTGTTTATACTTTAAATAGAGCCATTCTAATGGCCCAGATAATTGGACTATGGCAGTATTTGGGGATTGCAAAGATCTTTATCCATACTTTTTCTCCAGGTGTGAAACTGGAAAGAGGACTTTTGGAGCAAATCCATGAAAATGTCTAATTCCTTTGAGCTTTAGGGGATAACAGCCTTGGGCTATCCAGGGCATAGTCCCCTTCCAGGTTGAGGAATAGGTTGCTGAGCTCAGAGTTGGGAATTCCAAGGGAGGGTTAGAGCCAATTAATGTCTCCCAGCACTTTTTGAAAATCATTAAGAGTTAAGCGAATTCCTTTTCGAATGACCCCAATATTTACTGTGCCAGGGCAGGAGGGAAAAAAACAAAATACAAAAAACACAAAACCTTGGATATTTTTTATATATATATCTTACCTTCATTTATTATCGTTATTATTATTTTTATTTACCTAGCTATTTTGGTCGATTTCTCTGTTTGGATGTGATTATTGAAATTGTTGTCCCCAATTATTCTTATTTTTTTTTCTCTTTTCCTTTCTCTTCTTTCGTTTTGTGCTACGCCATGTTTCCTTATTTCAAGACCACGGCGTGTTTTTTTTTTTGTTTGTTTGTTTTTTATTTTTTTATTATTTTTTTTGTTTGTTTTTTATTTTTTTTTTATTATTTTTTAATCTGTTTTTTTGTGGTGCCTATCGATATAACCGGAGTCCTCACTGGATATTTGACACTTCTTTTGGTACTGGTGGAGTGTTTCACCTTCTTGTTCTCATTCACTTCCCAAATCGATGATGAGAACCTCTAGAAGGATTCTGCCCATTTTTGGGGTATTAGACCCTTACCCCAGTTTATTTACTTTCTCTTCTTCAGGCAAAACCATGCAACTTGAACTAGCTAGCCCTGCCCCCACTTACAGGGGGAAATAAGGGAGGCATCAAGACCAAACTGATGCTAGACTACTAAGTAGTAGGTTAGATACAGAGGGGACCACATATCTTAGCCGCCCTGAGGGTGAGGGAAGAGGAAATGGGAGGTAGGACAAAAACGGAGGGGTAGGGAGGACAATTTGGTGATGGGAAGCCCCCCTGATTTTATGTAAATATGTACCTAAAATATTATTGTCAACAATATGTAAGCCACTATGATCAAAATAAAAATTATATTAAAAAATATAAATCTAATGAAAAAAAAAGAGTTCTGAGATCTTTATGGTAGAGGAGTTTTCTGGGGACACATTATAGTTCATTCCAAAAATAGCCCAAATATTTATAATGGAACAGTGTCTGAATTTTCATGTGACCACCTGTAAATCAGCCACCAGTAAGGATGTCATAATCTCTTTATAATATCTTCATATTAATATCTAAAGCTTACTGTTGTTAGAACATGCAAGCAGAATAGCATCCAGATAGTGAATAATATAAGCATGTAGAAACATTGTGTGAGAAGGGCATAAAGCAACACCAACAAAGTATTGGTTTATGGTAGATGAGTTAGTCATTCCCTGAGATATAACTGTCTATGCATGTGGCCATATTAAGAGAAGGAATGGAAAACACAAAGTGTTTGCAGTTCTTCGAGTATATGAGTATGTTATAAAAGCAATCTTTTAGGTCTATCACAATCCATAGCCAGTCTTTAAGAATAGCCACCGAGGAAGGCCTGATTGTAATGTGCCCATGGGAACCATAATAGAATTAGCATTCCTTAAGTCAATTAACAGCTGGTATTTGCTTGAATTCTTTAGTATAACAGAAACAGGAGAGTTCCATTCTGAAAATGAGGTTTCAATATGTCCCAGTTTAATCTGTTCCTCTACTAAGTTTATTAGCACCTTTAATTTTGTGTTGGGACAGGGCCACTGTAACATTCATATAGGATCATGGAATTTCTACTGGATGTGGAGGGGTGGTGGGCTCTGGACCATAATGGCCCCACTTTAAAAAACATGGCCTCTGAACTAGTGGACAGAGAGAGAGCTGGGGGTGGGATATGATATCTAGCACACCATTGACTATGTAGATCTCAATCCCATAGATTCTGGGACAGGGGAGCTACTTCAGGCAGGAAGGTGATTACCTGCCCTTCTGGGCCAATGCTTTTCAGCTCTCTAGCACTCTGTTGGATATAGGAAGAAGTCAGTGAGCATATTCTTCTAGGGCCATCTAGGCCATAGGTATTTGTTGTAAGACCAAATTACTGGGCTAGTGTTGCAAAGAAATTATAAAAATATCAGCACCTATGTCAAACATACTTTTAAATTTCATCCCAGGAATGTCAAGGGTTATGAGTGAGCTCCCATCTTTTCTAAAATTAGAGGTAAAGGCCATCATCAGATTAACAGAAGCAGTTAGAGGGTTGTGTTACCAAAGCCTTTAATGTTAAGGTGGTCAGAGTAGCCAAGCATTACAAAGAGCAGTAACAGAAACTGGGCAATTTGCTCTCCCTTCTCAAAAATCCAAACATTTGGCACAAAAATGACCATTGTTATTCTTCCAACATAATCAAAATCTATTATCTCTATTATCCCCATAAGAATGGTGATTCCCTTAAGAGACTGCATTTCCCCATCAGCAGGCCCAAAGTACCTGGTGGGATTAGCCCCTTTATGCCAGATTTTAATTAGTAGGGGAACTGAGCTGGTATTATGCGCACTATCTCAGGACAGTGGATATCCAAGGCATAACTTCCAGCAGTAGACGGTTGCAGCAAATCTACTGATCATAGCTCTGTTGGCTCTTGCTGGGGGTGGGTTGCAGAAGATAATGTCTCTTGAGTCTGTGGGGTCTGGGGATGGTCCCTGCCCAGTTTTCCAAGACAAGATAATCGAGTTTCAGTTTCAATAAGACAGGTCCATTAGGAATTCTGAAGTTTCTATGAAAATTCCGCAGTTTATCACAGTTAAACCTTCTGCCCTGAACTTGTGAAGCCTGGGGTTTTTCTTTTCTCCAGTTTCTTGAGTCAGTATTACCAAATGAGCAGCAGTTTCTTGCTTAATGGTTTCCTTTACAACATCTTGGACAAGTTCCAGGTGGTCTCATTAAAGGAGTGTATTGGGGGAGGCTCTGTATTCTCTGGAAAGAGAGTCTGATTCATCCTGATTCTCCCAAGCCTGTCTCCATACAGAATAGATTTCTATGGCATTGGTATGAGCCTTATAGTGAATGGAACCAGCATTTTGATAAACTCTTTGAAGCTATATGACATCTTTCCTTTCTTTGACAGATCACCTGGCAATCTTTATTGGCATTCTCAAAGCTAATTGTCTTATCAGGTGCTGCAGTGTTTCCTTACCTCGAATTTGTCTCTGAATAGCATCTATCAATTTCCTTAAAAATTTTGCATAAGGCTCCCAAACTCCCTGAAAATCTTTGATATAACTCTTTTAACTTCAGGATCAGCATCAATATTTTGCCAAGCCCCACAGTGGCAAAAAAATGGACTTGCTTTAAGGTGGCATGAGGTGGGCAGCCTCGCTTTTGAATACTTGCATAAGGCACTTCACCGACCAAAAGTTCATAAGACAATTTAACTCCTGAAATTATCTTTCCAGAATGACCTAGTGTGTGGAGTTTAGTTTTAGCCTCATCACTAAACCACGTTCTCCACTTTATATATTGCAAAGTGCTCAGGCAGGTTTTACCAATTGTTTTAAATCCGGAGAGTCCAAAGCCCACCCTCATTCCATTTAGTAAGGAGCTCAATACAGAATGTTGAAATGAACCCATAGATAGAAAACCTTTTTAAAACTAGCTGAGTGAGGCCATATTCACACCATCATAAGATGGGGCTTGATTATCCTTCTGATGAGCAGGGCAGAGGAACTACATCTCTGTGGCTGTGGTGGAGGAGTGGGGCATATTCCAAGAGACTTGCTTTAGAACCCTGAATAGGAAAAGGCAGTATTCAGCTTATTTTCTGCATCCATGTCATCTGATATATTAGTCCTGGAAAATAATGACTTGTCTGGTTTAATGCCGGTGGTGAACAGTGAATTGCTGGCCTTGGGATGACTTCTAGTTTGAGAATGCATCGCCACTGGATAGGTGCTTTTACTTTCCAATATGTAATACCTTTCTAAATGTTTTGCTCATACATTCCATAATGCATAATGTATGTAAAAGAACCAGAGTAGCATAAAGCCTACTAAGAGTAACACCAAAGTGCCTAGTACACATATCACCATTTCTTTAAAGTTTATGGTAAAGGACCTGAAAAAAAGGCCTCATCCCCTTGGTCCAAAGCCAGGACACTATTATAGCCTTGATCCATGAAGAAATTATCCACCTGATCCATCATTGCTTATCTCACCCACTGTTATTGTGGTCTTCTTGAGTTCCTGTTCAAGCACCAAGTGTGAATAATTCCACATGCCACTATCCTGAGGAAAAGAGGAACTGGGTCTGGAACAGGGCTGCCACAGGAATAATTCAAACAAGGCTGAAGAGAGATGAAACACTGTTTCAGGGACCTTTCTATCATTTGGAGTGAGAGAAAAGCTGGCCAAGGCTGCAATATTTACTGAGGAGATAGGACCCTCCCCCATGGGTAGAGAATAGGTTAAGGTGAAGAGCTTATCTAGAAGTTATTCCCACCCAGGTGGGTTTTGACATGTAAAAGAGGAAGTTGGTTGAGGGAGAAGTCTGTAACAATTTAGGGTGAAGGCTGATTAATCCAACAGAGTTTGACTTCTTTTTTAAATGGATGACATTGATATCTCTGTCTTGCTTAATCGCTATATCAATAATCTCTATTGCTTTACTGAATAGTAGTGGCAAGAGTGAGCAGCCTGTTTTGTAACTGATTTTACAGAGAGGGCTTTAAATTTTTCCCCATTAGTATAATAATCTGCTGTGGGTTTGTGATAAATGGTTTTTATCTATGTTGGGGATAGTTTCTTTAACTCCCATTATATTGAGAGGTTTTTTTGTTGGATCTTTGCAAATACTTTCTTTGAATCTATTTATATAATATTATTATTTTATTTTTCCTTGTATTAATATGGACTATTGTGTTCAGTGAATTTTATATGTTAAATCAACCTGCATCTCTGGGATAAATCCTACTGGTTTATTGTGTATCATCTTTTTAATGTGTAATAACACATCAAATTCATTGAATTTGCTATTAGTTATTTGAGAGTCTTTGCATCTATGTTTATCAGGGATTAGACCAATAGTTTTTTCTTTTTTAATGTCTTCTTCTGATTTGGGGGAAATTTTATTGTCATATATAATTTTTTAACTAAAAAGCCAAAAAGGAACATTTAAAGTTTGAATTCTATATAAAAGCAATGTAGGGGGCCTGAAAGATAGCATGGAGGTAAGGCATTTGCCTTGCATGCAGAAGGTCGGTGGTTCAAATCCTGGCATCCCATATGGTTCCCTGAGCCTGCCAGGAGCGATTTCTGAACATAGAGCCAGAAGTAACCCCTGAGTGCTGCCGGTGTGACCCAAAAACCAATAAATAAATAAATAAATAAATAAATAAATAAATAAATAAATAAATAAATAAATAAATAAATAAAGCAATGTAACCCTGCTCTCAGTTTGAGGAGCTTTATAAAAAATTTTTTTATCATATTGAAATGTTTTCCTGCATGTTATTTCTCATTTGTTAATGTTTTTCTAAGGGTTAGTAAAGAAAATCATTTTTCTTAAACATACATATTAAATTATCTTGAAATCTACTTTTCATATAGCAGCATAAGTCAACTGACTTTGTCAGTTACCTTCTAGTTTCCAAAGATTTGGGAAAATCATACAAACTTTTTAATAATAGAAAATGATTTTTTATTCTTTTTTGGTTTTTGGGCCACACCCAGAGACACTCAGGGTTTACTCCTGTCAGGCTTGAGGAATTGTATGATGCAGGGATTGAACCCGGGTCAGCTGCATGCAAGGCAAATGCGCTATCAGCTGTGCTATCATTCTGGCTTCATGAGAAAGTGGTCTTGATAAAAAGAACTCTGAAATGACTCAATGACTACATTTTAAAAGTAACTGATAGTTAAGTGGAAATATTACAATTTAATATACAGGTAAATGTTAGTGGCCTTCATTTTCTTCATGGAAATGACATCATAGTGGAAACATAGCCCTAGACAAACTTTCCAGGTGCTATGGATGTCATCCTGTTTCTAGATCACAGCTGACTCTTGGTGTTTGAATTGTGGACAGGATTGATGTAACGTGAACCATGAGTGTGGAAAGAGAACTGGATTTGGAAGGTCAATTCTACCTTGGCCTTGGATCAGCTCTTCTACCTGGAGTACTCACATACTTTTTGATCTTTATATTTTTGTCTCTAAGATGAGCATGGTGCCACATGCTTTTCTTATTTTCTAGAATTTCAGACTAAGTTGTTGATGTGAAAAGTCTTCATAAATGCCAAGCATGGTTCAAAAGGAGATATTGTTAGAATCATCATTACTATTAATAACATAAGGCTTTTGAGAAGCAGTTCATGGAAATAGCCGTGAAGGGCAACTGTGAAAATCACATACATCCTATACACAGAAGGAATTGAGGTTGTGTTGAGAAACTTTTAAAAAGCACTAATTGTTGCTTGTCTCATTATTTTTATCTTACTGTCTCTTAATGACATTTTGTGTTCCAGGGATTCACTGTTCTTTACTTATTTCTTGAATTAATCTCAGGTCAACAAGAAAATAATTAATATTCTTAGGTCACCACATTACTTTCCCTTTCTTAGATCTCCCTGTAATATTTCCCATATGAAGTTGTGGAAGGATGTTGAAAACTTGAACTCATGCAAAGAAAAGAGGGTTGAGGAAAGTAGTTGTATACTGAAAAATACAAAGCATCTGGAAAGAGTGCTTGGAGACTGTAACATGCCTTTGTGACCAACTGGCTGCCTGTATCCTGTTCTCTCATTCTTTTATTCCCTCCAGACAAAACTTGTTTCTTTTCTAATCCTAGGTAGTAATGACTTCTTCATCTGGCACAGCCACTGGAGAGAAAGAATGAGGGCCTTTTGGGACCACATTGGCTTTGCTCTATTTCTATTGGACAGAAGAGATGATGGATGTGTAGCAGATGCTGCTGTGAGGCTCTCTGTGTTCAGTCTGAAGAGATTATTGATAGCCACTGAGACCAATCAGCTGTTTAATGGAGTAGTCTCTGTATCAATACTTGATACTGATCCAAAAATACTGCAATCCTTAGAAGTTGACAGATCTTTTCAACCTTCTCAATTTTGCTAATTTTTTAAGACTTTAAACTTTTTTGAATTTATAATGTTACATGATTTAGGAGTGTTTTCTATAGTTAATTTTACTTAATTACTTAATTCTTGCAAGTCAGTAAAAGTCTCTCTCAGGTCTTATGTTGGATCAGATGGAAACTCAATTTCTAGTTTTTTTTGGGAATACCCATATTGTTTTCCAAAAGGACTGGACTAGTCGGCATTCCCACCAGCAGATAATGGGAGTCCCATTTCTACCAGTGTCCACACCAGCAGATTTTTTTTTGGTGATGTGTGCCAATATCTATAGCATAGATGATACTGCATTTTTATTTTTATTTGCATCTCCTTTATGATTGGTGATGAAAAGCATTTTTATGTGCCTTTTGGCACCTGTATTTCTTCTTTGGGAAAATGTCTGTTCATCTATTCTCCCCATTTTTTGATTGGGTTAGATTTTTTTTTTCTTGTTGAGTTCTATCAGTGCCTTGTATATCTTAGATATTAACCCCTTATCAGAAGGGCATTAGGTTAATAGTTTCTCCTATACTGTGGGTAGTCTTTGTATTTTAATGATCATTTTCTTTGAGGTGCAGAAGCTTTTTTGTTTACTGTAGTTCCACTTGTTTACTATTGTTTTCATTTTCATGGCCAGTGGTATTTCTTCCTGGAAGATGCCTTTGGTTTCATTGTCGCGGAGTATTCTACCTAAGTTTTGCTCTCTGTACCTTATGGCTTCAGATCTGATATCAAGATCTTTAATCTATTTATATTTGACTTTTGTGCATGATGTTAGAGATCTGAGTTCGCTTTTGTACATGTAACTGACCAATTTTTCTAACACCACCTGTTGACTAGGCTTTTCTTGATTCACTTTGTATTTTTTGCCTTTTTATCAAAGATTAATTGATTGTATATATGTGGGAACGTGTATTTCACTGATTTGAAGTCTGTATTTATTAGAGAACCATGCTATTTTAATGACCACCACTTTATAGTACAATTTAATGATGGAGGAAGTGATTTCTCTGATCTTTTTTCCATGGATTGTTTTAGCTATCTGTGGAAATTTATTTTTCCAAGCAAAATTTGGGGGTGTTTTTTTTTATCAATTTTTTGAAAAATATTTTGGATGTTCTTATATGGATTACAATAAATCTGTACAATATTTTTGAAAGTATTGCCTTTTTAATTGCATTAATTCTACCAGTCCATGACTAGAATATGTTTCTATTTTCTTGTGTCCTCTTTAATGTTTTGAAACAGTGTTTTAGTCCAAACTCTTCCTACACCCTGCTCGTGCTCTGGCCCTGCAGGTCAACAGTAGTTTACGTTATCCCATCCACATCTAGCTTGGCTTGCTTACCTCACTTTAGTTCAAAATGACCATTTACTTTTTGTTTCTAGAGGAGACTTTTCTGAAAGGCAAAGTGAATAGAAAAAAAAGTCAATGCTGTAGATTTCAGAAGTTGTTTTCTTCTAACTTTTGTACTAATTTGAGAGTTATGAGCTCATATTTATATGGAAATATTGGTAAGAATAAAGTGATAATATATGTTTACCTATAAAAATAGAAAAAATAAAAGTGATAATACTTTGTATTCTTATATAGTGATAAAATGGTGAGAATAAGTTGATAAAGGTTTTATGTAGGACAAAACCTTTCCATAACATTGGCCAATAATATAAAAATCCCTAACAATAGTTAGTTAACCCCTTTACTTAAAACAAATGAAAATAATTTGCACTCTGTACATGGAAATGTTTAGGTTTTAAGTGGGAATTAGTATTCTATTCTTTTTTCTGACTTTTGGGTTAGAGAATAATAGGTAGATATATTTTAATGACATCACTTAGATTATCTGAACAACAATCCACCTTTCTTCTTTAATATGACTGATGATGAATAGACCACTCTGTGGAAAAAATGCTTTCATTGTTTACCTATTGATTTGGAAACTTACAGATGAGTTGTGTAACCCCACAGTTATGTGTAATTAAACACAATGTGAAAAATTCTGCATCTTTCTGGAAGGAAGCTAAAATGTTAATGGTTTTGTCTCTCTAAGTGATGAGGTTAAAGATAATGTTTATGCTTTATGTAGCTCATGCTTCTATCATTTGACATTGTTTCTCTTAAAGGAGACAGCTTATAATGCTATGCCATAACTGTCAATTGAGTCCATCTGCATGAGGTAAGTAACTGAAAGAAGAGGACAAAAGAAGAGGAGAGGAAAGGGAAAAGAGAGTATGCAGAATGAAAAGAATGAATAAAGACTTAAAATATCTAAATAGATCAGCAAGAGAAATCATAACAGAGTGACAAATGTGTGATCCAATGTGTGTGAAAATGATCTTACAGAGATTCCTCCAAATTTTGTAAGAACTGAAGTTAGGAGAAGAGAATTGAAGGATGTACCTGGAGATTTGGTATAGAGGGATGGAGCTTTCTGATGCCTTAGTCCTCCTTTCAAAGGATCAACCAGGTATTCTCTGGCTCTTCTTCATTCTTCAGATCCATCTGTGTGACTCAATACTTTCCCTTGCCCAGAACACACGCGCCTTTCAGTGCTGCACTCTCCAACCAGCTAATGCTTGCCAACCCCTCCTTTAATCTCCTGCCTTCCAGTGCCCTGCAAACCCAGCACTCCACACATTCCACAGAGTCAGTACACCTCTCCCAGGGCTCTTTCATCATTGGAAGACCAGATGGTTGTTGCTAAGCAGAGTACACAAGCCATAACTGTAGCCAACTGTTTAAATTAAGCTAATTCATAGTATTTCTCAATTTGCCTGGATTATCAGTGGGGGATGCAATTATTTCTCAGTTTGCTACAAAAACTTTGATGTACCATGTTCATCTGTACTGAAAATGGTAATTTTTGTTTTATAATTTTTCTTTTACTTAGTCCAGAAAAAATGCTTATGTGATTTATATTATTTGTTGCATAGTGATGAACACTTTAAAAAATAAGAAATAAAAAACTGATTAAAAACAGTTGGCTCTTAGGGAATTTTGTAGAGATAAGGACTGATTCATGGCTACCTTTATAGCCACTTTTTTTTTGGATGATATGTTGCAAATATTTAGATTTTACATTTTGATTATGGTGATGAGTGCATAAAAACAAATAATTAGACAGGTTATTGATGAACTGTGTATTTGGCAAATGTTTCAATAAAACTCATAAAGAAATAAATTATATTGAGCCAATCTTATTAAGGTAATATTTTTTAATTTAGACAGGTTAACATCTATGTGCTTTTTGTTCTACTTAATCAAATTAGTTGGAGTAAATTGTGTATATCTATACAAATTATAACTTCTGATGTATATGAGTACTTGAAATAGTATTAGACTCAAATTTTGGCTTCATTTTGTATTAGTAATATGATACATGTTTAATAATTTCACCTCTCTTGGTCTTAATTTTCTCACCTGTAAATGGAAGTAAACGCAGATATTGTAAAAGAGAACTAGGACATGTATAAAACAAAGTTTCCAGGTTTATTCTACCAGGTGAAATGTAGGTGACTATTTTCTATTCATTAATGTTTATTTTATGGATTAGAGTGAGTAGTTGATTTAAGCATGACAATTGAATAAAGTTATCAATATCTATATCAATATATGTATCATCAGTATCAATATCCTGTAAGGAATAATACTGACAAGGACTCAGGAATGGTAAATAGAATAATCATTTGTAACTTTTTCTTCAAAATAATTTCTGCTTATTCAATATCATTTGTTGCAGAGAGCATGACCAAGACCAGAGTAATTCAATGGGTCACATTAACCTAGTTTATATATCTATATCTATATTTATCTAACTATCTATCTATCTATTACAAAATGTAATGTGGGTCAATGTATCATGTTTAAGATCTTAGTAATTTGGGAGATAAGAAGGATCAGATTCTGAAATATCAAGAATAGTGTCTTTGTCACATTAGATGGACACTACTTTTTTGTGGAATGATAAATACATAATGATTTGGCACACACAGATTTCAGAATCTGTGACTTGGTATTCCTGTGTGCAGGTTGGGGATATTTAATGGTAAACGGCGTTCAAATGCTCTGTAGTAGGTAATAGAAGAGCCCTTTAAAAATCCTCTGTGACTGAAGGATTGTTGACATTTATTGGATGCTATCTGGGTGTTAATCACCTCACTCATTTACATTCTTATCTCTTTTGTTTCTATCAACCAGGTTTGCTGGGGATTGGGAAAGTTCAAGCTCAAAGTTAGAAAATGCATGTATGTACCATGGTCTTTTGGGAAAATTCTCAATCATTGACAATACTATTATCAGCTTGGGGGGAAAAAAAGGGACAGAAAAACCAAACCAAGTCAAACCAAACTAAAACAACTTAAACTTGAAAAAATCCAAGACCATGTCTAGAGGGTATCAAAAAAATGAACAACAGGAATAATTCTTTATCAGTTATGCTTTAGTATATGCAACATTCTTTTATCAACTATGCTTCCAGTATATGCAACTTGACTAGATCACATTCTAGAATGTATCTGCCACAGTGACTCCCATTTTAAATTTTGGTCTATTTAATTTCATAAGGTATTAGAAATATACAAGAAATAAATGTATTGCTAGATTACTAAGAATAAAAGTACATTACTGCATCAATGGAATAAAGTTGACATCCCAGCTGTAAGTCTTCTGTTTACAAACATTACAATTAAGACAAAGGGGCTAGGTGCACAAAACGGAGCAAGGAAAGCAGTACAAACATATTATAGTACTAATATTAGTACTATTAAAAACTATGGAACCTCAATAAAAATAACTGATCATCAAAAAGGGGGGAAATATTAGAACTAAGGGGAAAATGAGGTACAGAAAGTATGTTAGTACAATGTGTATAGTGCTTGTCTTGCAAGAGGCTAACTCTAGTTGTTTCTCTGACACCTCATATGGATCTCTGAACACAGAGCCAGGAGTAAGCCCTGAGCACTGTTGGATCTGACCCCAAACCCACCTTCCTTTCCAAGAAACAAAAGCTTGTCATTTGAAACAACATGAGGATGAGACCCTCTAGAAGAATTCCGCTTATTTTCTGCGTATTAGACCTTTACCCCAGTTTACTACTATTCCCTTCTTCAAACAAAACCATGTAAATTGAACTAGCTAGTCCTGCCCACCAGTTAGAGGGGGAAATAAGGGAGGCACCCGGACCAAACAGGTGCAAGACTACTAAGTATTAGGCTAGATACAGAGGGAACAACATATTCTGGCAGCCCTAGGGGTGAGGGAAGAGCATATGGGAGGCAGGACAAAAACGGAGGTGTAGGGAGGACAAATTGGTGATGGAAATCCCCCCTGATTTTATGTAAATATGTACCTAAAATATTATTGCCAACAATATGTAAGCCACTATGATCAAAATAAAAATTAAATAAAAAAAAAACCAACATGGTTGGACTTTGTAAAACAGCTTACATGGAGAAAAACAACATTTTTGTTTGTTTGTTTGTTTGTTTGTTTGGCCACACCTGTTTGATGCTCAGGGATTACTCCTGGCTAAGCGCTCACAAATTGCCCCTGGCTTGGGGGAACCATATGGGTCGCCGGAGGATCGAACCGCGGTCCTTCCTTGCCTAGCGCTCGCAAGGCAGACACCTTACCTCTAGCGCAACTTCTCCAGCCCTGGAAAAACAAAATTTTAATTTCACCATTTGCAGTACATAAACAGAACAAATGCATGACAAAATATAACAAGAGTAAAGTTTTAGACTCTAAGACTAAATCAGTGGTTACCTAAACAGAAGTGGATGAAGATGGGTAAATAGGAATAAGGAGATCAGGATATGATGAAGCACATAATTGAAATTTTAGTAATGGTAAGCCTAGCATGGCATATACAAATATTGAGTTATATAATGTTTATGCCTGGGTAATGTTATAATGTCACTTTACTTCATTAATTTATTTTTTTTTTAAAGAAAGCTCTCTCTTTTTTGCAGGTTTTAGGCCATATCTGGTGGTGCTGCATCTGCTGGAGTAACCCAAGGGTTACTCCTGGCTCTGTGTTTAAGAAGCAGTCATTTTAAGTTTGGGAAACCATATGGGATACAAGGAATTGAACCCAAGTTGGCCACATGCAGGACAAATGCCCACTTACTATACTATTGCTCAGGCTACAAAAGAAAACTCCTATCTCCAAAATCTGTTTCTAGGACAATTGGCTCTAGCAATAACATTGAGGCTCTGCTTTCAAAATAAGCCCCACTTTTGGTTTAATGTTTTATTTTTCTGCTGAAAACATCTAATAATTTTCTCTTTGAACTTGCATTTTCTAAGTCCAAAACTCACCAGCCCTAATCAAGAACAATACACACACAAGAAGCAAAATACTGCATGTGGGCTTACATCCTACAGTGAATGATGGGCCCTTTACTTAATTTTCTGGCATTTGTGTGTCTTGGATGCATAGGTTTTTCAAGGGGCAACCAGGATGTGGCTGTGGAAGCAGTAGAGACAATGGTCTTGGTGGAAGCAGAAACAAAAACATCTCTGCAGCAAAGGTGGCAATTAATGAACTGTGGTGGTTTAATGCATCAATGTAGGTAGGTGTGTCTATAATGGGGTCCATATAAACATGAATTCTCATCCTGCCTATGCTCCATACAAGAAACTGACAACTAGAAAGTAACTTTCATTAGTGGAGTATTACAGAGTCACAATGTACACAGGAATAGGGCAATAAAACATATCAAGGAACTAGAATTCTTGTGTGTATTGAGTTTCTGCATTGAAAAATGCTGAAATATTATAAATATGATATCACAGGTTTTTAAATGAAATTTAAATTTAAAATACTTTCTTCAAAAACATTCCATTGAAAGCACAGAGATGGGTGTATAAACAGGTATTTTAAATTATACTCAATTAATGAAGTTAATTTTGGTTTCTAATATAACATACACAAGTTTCAGGAAATGCCAGGGGAAACATTAAAATTCCATTGTATAAATTTACATTTAAAAACAAAATTAAACTTTTTATGATGTAACTTGTGTGAAAAGTAAAATTTGAAAGCCATTGTTAACCAAATATCACCAGATATGCATATTCTAAATTTTATATATAAAATAAATGATAGGAAATTAATCCCAATGTTTATATGGTCTATAAAATACTTTTAATTATTTAAATAAATTTGTATCGGCATAAATTCATTCTAAAAATTAAAAATCATAATTTTTTCATACTTTGGACTAGCTAGGATCAACTATTTTAATTAAATTGTTTTAAAATTAATCTTTTACAACATAACATTTTTCTTTATAAATAAATTTTAGGAAAAATAAGTTAGGAAAACATAAGCTTATCTAGGGCATCACATTAATAAATTTAATTATCATTGCTAATATACATTTATAACCCAAAGTATATATTTTTTAATTTTTATTTTGATCATATTGGCTTACATATCTTTCACAGTAGTATTTTAGGTACATATTAACATTGAATCAGGGGAATACCCATCACCAAATTTGTCCTCCCCCCACCCCAGTTCCCTTCCTACAACCCATATCCCCACTATCTCCCCCGCTCCCCCGGGCTGCTAGAGTAAGTGATCCTCTCTTTGTCTAGCTTACTATTAGTGATCATATAAATTTTGGTCCTGGTACCCTCCCTTGTTTCCCCCTCTATTTGAGAGGTGGAGCTAGATAGTTCGAGTTATGTGGTTTTGTTTGAAGAAAAGAAAAGCAATAGAATGGGGTAAAAAAAAAAATCAGCTGAAAATGGATGGAGTCCTTCTAGAGGCTTTCAACCTCAGTTTAAGAGAGGACAGGAAAAAGGTAATTGAAACACCACAACAATACAGAAAGAAATATCAAGTAAAATATCCAGTGAGCACTACAGCAATAAAGACAAGCACCACACAATAGTCTGGGTCCTGAAATCATATCATGCCGGAGTGCAAAAAGAATGAGAAAGATAAAATAAAATAAAATAAAATTGGGTACATCAACTTCAATATCTACACCAAAATAAAGAAGTCAAAAAATCAATCAATCAATATATATATGTGTGTATATGTATGTATGTGTATATATATATATATATATATATATATATAATGATTATTTTGTTGTTGTTGTTGTTGTTATTGGTTCCGGGATGAGTACTGTCCAGTCCTGGTTGTAACAACCAGTCATTTGTAGATAGCGATCTTGGCTTTTGCACAGATCGAAGGGTGATGTGTCTTCTGATTTTGTCTTATCATTGGCTGATGAGGAAGGACAACTTGCTCTTAGATCAAGTTGTTCCCGTTTCCTTGTTGTCAGGTTATCAATTTAGAACTGGCTCATGTTGGTGTCAGAGCAGCATTATGGATGCCCTGGAGGGGATTTGGTTCCTGGAGCAGTTGTGGAGAACTCTGTTGTTCTATGCCTGGGATCAAGATCTCAAGGCAAAAGGACAATGTGGAAGCCTATACTTTCATAATATTATAAGACCTATATAACACGACCTCTTATCCTGTTTTTTCCCAAATGTAATCTCCTGTATCACTTTCTCCCTTTTTCTTTTTTTTTCTTGTTTGTTTGTTTTTATTTGTTTTGTTTTAGTTTTTTGATTTGATTTGTTTTTGCTTCTTTTGGCCCAAAGTATATATTTTTTTGCCAATATGCTATTAAGCACATTGATTAATACACTATTACTTTCTATTTTATTTTATTTTGTATTTAATTTTTTAAATATATTTTTATTTAAGCACCATGATTACAAACATGTTTGTAATTGGGTGTTAGTTATTAAAAAGAACCGACTCTTCACCAGTGCAACATTTCTACCACTAATGTCCCCTCCCTATATTCCTCCTTCCCCACCCCTGCCTGTATTCAAGATAGGCATTCCTTTCATTTTTAGAATTATTATTATTTTTTTAATATTTTTTATTTAAACACCTTGGTTACAAACATGATTGTGGTTAGGTTTCAGTCATATAAGATGACACCCCCATCACCAGTGCAACATTCCCACCACCAATGCCCCAAACATCCCTTCTCCCCTCCCCGCCCCCACCTGTACTGTAGACAGGCTTTCTATTTCCCTCATATATTCTCATTGTTAGGATAGTTTGCAATGTAGTTATTTCTCTAACTAAACTCATCACTCTTTGTGGTGAGGTTCATGAGGTGGGTTGTAACATCCAGCCCTCCTCTCTTTTGTCTCTGAAAATTGTTGAGAAACGTCTTTCATTTTTCTTAAAACCCATAGATGAGTGAGACCATTCTGCATCTTTCTCTCTCTCTGACTTATTTCACTTAGCATAATAGATTCTATGTACATACATGTAGAGAAAAATTTCATGACTTTATCTCTCCTGATGGCTGCATAATAGTCCATTGTGTATATGTACCACTGTTTCTTTAGCCATTCATCTGTTGAAGGCATCTTGGTTGTTTCCAGAGTTTTGCTATGGTAAATAGTGCTGCAATAAATATAGATGTAAGGAAGGGGTTTTTGTACTTTATTTTTGTGTTCCTAGGGTATATTCCTAGAAGTGGTATGGCTGGATCGTATGGGAGTTCAATTTCCAGTTTTTGGAGGAATTTCCATATCGCTCTCCAGAAAGGTTGAACTAGTCGGCATTTCCACCAGCAGTGGATAAGAGTTCCTTACTCACTGCATCCCTGCCAACACTGCTTGTTCTCATTCTTTGTGATGTGTGCCAATCTCTGTGCTATGAGGTGGTACCTCATAATTCTTTTGATTTGCATCTCCCTGATGATTAGTGATGTGGAGCATTTCTTCATGTGCCTTTTGGCCATTTGTATTTCTTCTTTATCAAAGTGTCTGTCCATTTCTTCTCCCCAGTTTTTGATGGGATTAGATGTTTTTTTCTTGTAAAGTTCTGCAGTGCCCTGCATATTTTGGATATTAGCCCCTTATCTGATGGGTGTTGGGTGAATAGTTTCTCCCACTTGGTGGGTGACTCTTGTATCCTGGGCACTATTTCTTTTGAGGTGCAGAAGCTTCTCAGTTTAATGTATTCCCATCTGTTGATGCCTGCTTCCACTTGTTTGGAGAGTGCAGTTTCCTCCTTGAAGATGCCTTTAGTCTCAATGTCATGGGGTGTTTTACCTATGTGTTGTTCTATATCCTTATGGTTTCAGGTCTGATTTGAGGTTTTTAATCCATTTGTATTTTACCTTCATACATGATGTTAGCTGGGGGGGGGGGGGCTAAGTTCGATTTTTTTGCAAGTGGCTAGCCAGATGTGCCAACAACACTTGTTGAAGAGACTTTCTTTGCTCCATTTAGGACTTCTTGGTCCTTTATCAAAGATTAGGTAATTGTATGTCTGGGGATACATTCTCTGAGTACTCAAGTCTATTCCATTGATCTGAGGATCTGCTTTTATTTCAATGTATGCTGTTTTGATAACTATTGCTTTGTAATACAGTTTAAAATTCGGGAAAGTAATGCCTCCCATATTCTTTTTCCCAATTATTGCTTTGGCTATTCGAGGATGTTTATTGTTCCAAATGAATTTCAAAAATGCCTGATCTACTTCTTTGAAGAATGTCAAGACAGGCATTCTACTTCTCTCATTCACTACCATTGTCATGATAGTTGTTAGTGTACTTATTTCTCTAATTGCACTCATCACTCTTTGTGGTAAGCTTCATATTGTGGGCCGGTCCTTCTAGCCCTCATCTCTATTTATAGTCTTCTTATTCTGAAGGAACATATATCTTAGTCTCTGTAACTATATTTTTCTCAAGTATTGGAATTAAGGGCTTTATTTTTTATTTTGTGCAGGGCTCCACCAAATACATATTTAGATTACCCATCCCCTCTATCATTATTCAGTTCATCTGAGGCATCTCTTTACAATTACTTGAGGCCACAAATATCCTTTCATCTTGATATTCCTTTGGTAATGCTGTTTCTTCTGCTTAGAATGCTCTTTTTGTCATTTAACATACAATTTTACACTCCCCTTTTCATACTCATTTCTACCTATAAAACACTAATAACTATTGTATTTTGCACATACACAGTCTTATTATTTTTCATATCATTAGCTATTTGTGTGTTCTTGATTTGCAAGGCTGACCTTGATAGAAAGGTTCTTATTTCTTTGAAAGTATTTATAGTTTCTTTACTATGTTTTTTTTTTTAACATTTCTGAAGTTAAATAAATATTATTGAACAGATATCAAGAAACAAGCTTATAGAATAAGTTATGATGCAGAAAATTTAGTGAGATATAAATCAAAGTTTCTATAACTGAGCAGAAAGTATTTGATTAACTTTTGAGGAAAGAGCTGCATCAAAATCCAGGTGGAAAACATCGTGGCTGGAGAAACCATGTTGAATTCTCAAAATTTGAAGAGGTTTTTTCTTCCACCTGCATCTTCTTTCTAAGAGTATGAGACTTATGGCTGAAAAATTAAAGCCTTTTGATCAAGAAATGTAGGACTACAGAGATAATACAGTGGGTACAGTCCTTACCTTGAAGCAACTGGCCCAGGTTAAACACCTGGTACCATATATGGTTCCCTGAGCATTATTAGGAATGCTGCCTGTGTGAAGAGTAAGACCTGAGCACAAAACATAAATAAAAATGAATTATAGGCATATTGCTGTTCCTATTACATCTAAGATTTATTCAATATTCATTTTATATTAATGAGTATAAATATTTAACACTATGCATAGAAATTTAATAATAACTAAGAATTGAATAATTAAAATATTTTTAGATTCTAACAACTCAGCCATCAGTATAATTTATTTAGTTAGGATTTAATTCATCATTTAGCTCATATCACAATATCTTTTCTGCATAGAGAGTAAATCAGAGTGATTTCAGTATAAAGTTAGATATGATTCTGCACTATATTTCACAAAGAGTGAGTTACAGCTAAAATTTTCCTGAGGTAAATGTCAAATTAGATTCAGAAGTTTAATTATATTTAAAAAATTGTAGTTTATTATAATATATTGTTATATTTTAACAATTATATGCACTAAAATGCAGCAAAATATTCTTAAAATGACTTAAAGATTATCTGAGGTTGTAGGTCTTCTCCCTCAATTCTTACTCCTTGAAATGTCTTGTTCTTTTATGTTCTTTTGAAAGTTCTATTAGAAACAAATTCTATTATAAAAACAAAATTTATAACTATGTTATTATGCTTTTACTGAACAAATGACCTAAAATATGACAAAATTTCAGTGAAAGTGTGGTATGAAAGACCCAGAAAGTAAAGAAAATAGAGTCCAGCTTTGCACATGGACAACCAAGGTTCAATGCCCAGAATCTCATATGCTCCCCTAAAAACTGCCAGAAATAATTCCTGAGTTCAGAGCCCAGAGTAAGCCGTGGACATCACTGGGTGTGCTCCCCCAAATCACAACAGCAAAATAACAGAAAGAAGATATAAACATACAGTCAAGTTTATATGGTTATATACATTTCTAATCTTACAAATAATTTTCTTGATAGACATGGTTTTCATACTACTAAAATTAAAACGATGTAAGATAGAATAAGATTTTATATTTTGAAAGTTTGAATGACAGAAAACTGAAGTAGGATAATTTTCAACAGTAAGTACATAGTACAATACATTGTGTATGAAACACATTAAAGATGTACCCTGTGAAATTTTATTAGGTATTGATGATACAATATTCCAAGGTGAAATAAATTAAAATACTTTTTTGTAACCATTTAGATATCATGGTTCAAGTTGACATGTCAAGTTAGATAGCTCAGATTTCTGGAAGACACATCTTCCTTGTTAGTTTTAGGTGACAGATCAGCCCACTGTACAGCAAAGATCTATTTGTAGAGAAAGAGAGAAGTGGGAGGGGAAGATTTAACACTACATTTTCACAGGGCAAGAAATTCCATCTTAGCTCCAATATGTATTGGCATGTTGCCTGGGATCTTGTTGGACACATGACCATTACTCTTATTTCTGGCTTGGATTTGGAGCTTGGTGGCTAAACAAACCTTAGTTGCAGCTAAAATTAGGAACTCAAATTGTAATACGACATATTTGTCTTAGAAAATGAAGAGATATCTAAGAAAAATCAGGATCTATCCATGAGTCAATGTCAGTCACTTGGATCTTAGCAGACTATTTTTATTATTTAGAAAATCTGAACAGAATAAATTACATTGCTATTCTGAAATCTGGATTTCAGTCCTTTGGTATTACTGTAGCAACCCTATTCTCTTATAAGTTGTTTATAGGAGAACTTAATAGTTTCAGCAATATAAAAACATTGACATGAATCATGAAAGGCAATCTTAATGTATATGAATGAACACTTTGGATCAAAGCAATTATATAATTTTAAGGTGTCATATTTTGTATCATATGATGAATACATTATAGTCAGAGTTTCATCATCTTCTTTGAATTTTACAAGTATAAAAGAAGTATTGTCATCAAAACAAAAACAAAAAGTAATAATGACAACTTACAATGTCATGTATTTTTTTAAAAAGTATTGGTTTACAAGACTAAATATTTATAAAGTTTATAGGTCTAGTATATAGGTCTAGTATACCAAACCATGCCTACACCAAGGTGCCCATATTTCTTTCAAAAGTATCAGAGTTTTCATATTTTGTCTACCCTCTTTATAAATATATAATTATCATTTTCTTTATTCAGGGATGAATCAAAGATATTAGTTCCAAAGAATATAAGCTCTGTATTTGGAGTCATAAAATGAATGCAAAAAAATTTAAAAAACTATAAAAAGCTAAAATTATATGAGATAATAGAAGAGACATTGATAAGGTAATGCATGGTTAACTACCTTTATTTTCTTCAATTTTTATGCTTTATTCCAGTGCTATTGCCATCTATAAATGTTCATATACATACAAAATACACATTGAATGTTTCGACACACATATATATATTTGTGGTTCACTACCTTTTTAATATGTCTCCTGTCAAGAAATTTTAAGGAAAATAATTCTGTTTTAGTGATGACTAGGATGGCATTTTCAAGAATGTATGAATGTTGACTAAGGCAATTGTCATATGAAGAATAAAGGGAGAATACATTTTCCCCTATAATGGGACCTTGGGCACTATACTGGGGAACAAATGTTCTCACATAGGACATGTATTCCTCATAAAAGGTTCATAGCCAAAAAAGAGCCATTATCAATTCAGAGGAAATCTGAAAATACAGAAATTTTTAGCACCTGAAGAAGGTCTTAAACTGGGATTCTTAAATTGTTACTCATTTTTGTCAATCATTATTTAAAACTAGGGAAAACATAAGATAACAACAAAAAGAAAACAACCAAATGAACATTTATAATACCTCTATTCCATTTCAAACAATTATTTTAAAGCTAAAGAACCCATTATCTCTGGTAATGTTAGATTGGTTTTCCAGTCATATCTGTGATCCATTTTATTTCTTTTGAGGTTGTTTAGACATGTTCTGTAACTAAGCATCTAAAATGTCAATCTTCCTGGAATATAAAATTACCCCATGCACTGTATTTCCAACCCTGGGTGAATGGCTCTGTTACAGGGTAGCTGCAAAGAATTGATAAAGCAAGCCAGTCAGGAGAGAATCATGAAGTCAGTGGCTCCTTGCCCCGTGGTCTCATCTGTGCACACCAAACTAACCTTTCTTTATTCTACCAGTACAAATTCCACCAGGCGAGGGAGAGTCTTGTGAGATCCAGGCGAACATTTACATATCAAAATGATAGGTTAAAAAGTTAAGGGAAGAGCTCTAACATGATATCCTGACAACGGGGAAAATGCGATCATCTTGACCTTAGAGCAGATTAGCCTACCTTACCAACTAACGACAAGACAAAACCAGAAGTCTTGGCTCCCTTTGGTAGGACAAAAACCCAAGATCGGGATTTACAGATGACTGGCTGCTTGATCCACGACCAGACTGTATACATCTTGGGACCAATAAATAAGCCCTAGTTTAGGGTTTGAACTATGACCTGCACAAGAATCATGATCCCCAGCCCAAAAGATCCGGCAGAGACAATTGTAACGGAATGGGGCTTTTGGGAGCACAAAGAAAGACGCTATCCTAGGTGCCACCCTAGGCTCAGTGCAAAGACCAAGATCATCAACCACAGAAGATGGATTAAAATGACACTGAGGTAACAGAACCTCTAGAACCACAAAGACTGACTTCATCATAAGTCCCACCTCAGGATCTGTACAGATACTGAGACCTCTAAACACAGAGCAGAAGTCTTCCACACACCAAAGGAAAAAAAAAAAAAGAAAGAAGAAAAAAGAAGAAAAAAAAAAAAAACACCACCGGGAAAGTAAAGGATCCTGAGCAATGTCTAGAGTTGATCCCATGACAGTATGCTCCAAGGACGGAGAAATCCCATATCTCTTAGGCAAAGTGAATTCTTTTTCGAATGACCCCAATATTTACTGTGCCAGTGCAGGAGGGAAAAAACAAAAATACAAAAAGCACAAAACCTTGGTTATTTTTTTGATATAAATATATATTACCTTTATTTATTATTGTTATTATTATTTTTGATTTACCAATCTATTTTGGTCGATTTCTCTGTTTGGGTGTGATTATTGAAAGTGTAGTCCCCAATTATACTTATTTTTTTTTCTCTTCCTTTCTTCTCTTTCGTTATGTGCTATGCCATGTTTCTTAATTCAAGACCATGGCGTGATTTTTGTTTGTCTGTTTTTGTTTTTTTTTTCTACTTGTTTGTTTGTTTTGTCTGCTCTGTGTGGTGCTTATCGATATAGCTGGAGCCCTCACTGGATATTTGACACTTCTTTTGGTACTAGTGGAGTGTTTCACCTACTTTTTCTCCATCTCCCAGATTGATGATGAGAGCCTTTAGAAGGACTCCGCCCATTTTCGGGGTATTAGACTCTTACCCCAGTTTATTACTTTTTTCTCCTTCAAACAAAACCACGCAACTTGAACTAGCTAGTCCTGACTCCAGTTAGAGGGGGAAATAAGGGAGGCATCAAGACCAAACAGGTGCAAGACTACTAAGTAGTGGGTTAGATACAGAGGGGACCACATATTCTAGCCGCCCTGGGGTGAGGGAAAAGGAAAAGGGAGGTAGGATAGAAACGGAGGCGTAGGGATGACAATTTGGCGATGGGAATCCCCCCTGATTTTATGTAAATATGTACCTAAAATATTATTGTCAACAATATGTAAGCCACTATGATCAAAATAAAAATTTATATTAAAAAAAAAGTTAAGGGAAGTCGGAAAAGTGCCTTTTTGGAGGTAAAAGCAGGGTGTCATATAACAATTCACTTTCTGTTCAAAACACTTTTGAAAAGGGCTACAAAAGCTCTACAACTAGTTCTGTTACCAATAGATGTAAAATAAATCCCCAGAGTGGCTGTTAATTTCCTTAGGCACAGTAAAAGTTGGGGAAATAAAAAAGAAAAAAATTCTGTAGCTGTAAGTAAGGTGGTGAGGAAATTTTCTAATTCCTGCTGGTGAAGGTAGACTTGGTTGTAAAAATTGTCATAGGTTAGATTGTGCATACATCATTCTCAAAACAATCAGTTTTTCCATATACATATTAAAATATTTTTTGTTGCAAAAATGACTTTTCTTTTTCTTTCTTTTCTTTTTTTTTTCTGGTTTTGGGGCCACACCCGGCGGTACTCAGAGGTTACTCCTGGCTGTCTGCTCAGAAATAGCTCCTGGCAGGCACAGGGGACCATATGGGACACCAGGATTCGAAACAACCACCTTTGGTCCTGGATCAGCTGCTTGCAAGGCAAACGCCACTGTGCTATCTCTCTGGGCCTGACTTTTATTTTTCTTAAAACCCATAGATGAGTGAGACTATTCTGCATCTCTTTCTCTCTCCCTGTGACTTATTTAACTCAGTATGATAGATTCCATGCATATCCATGTATAGGAAAATTTCATGACTTCATCTCTCCTGATGGCTGCATAATAGTCCATTGTGTATATGTACCACAATTTCTTTAGCCATTCATCTGTTGAAGGGCATCTTGGTTGTTTCCAGAGCCTGGCTATTGTGAATAGTGCTGCAATACATAAAGGTGTAAAGAAGGGGTTTTTGTATTGTATTCTTGTGTTCTTAGGGTATATTCCTAGGAGTGGAATAGCTGGGTCGAATGGGAGCTCAATTTCCAGATTTGGAGGAATCTCCATATTGCTTTCCATAGAGGTTGGGCTAGAAGGCATTCCCACCAGCAGTGGATAAGAGTTCCTTTCTCTCCACATCCCTCCAGCACTGATTGTTCTCATTCTTTGTGATGTATGCCAATCTCTGTGGTGTGAGATGGTATCTCATCATTGTTTTGACTTGCATCTTCCTGATGATTAGTGATGAGGAGCATTTTTTCATGTGACTTTTGGCCATCTGTATTTCTTTTTTTTATCAAAACGTCTGTTCATTTCTTCTCCCCATTTTTTTTGATGGGATTAGATGTTTTTTTCTTGTAAAGTTCTGTGAGTGCCCTGTATATTTTGGATATTAGCCCCTTATCTGATGGGTGTTGGGTGAATAGTTTCTTCCACTCGGTGGGTGGCTCTTGTATTCTGGGAACTATTTCTTTTGAGGTGCAGAAGCTTCTCAGCTTAATGTATTCCCATCTGTTGATCTCTGCTTCCACTTGTTTGGAAAGTGCAGTTTCCTCCTTGAAGATGACTTTAGTCTTAATGTCATGGAGTGTCTTACCGACGTGTTGTTCTATATACCTTATGGTATCAGGTCTGATATCAAGCTCTTTAATCCATTTGGAATTAACCTTCATACATGATGTTAACTGGAGGTCTATGTTAGCTTTTTTTGCAAGTGGCTAACCAGTTCTGCCAGCATGACTTATTAAAGAGATTTTCCCTGCTCCACTTAGGATTTCTTGCTCCTTTGTCAAAAATTAGGTAATTGTATGTCTGGGGAACATTGCTGAGAACTCAAGCCTATTCCACTGATCTAAGGGTCTGTCTTTATTCCAATACCATGCTGTTTTGATAACTATTGCTTTGTAGTACAGTTTAAAGTTGGGGAAAGTAATGCCTCCCATTTTTCTTATTCCTAGAAGTGCTTTAGCTACTCGAGGGTGTTTATTATTCCAGATGAACTTCATAAGTGTTTGATCCACTTCATTGAAGAATGGCATGAGTATTTTTAAGGGGAACACATTAAACCTGTATAATGCTTTGGGGAGTATTGCCATTTTAACTATGTTAATCCTGCCAATCCATGATGAGGGTATGTGTTTCCATTTCCATGTGTCCTCTCTTATTTCTTGCAGCAGGGCTTTATAGTTTTCTTTGTATAGGTCCCTAATGTCTTTGGTCAAGTTGACTCCAAGACATTTGAGTTTGTGTGGCACTAATGTGAATAGGATTGCCTTCTTGACTTCCTTCTCTTCCCTATCATTATTGGTGTATAAAAAGGCCATTGATTTCTGTGTGTTAATTTTGTAGCCTGCCACATTGATAAATGAGTCTATTTTTTCTAGAAGCTTTTTGGTAGAGTCTTTAGGGTTTTCTAAGTAGAGTATCATGTCATCTGCTAACAATGAGAGCTTGACTTCTTCCTTTCCTATCTGGATTTCCATGATATATTTTTCTTGCCTGATCGCTATAGCAAGAACTTCCAGTACAATGTGGAAGAGGAGTGGTGAGAGTGGACTGCCTTGTCTTGTACCAGAATTTAGAGGAAAGGCTTTTAGTTTTTCTCCATTGAGGATAATATTTGCCATTGGCTTGTGGTAGATGGCTTCAACTAGATTGAGAAAGATTCCTTTCATTCCCAACTTGCTGAGAGTTTTGATCAAGAATGGGTATTGGACCTTATCAAATGCTTTCTCTGCATCTATTGATATGATCATGTGATTTTTATTTTTCCTCTTATTGATTTTGTGTATGATGATGATAGATTTATGGGTGTTAAACCATCCTTGCATTCCTGGGATAAAACCTACTTTTTTTTTTCCATTTTCTCCATTTTTCTGGACCTATGCAAACATTGGCGATTGCCACTATCACACCTTTACTATATATATTTTTTACTCTTATCCTTTAAGGAAAAAATTACAACTTACTGAACTTAAAAACAAATTACTGTAGTAGAATGCCTGTCTCGAATACAGGTAGGAGATGGAAGGGGGGAGAAGGTAATGTTGCACTGGTGAAGGGGGGTGTTCTGGTTATGACTGTACCCAAATATGATCATGCTACTTAAATAAAAATATATTTAATATAAAAAAACAAAAACCTACTTGGTCTAGTGTATGATCTTCTTGATGATGCATTGTATCCTATTTGCCAGGATTTTGTTGAAGATCTTTGCATCAGCATTCATCAGGGATATTGGTCTGTCATTTTCTTTTTTGGCAGCATCTCTGTCTGGTTTTGGTATCAAGGTGATGGCTTCATAAAAGCTGTTTGGGAGTGTTCCCATTTTTTCAAATTATGGAAGAGCCTGGCTAGAATTGGTAGTAGCTCCTCTTGAAAGATTTGAAAAAATGCATTAGGAAATCCATCTGGTCCTGGGCTTTTCTTTTTGGGCAGATGTTTGATTACAGTAGTGATGAGGGTGTTTAGATATGCTACATCCTTCTTAATTAACTGTGGAAGGTTATAAGTGTCCAAGAATTTTTCCATTTCTTCTAGGTTCTCATGTTTAGAAGCATAAAGTTTCTCAAAGTAGTCTCTAGTTACCCTTTGGATCTCTTCAATATCTGTCGTGATCATCCCTTTTCATTTCTAATACAGGTTATCAGATTTCTCTCTTTCTTTGTGAGTTTTGCCAATGGTCTATCAATCTTCTTTATTTTTTCAAAGAACCAACTTTTGCTTTCGTTGATCTTTCAGATTGTTTTTTTGGTTATCCACTTCGTTGAGTTCTGCTTTCAGCTTTGTTATTTCCTTCTGTCTCCCTCTTTTTGGTTCCTTTTGTTGGTCATTTTCTAATTTTTAGAGCTGTGTCATTAAGTTATTCAGGTATGTCCCTTCTCCTTCCTGATGTGTGCTTGTAGAGCTATAAGTTTTCCTCTCAGGACTGTTTTTGCTGAGTCCCATAGATTCTGGCAGTTTGTGTCTTCATTATCATTTGTTTCCAGGAAAATTTTGATTTCCTTTTTTATTTCATCTTGGACCCACTGGTTGTTCAGTAGCAGGCTGTTTAGTTTCCAATTTTTAAAGTTTTTCTTCCGTGTGGCTTTGTAGTTCACATCTAATTTCAGAGCCTTGTGTCAGCAAAGGTAGCCTGCAAGATTTCTATCCTCTTGATTTTATGGAGTTATTTTTTATGTGTCAGCATGTAGTCTGTCCTGGGAATAAACCATGCACATTGGAGTTGAATGAGTATCCAAGTTTTTTGGGATGGAGTGTCCTATATATATATATATATACACTAGTCCTCTTTCTTCCATTACTTTTTTTAGGGCTAGTATGTTTTTGTTGGGTTTCAGTCTGGTTGACCTATCAAGTGTTGTCAGGGCCGTGTTGAGGTCTCCCACAATTATTGTGTTATTATTGATTTCTTCTTTCAGATTTGTCAGTAACTGTATTAGATAATTTGCTGATCTCTCATTGGGTGCATATATGTTTAATAGTCTGATTTCTTCCTGTTGCACATATCCCTTGATTAGTACATAGTGTCCATCTTTGTCCCTTACCACTTTTCTGAGTAGAAAGTTAGTGTCATCAGATATTAATATGGCCACCTCAGCTTTTTTGAGGGTGTTGTTTGCTTGGATGATTTTCCTTCAGCCTTTGATTTTGAGTCTATGTTTGTTCTGACTATTCAGATGTATTTCTTGTAGGCAGCAGAAGGTTGAATTCATCTTTTTGACCCATTTTGCCACTCTGTGTCCTTTAATTGGTGAATTTAGTCCACTTACATTGAGGGAGATGATTGTCATAGGATTTAATGACATCTTTGTAGAGAAGTTTGTTGTGTTTTTGGTCTCTCTTGTCTTAAAGTAGACCTGTCAGTTTTTTTAAGGCTGGTTTTTCATCTGTGAAGTTTCTGAGTTGTTGTTTATCCATGAAGCTATATATTCTTCCTTCAAACCTGAACATGAGTCGGGCTGGGTGCAATATTCTTGGTGAGGCATTCATTTCATTCAGTCTTGCACAATATCCCACCACTGTCTTCTGGCCTTGAGAGTTTCTTGGGACATATCTGCTGTAAGCCTTAGGGATCTCCTTTGAATGTAATTTCCCTTTTTGATCTTGCTGCTTTCAGTATTCTATCTATCTGTGGGATTTGTCATTGTAATGAGAATGTGTCTTGGGGTGTTTTCCTTTGGGTCTCTTTTAGCTGGTACTCTTTGGACATGCAGGATTCGATTGCATGTAGTCTTTAAATCTGGGAGTATCTCTTTGATGATGTCTTTGACAGTTGATTCTTCCTGGAGATCTCCTACCTGGGTCTCTGGGACTCCAATGATTTTATGCTGTTTCTGTTGAGTTTATCAAAGACCTCTATTTTCATCTGTTCACATTACTTGAGTACTTTTTCCATTGCCTGATTGTTTGTTTAAGGTTCTTTTCCAATTTCTTCTGTTGTGTTGAGTTTTTCTGCATCACATCTTCCAGTACTCCAAATCTCTCCTCAGCTGCTGTTACCCTGCTGGCGAGGCCATCCATTGAGTTTTTCAGTTGAGGTACCATGTTTTTCAGATCTGTTACTTCAGTTTGGAGTTTTCCATTTTCTGTCTTTGTGTTCTATTCAGATCAATCTATGCTTTCTCTGAGTTCTACAAACATCTTCCATTTGCTATTTTAAGTTCCTTATTTGAGAGGTTAATCAGGTGGTTGGAATTTATTAGGTCATTGAGCTTTTGTCTTCATTCTCTGTCTATGGTGTTTGCCTGCGAGGTTTCCACATTGTCATGCTTGTAGTGTGGTTTTTCCTGCGTGTTGTGGTGGGCTTCATTGGTTAGAAAGAGTGCGTGCCTGCAAAGTGAAGTGGAGTGGCCGTGCTCTTCTGGGGCCTCTAGTTGAGAATTTTTTGAGGGTGCACTCTCTAGGCCTCTGAGGAGACCTTCAGGTATTCAGAAACACAGACAGGCACAGGAGAGCTTTCCCTGGAAGTCCTCAGAGTGATCAAAGTCACAGCAGGGTGGAGCCTCCACAGGCCAGAGAGCTCAGCTTATTGAATGGTGACCCGCACAGCCAGAGTTTACTCAATGGTCAGCTTCAAAATGTAGTTTTTTGTGGGTGTGCTCCCTAGGCCTCTGAGGAGACCTTCAGGTATTCAGAAACACAGACAGGCACAGGAGAGCTTTCCCATGAAGTCCTCAGAGATATTAAAATATTTTTACATAGACTTCTCTGAACATAAACATTAGAACTTTTCTGTAGATATACAGTATTTTTCATACCATAAGATGCACTTTTCCTCTCAAAAGATGCATTTTATGGATCTAATACTGCCTGGAGCTGAAGTCAAAGTGCAAGGGAGGAGAGCATCTAAAACAATGTGTGTCTTATGATCAGGTGCATCTTAAAGAGCAAGAAAAACAGAACTTAATTTAAAAATTCTTAAACATTTTTGCACCAAGCATTGTAATACAAGTTTATAACATCCAAGTTCCTTTTCCATAAACTTCTCTAAATAAAATCACAAGAAAATTTCTGGGGCCCAGAGAGATAGCACAGCAGCGTTTGCCTTGCAAGCAGCCAATCCAGGACCAAAGGTGGTTGGTTTGAATCCCGGTGTCCCATATGGTCCCCCGTGCCTGCCAGGAGCTATTTCTGAGCAGACAGCCAGGAGTAACCCCTGAGCACTGCCGGGTGTGAACCCCCCAAAAAAAGAAAATTTCTGCAGATATATAGATACAGTTGCAAAATAAATTTGCTAAAACATTCTTATACTGAGCATTGTAATAAGAGTCCAGATTATCCAATTTCCTTTTCCATAGACTTCTGTTTACAAAGACATTAGAAAATTTTTGCAGACACAGTTTGAGAGTAAGTTGCTAAAGAATATACAAAATCAAGCATCCCTAGCAATTGGAAACATTCAATGGGATAGTGGAGGACCATTAAAAATCTAACAGTTTTATTAATTTACCTAGAACTGTGCAAACTAATATTAAACCCTTAAAGTTGGATACATTTTATGTTTGCAGTAAAGCATAGAACAAAAGGGTAGCTATTAATATCTATACATGTAGAACACCAATTTAACCAGCAATATAATGATTGATATAAATAGGGTTAAGAGATTAACCTAGAAGAATGTTGCAGGAGGTTCTGAAAGCAGCTTCTCCTCAGATGGGCTTAGGCTGGGCTTGGATTCTCCATCTTCACCTATTGTGGTAGGCTGCTGAGGTCAATTGGGATAGAAAGGCCTTCAGTACTCGGAATGATATCTGGGTGGGAGGACCCATTCATTTCCCTGCTGTTGGCCCCCCTCCAATGGGGCTTTCTCTTGGCTTCCACACTATCAGTGACCTTGATAAGCTGCTGCAGGTTGGGGGGGGGGTGAGGTCCTCACATAAAGCACCTTTAGTAGAAGAAAGGTGGTGGTCATCAGTGTCTGAAAAGCTGCCCAGAGTCTTCAGCTCTCTCCTCTTCACTGCCTCCTTCTGTTTTGCCTGAGGGGACCTCTGCTACCATATGTCATGGGGCAGCTGAGCGAGGAGAGAGGATGAATCGCCAGAATGTATGGGAGCCTAACAGCTACCTTTCACTGGCACTCTGCCCGGTCTGGATACATTAGTAGCTTTTGATCTTATCTCATTTTACATCAGACTCCACAGTCTTCCTATCTCCAATGCTTCATAGAAACTTTCTGGTATTGTTTCTCTTAATAGCTGTTAATAAACAAAGACATCTTCTTTGGTGTCATTTCTGTTGATAAATTAATAACCATTTTAGACATTAAGTCATTTGACAGTGCCCAGGACTTGGATTGGTAGCACTAGCTTGTCCACCTCACTCAGGCTTTGGGCTTAGGTATCTCTGCTTGAGCCATTTTCAGATTGAGTCTGTAGAAATGGTAGTCAGCTCATCATCCGTGGGGAAGGGGGTCTTTGATTTAGTGTCAGTAGGGAAAGATATATTATTGGCCCTGGGAAAGCCTTTAGATGGAGAACTCATCACCACTGGAAAGACACCCTCTCCTCTTGGGGCATGTGCATGGTAGAATCTCTAGGGAGCCTGCACATACAGTTTAGAGCAAGAAAAGGTAGATGAACCAGAGCAATATGAAAACGCTCAGAACAAGTGCCATGTGCACTGATGTTCCAGTGAAAGACAGCACATTGCACATTCAGTCCAGCTCAAGGGAGCCATCATGTTGATTATCCACCAGACAATCAAGTCACTCAACATCGTTAAAGTTTTCTCAGGTCCCTAGGTCAATATTCAGGCCCCAATTGTGAAATCACCACACTCACCATATTTCCAACTCCAGGTGAACGTTTCTTATAAAGGGTAGCTATGAAGAATTAATAAACCAGTAAGGTGAGAATCATGGAGTCAGTGTCTTCTTGCCTTGTGGTCTTACTCTGAGTCTGACAAATTAATATCTCTTTATTCTACCAGTATAAATTCAAGGGAACAAAGGAGAGCCTAGTGAGAACCAGGTGGACTTTTGCATATCAAAGGAATAGGTAAAAAAGTAAAGTTGGAATACTGTTATTTTGGGTAAAAGCAGGGTGTCAGATAACACTGGCCAAATATTTCTTTTTCAAAATACTTTTTATCTGCAAGAATGTTTTTAAATATTTTGTAACAAATAATTTAGATAATATAATATGAATTACTATCACAATGAACAGAAAACATTATAAATGTTGAGTTCAAAATACATATTAACCCTTATGTTTCTAATTGCATATATAATGGAATTACATGAATATAAAACAGAAAATTAATTTACAAGCTATTCTTAATTAATTAACATTTTTATTATATACTAAAATTATATAGTCAAATTAAATAAGACATTTTTATTTTTGAAATGGATTTTGCCAAGATTCGGTGACTTTGTTGATACAATCAACAGATGGCTATAGTTATAGATAGTACAGAAGAAAGTGTGTTTACCTTGCATGTGGTAAACCTAATTCTATTCCTTTGCCCTACATTTGCTCTTCCAAAAACAGCAGGGTTCACTTTTGAGAAAAGAAAAGGAGTAGTACATGAGCACCACTGGGCATGGTTTCTTAAAAGCAGCTAAATCAAAAGACACATCTATATCCGTATATCCCTATTTTATTTGATCTCTCGATAACATTTTAGTTTTTGAAATATCTTTTTGAAAATACCTGAAACACTGAACTCTCTTAATTCTCTGAACATAATTTTCTGTTTTTTTTTTGTATTACTAACTTGTATATTCTATATATTATAGTCATGATTATATATTCAGTTGAAAGTTTTTCCTAATATTTTATTCCCTGTCCTATGTATTATTGATTGCTTTTGTTTCTATAGAAAGATGTACTACCCAAGACAAGGCTGTCCTCTCTCACCACTCCTATTTAACATAGTATTGGAAGTACTTGCTATAGCGATTAGGCAAGAAAAAGATATCAAGGGAATCCAAATATAAAAGAAAGAAGTCAAGTTCTCATTGTTTGCAGATGACATGATACTCTACTTAGAAAACCCTAAAGACTCTACAAAAAAAGCTCTACAAAAAAAGAAACAATACATTTATACAACTTTGTGGGTCTGTTGATTCATTTCTAGGACCAACAATGTTTGTACCTGATGATTTCATTCTAAATCTGAACAGTGAGATGTTTCTTGGGTTCAGTACTTCTGGAGGTTACTAGGGACCCATCCTTGGGTGCTGGGGGACTTATAGTGCTTCAAAATAAACTAGAAATCTCATACACAAAAGCATGAGTTGAAGGTGCTTGGGCTATATACCTTATCCTATGAAAAGAGTTTTAATTTCAGGGACTACTTGTGGAATTGTTTTAGAGCCCTAGAGTTTCCTGAATCACAATTTTGAGATTTATATTTTCTCTCTTTTTTTTTGTCCCCCAATTCACAATACAGACCAGGCAAAGGGCCTGGGTTGAGGTGTATATGGGGTGCATTTACTGTGCCTCCTATATCTATACAGTGAGTATAAAGAGCACAGCCTGTGGTAAGAATTGGGAGGCCTTTTTTTTATACATATACATATACATAATCCTTCACCAATGCAACATTCCCATGCCCAATATCCCAAGTGTTCTTCCTCCCCACCCCACGCAGGCCTGTACTCTAGACAGGCTTTCTACTTCCCTCATTCAGTCACATTTTGTTATGATAATTCTCATTGTAATTATTTCTGTGATAATCCCTGTGGTGAGCTTCATGTCAGGAGCTGGACCCTCTAGTCCTCCTCTATTTTGTCTCTGAGAATCATTACACAAATGTTTTTCATTTTTCTGAAAACCCATACATGAGTGAGACCATTCTGTGTTTATCTCTCTCCCTATGACTTATTTCACTCAGTGTAATAGATTCCATATACATCATGTATAGGAAAATTTCATAACTTCATCTCCTCTGATGGCTGCATAATATTCCATTGTGTATGTATACCACTGTTTCTTTAACCATTCATCTATTGAGGGGCATCTAGGCTGTTTCCAGAGTCTGGCTATTGTAAACAATGCTGCAATGAATAGAGGTGTGAGAAAGGGATTTTTGTATTGTAATTTTTTGTTTCTAAGATATATCCCTAGGGGTGGTATAGCTGGACCGTATGGGAGCTCAACTTCCCGCTTTTGAAGAAATCTTTATATCGCTTTCCACAAAGGTTGGACCAGACGGCATTCCCACCAGCAGTGAATAAGAGTTCCTTTCTCTCCACATGCCGCCAGCACTGCTTGTTCTCATTCTTTCTGATGTGTGCCAATCTCTGTAGCGTGAGATGGTACCTCATAGTTGTTTTTATTTGCATCTCCCTGATTATTAGTGATGTGGAACATTTTTTATATGCCTTTTAGCCATTTGCATTTCTTTTTTTGTCAAAGTGTCTGTTCATTTCTTCTCCCCATTTTCTGATGGGGTTAGATGTTTTTTCCTTGTAAAGTTCTGCCAGTGCCTTGTATATTTGGATATTAACCCCTTATCTGATGGGTATTGGGTGAATAGTTTCTCCCACTCAGTGGGTGGCTCTTGTATTTCGGGCACTATTTTCTTTGAGGCGCAGAACGTGCACAATTTTGAGATTTACCATTTACTCATACTTCTCTAATTTCTCTGAGTGCTTGGTCTAAAGTAAATGCTCAAGAAATACTTATTTACTCATATAAGCATAATTAAACTTTTTTTTGCTTGCATTTTGATTTAGTTGTTCTTGTACACATGAAGAAACAGAAAACCACCATTTCCATCCAGTTTAGAGTTTAAATGAATTATTTACTTTGTAGAAAAATGAAATGAAACTATGTCAGAGAGTGGAGAGAATATAGAATTTATGTGCCACAACAGTACATGTGAGTACATGGCAATACATGGTTGGAAGAGAGAAATTTGGAATTCAGAATTTCAGAAACCTGAAATATTTTAGAAAGGGGGTGAATATGTAGTCATCACTAGTGCATCAACAAAAAGTACTATTCACATAATAGAATTTTAATGTTTATTAACATGGGTGGGATGAAATCTTGTGTCAGTCCAGGCTAGAATAAAATCATATCAATTGTAATTTCTCAAATCACTTATAAATCTCCAATTACTTAACTTGTTCAGGTTCTAATAGTTCAAAGGTTAGTAAAAGAAAAGCAAGGGAGCCAAAAATTTGGGCCTTCTCCAACCTCTTACAAACTATCTTTGCAAAAGAACTTCCAATAAAATTTAGGAATGAGAGTGAGTCATATAACCTGATGCTAATGACAATGAACAGTGCTAGTAGGGAGCTTGCTATCTGGGTAGGGTGCTTTGAGGGATTTTAGTCTGAATTTTTATAAACAGGAAGAGAAACTAGATAATATTTTACAGAGCATGTGACAAGTCTAATATCAGGACGGTTTTAGTTACACTGTTGGGAAAACCTGTGAGATAAAATATTTCATAATTAATTTTTAAGTGTATAAAAGCACCACAGGACTCCTTAGAGTTCCAAGATTGTTACTTTAGGAAGATATCAGAAAAGTCGTTAAACCAATGATGTTTTTAGTAAAATTTGAGATTAACTTCTGCCCAGGGTTACAGGAATATTAATGGGTTCTTGGTATAAATATATAAAAATGGTATAAATATCAATAACGGAAAAATAATTAGATATTGATAGAAAATCTTAAAGAGTCATGGCTAGAAGTTATGTGTCAGAGAATCCTGATAAGGGTTCTTTTAGAGTCTTTTAAAAAGTTTTAGAATACAGGTGCATTTCTCTCTTGAGACTTACTCTTGTATTGCTCAATTTGGGCATGACTTGGACACTTGAGAAGCTAAATTTTTCTGTTATTTTCTGAAGCCAACTGTTAACATGAGAAGTGTCCTGACAAAAAGGGAAATAAGTTTTAAGACAAGTCAAAAAGATGAAGGAAGACAAAAATATTTCATAAACCTCTATGATTCCCATTTAAGTGGACTTTTCTTAGACTGTAAGTTCAATTAGAAAATAAGAGGAATCCAAACCCTGTTGAAAAAGTGTTAAATCATGACTCATCTTATCATTCTAATATGACTGACTTTTCCTTATTGACCTTTTTGCCCCCTTCGTTGCATTAACCTAATTATCTATTGGTATTAGCTGAATGTAACCTTAGGATACTAAGTATCCATAGCTGATTTTTTGCAAAATTTCTTAAAAGAATTTAAATCCAGTAATCCTTAGTGGGATGAAAACCAATATTTTCTTGGCATTGTATAAAATAGAAATTTCCCTGCTGTTCTTTAAGGAAATGTAGAAGAGTCGTTTTTGGTTGGGGTATCAAGGAATTTCTGAAATGTGTTCTTTGAGTTATTAGCAAATTGAAAGTGTAGAAAATGTATCTGCAGAAAATGGAGTGAGCCTCCCAGACAATGTAAGACAGCTGCTGAAAGGGAGACTGGATTAACAAAGGAGCAAGTGTATGAAAAGCAACGGTATTTGCTCAGACACTAAGTTTCTTTCAGTCTCAGGCTGGTGGTGGTGACAGAGCCATCTGTCCGATCGCTTTGCCCTCTGTAGTCAGTCATTAATTTTCCACAAGGGCTCTCAGTGACAGCTCCTTCATAGTGACCATACTTGGACACGGGTGTATGACAAGCATTAAGAGACAAGCTTCTAGGATTCAAAGCTTGTGACTGAGTTTATAGAGAAAGGGAAACAAAAACATAGACCATCAAAAGAAGGCTAAAAATTTAGAGAACGTGTGTTATTTGAAGAAACTAAAATCTTGTGTTAAATGTTATCTTAGAACTCCTATGCATTATAGATATTAATCTTTTTTATATTTATTTATTTATTTTTGCTTTTGGGTCCCATCCGATGATGCTCAAGGGTTACTCTGCTATGCACTCAAAAGTTGTTCCTGGCTTGGGGGCCACCTTGGGTGGCCAAGGATCCGAGATCTGTCCTGGGTTAGCCTACTGCTGCACTATCACTCTGGCCCCAGATATCAATCTTGATCCATATGTTGATACATATATATTACTCTATTTCTGAGTAAATAAAGAGAAATAGGTGATTCTAGGTTATTACTGAGAGTCAGAGAAAGGACAGAAACATTATACTCTTGCATCTTACTTTGAAACAATTATTTTTCTTTCTCTTCTTCCATCATTCTTCATTTTTCTTTCCTTCCTTCCTTCCTTCCTTCCTTCCTTCCTTCCTTCCTTCCTTCCTTCCTTCCTTCCTTCCTTCCTTCCTTCCTTCCTTCCTTCTTTCCTTCTTTCCTTCTTTCTTTCTTTCTTTCTTTCTTTCTTTCTTTCTTTCTTTCTTTCTTTCTTTCTTTCTTTCTTTCTTTCTTTCTTTCTTTCTTTCTTCCTTCCTTCCTTCCTTCCTTCCTTCCTTCCTTCCTTCCTTCCTTCCTTCCTTCCTTCCTTCCTTCCTTCCTTCCTTCCTTCCTTCCTTCCTTCCTTCCTTCCTTCCTTCCTTCTTTCTTTCTTTCTTTCTTTCTTTCTTTCTTTCTTTCTTTCTTTCTTTCTTTCTTTCTTTCTTTCTTTCTTTCTTTCTTTCTTTCTTTCTTTCTTCTTTCTTTCTCTCTTTTTCTTTCTTCTTTTTCTTTTTTCTTCTTTTTTATTTCTTCTTTTTCTTTGTTTCTTTCTCTTTTTCTTTCTTCTTTTTCCAAGTGTGTTCCTCACTGTCTATCCCCTTCTGTAGCAGTGAAGGAATTCACTAAATTAATATGTATAAAATAAGTATAATACAAACATGCATCAAAATAGTCATGTTTATTTTTATTCTACTTATTCTGTACTGCTTGCTTGAGAAAACTCAAGTTGGCTTAAAGTTCTAGATTTTATAAGAAAAAATTCAAGAATACATTCAAAATGATATCTTCATAATAGTACTCTAATAAAACTGGTGTCGGCACCTCGCCTCGCCCAGCGCCGCCGCCATGAGCCCGGCCGACGCCAAGCGCCGGCCCAAGCGCCGCAGGAACAAGCGCGGCGGCGGCGGCGGCGGCGGCGGCAAGGCCGGCCCCGGGGCCGGGGCGGCGGCGGCGGGGCTGGGGCTGGGCCCAGCGGCCCCGGGCGTCGCTGCGGCCAATGGGCCCCTGGGCTTGGGCGGCGCCGCCCCCGGAGGCTCCTCGGAGGTTTTCATTCTTTGAAAATAAATCAGGCAGACATTTTGGGGCTTCCCCTGGCTTGCTTCAACCTGGGAACTTTGATCTTCTCTGGCATTCATCCCCTGACTGCTTGCCTCGGCTGAGGTGAGTGTTTCCGGGCCGGAGTTGCAGATAAAGCTGACTGCTGGGCCCCTTAGGCTCGTCAGACATTTTGGGGCCTCCCCCAGCTTGCTTCAAGCTGGGAACTTTGATCTTCTCTGGCATTAATCCCCTGAGGGCGTGCCTCAGCTGAGGTGTGTCTTTCCAGGCTGGAGTTGTGGATAAGACAGACTCTGCTGGGCCCCTTAAGCTCGGCAGACATTTTGGGGCTTCCCCTGTCTTGCTTCAACCTGGGAACTTTGATCTTCTCTGGCATTCATCCCCTGACGGCTTGCCTCGGCTGAGGTGAGTGTTTCAGGGCCAGAGTTGCAGATAAAGCTGACTCTGCTGGCCCCCTTAAGTCCACCTATAAGGGGTCGAAGCAGAGGAGCACCGCTACGAAGCGATGAATACCACCACAACACGTAGAAAAACCCACAGCATTAGCATGACAATGGGGAAACTACCAGACCAACTTCAACCATAGAGAATGAAGATGGAAACTCTGATGACCCAACAATGGCCAACCACCTAAGCACTCTTTCAGAAATGGAGTTTAGAGAAGAAATATGGAGGATGCTCACAGAACTCAAAGAAAGTATAGATCAGAACACTAATAAAAATCAAGAGAATATGAAGATAGAAATCAGAAAACTCCAAACTGAAATATTAGGTCAAATAACAGGTCTGAAAAACTCAGTAGACGAATTGAAGAACATAATGGATGAGCTTTCCAACAGGTTAAAAGCAGTTGAGGATAAAATTAGTACGCTGGAAGATGTGATGCATAACAACTTTACACAGCAGAAGAGATTGGAAAAAAAACCTTAAATCAAATGATCAGACAATGGAAAAATTACTCAAAGAATATGAGCAGATGAAAATAGAAGTCTTTGATAAGCTCAACAGAAACAACTTTAGAATCATTGGAGTCCCAGAGACCCAAGAAGAAAATCTCCAGGAAGAATCAACAGTCAAGAACATCATCACAGAGAAACTACCAGAGTTAAAGAAAACACGTGGGCCCGGAGAGATAGCACAGTGGCGTTTGCCTTGCAAGCAGCCGATCCAGGACCAAAGGTGGTTGGTTCGAATCCCGGTGTCCCATATGGTCCCCCATGCCTGCCAGGAGCTATTTCTGAGCAGACAGCCAGGAGTAACCCCTGAGCACCGCCGGGTGTGGCCCAAAAACCAAAAAAAAAAAAAAAAAAGAAAGAAAACACGTGACCAAATCCTGCATGCCTGAAGAGTACCAGCTAAAAAAGACCCCAGGAGAAACACCCCAAGACACATCCTAGTCACAATGATGAATCCCACAGATAGAGATAGAATACTGCAAGTAGCAAGATCAAAAAGGGAAATTACATTCCAGGGAGCATCCTTGAAATTTACAGCAGACCTGTCAACAGAAACACTCAAGGCCAGATGGCAGTGGTGGGATATAGAGACCAAACTCAATGAAATAAATGCTTCGCCAAGAATACTGCACCCAGCAAAACTCACTTTCAGGTTTGAAGGAAGTATACATGGCTTCACAGATAAACAACAGCTCAAAAACTTTACAGACTCAAATCCAGCCTTAAAAGAAAAACTGAAAGATCTATTCTAAAGACAGAACAAAAAACACACCAAACTTCTACACAAAGATGGCAATAAATCCCATGACAATTATTTCTCTCAATGTCAATGGACTAAATGCACCCGTTAAGAGGCCCAGAGTGATGAAATAGACCAAAAAACTGAAGCCAACCTTCTGCTGCCTACAAGAAACACACCTGAATAGTCAGAATAAACATAGACTCAAAATCAAAGGCTGGAGGAAAATCATTCAAGCAAACAACACCCTTAAAAAAGCAGGGGTGGCCATACTAATATCAGATGACACAAACTTTATACTCAGAAAAGTTGTAAGGAACAAAGATGGATATTATGTACTAATCAAGGGATATGTAGAGCAGGGAGAAATCACTCTCCTAAACATATACGCACCCAATGAGGGACCAGCAAAGTAATACAATTGTTGACAAATCTCAAAAAGGATATCAATAATAACACAATAATTGTGGGAGACCTCAACACAGGCTTGTCAACACTTGATAGGTCAACCAAATGGAAACCCAACAAAAATATACTAGACCTGAAAAGAGAAATGGAAGAAAGAGGCCTAGTAGATATATATAGGACACTCCATCCTCAGAAACCTGGATACACATTCTTTTCCAATGTACATGGGTCATTCTCCAAGATAGACCACGTGCTGGCACATAAAACATACCTCCATAAAATCAAGAAGATAGAAATTTTGCAGGCTACCTTTGCTGACCACAAGGCTCTGAAGTTAGATGTGAACTACATATTGACACAGAGGAAAAAAAAATTAACACCTGGAAGTTAAACAGTCTACTACTGAACAACCAGTGGATCCGAGATGAAATCAAAGAAGAAATAAAAAATTTCCTGGAAACAAATGACAGTGAAAACACAAACTATCAGAACCTATGGGATACAGTAAAAGCAGTACTGAGAGGAAAATTTATAGCTTTGCAAGGACATATCAGGGAGGAAGAAGGAGCATACATGAATAGCTTAATGACGCAGCTTATAGAATTAGAAAATGATCAACAAAAGAAACTAAAAAATAGGGAGACAGAAGGAAATAACAAAGCTGAGAGCAGAAATCAATGAAATGGAAACCCAAAAAACCGAAAGATCAACAAAAGCAGAAGTTGGTTCTTTGAAAAAATAAACAAGATTGATAGACCATTGGCAAAACTCACAAAGCAAAAGAGAGAAAGAAACTTGATAACGCGTATTAGAAATGAAAAGGGGGAGATCATTACAGATACTGCAGAGATTCAAAGGGTATTCAGAAAATACTTTGAGAAACTCTACACCACTAAATATGAGAACCTGGATGAAATGGATAAATTTTTGAACTCATATAACCTTCCACGGTTGAATAAAGAAGATGTAGCATATATAAACACCCCCATCACTATTGAGGAAATTAAAACCGTAATAAAAAATTTTCCCAAAAACAAAAGCCCAGGCCCTGATGGATTCACGAATGAATTCTTTCAAACCTTTCAAGAGGAACTACTACCAATTCTGGCCAGGCTCTTTTATGAAATAGAAAAAACAGGAACACTTTCAAACAGCTTTTATGAAGCCAACATCACCTTAATTCCAAAACCAGATAGAGATGCTGCCAAAAAAGAAAATTACAGACCAATATCCCTGATGAACACAGATGCAAAGATCCTTAACAAAATCCTGGCGAACAGGATCCAGTGCCTCATCAAGAAGATCATTCACTTTGATCAAGTAGGTTTCATCCCAGGAATGCAAGGATGGTTTAACATCCATAAATCTATCAACATAATACACAACATCAACAACAAGAAAAATAAAAATCACATGGTCATATCAATAGATGCAGAAAAAGCATTTGATAAGGTTCAACATCCATTCTTGATGAAAACTCTCAGCAAGATAGGAATAAAAGGAACCTTTTTCAATATAGTTAAAGCCATCTACCACAGCCAATGGCAAATATTATCCTCAATGGAGAAAAGCTAAAAGCCTTCCCTCTAAATTTTGGTACAAGACAAGGCTGTCCTCTCTCACCACTCCTATTCAACATAGTACTGGAAGTACTTGCTATAGCGATTAGGCAAGAAAAAGATATTAAGGGAATCCAGATAGAAAAGGAAGAAGTCAAGCTCTCACTGTTTGCAGATGACATGATACTCTACTTCGAAAACCCTAAAGACTACCAAAAAGCTTCTAGAAATAATAGATTCATATAGCAAAGTGGCAGGCTACAAAATTAACACACAAAAATCAATGGCCTTTTTATACACTAATAATGATAGGGAAGAAATGGACATTACGAGAACAATCCCATTCACATTAGTGCCACACAAACTGAAATATCTTGGAGTCAACCTGACTAAAGATGTGAAGGATCTATACAAAGAAAACTATAAAACACTGCTCCAAGAAATGAGAGGACACGCGGAAATGGAAACACATACCCTGCTCATGGATTGGCAGGATCAACATCATTAAATGGCAATACTTCCAAAAGCATTGTACAGATTTAACGCGATTCCTCTAAGGATACCCATGACATTCTTCAAAGAAGTGAATCAAACACTTTTGAAATTCATTTGGAACAATAAACAACCTCGAATAGCTAAAGCACTCCTTGGGAAAAGGAATATGGGAGGCATTACTTTCCCCAATTTTAAGCTGTATTACAAAGCAATAGTTATAAAAACAGCATGGTATTGGAATAAAAACAGACTCTCAGATCAGTGGAATAGGTTTGAGTACTCAGAAAATGTTCCTCAGACATATAACCACCTAGTTTTTGATAAAGGAGCAAGAAATCCTAAATGGAGCAAGGAAAGCCTATTCAACAAGTGGTATTGGTACAACTGGTTAGCCACTTGCAAAAAAAGCGAACTCAGACACCCAGCTAACACCATGTACAAAGGTAAAATCCAAATGGATTAAAGACCTTGATATCAAATCTGAAACTATAAGGTATATAGAACAATGTAGGTAAAACACTCCAGGACATTGAGACTAAAGGCATCTTTAAGGAGGAGACAGCACTCTCCAAACAAGTGGAAGCAGAGATAAAAAGATGGCACTATATTAAGCTGAGAAGCTTCTGCATCTCAAAGGAGATAGTGCCCAGAATACAAAGGCCACCCACTGAGTGGGAGAAATTATTCACCCAATATTCATCAGATAAAGGACTAATATCCAAATTTTACTAGGTACAGAACTATACAAGAAAAAAACAACCCCATCAAAAAATGGAGAGAAGAAATGAACAGACACTTTGAAAAAGAAGAAAGGCAAATGGCCAAAAGGCACATGAAAAGATGCTCAACATCACTAATCGTCAGGGAGATGTAAATCAAAACTACTATGAGGTACCACCTCACGCCACTGAGATTGGCACACATCACAAAAAAGGAAAACAAGCAGTGCTGGTGGGGATGTGGAGAGAAACGAACTCTTTTTCACTGCTGGTGGGAATGCTGTCTAGTACAACCTTTATGGAAAGCGATATGGAGATTCCTTCACAAACTGGAAAATGAGCTTCCATACGATCCAGCTATACCACTCCTAGGAATATACCCGAGGAACACAAAAATACAATACAAAAATCCCTTCCTTACTCCTATATTCATTGCAGCGCTATTTACAATAGCCAGACACTGGAAACAACCAAGATGCCCTTCAACAGATGAGTGGCTAAAGAAACTGTGGTACATATACACAATGGAATACTATGCAGCCGTGTGCCCGGAGAGATAGCACAGTGGTGTTTGCCTTGCAAGCAGCCGATCCAGGACCAAAGGTGGTTGGTTCGAATCCCGGTGTCCCATATGGTCCCCCCATGCCTGCCAGGAGCTATTTCTGAGCAGACAGCCAGGAGTAACCCCTGAGCACCACCGGGTGTGGCCCAAAAACCAAAAAAAAAAAGAATACTCTGCAGCCGCCAGGAGAGATGAAGTCATGAAATTTTCCTATACATGGATGTACATGGAATTTATCAGGCTGAGTGAAGTAAGTCATAGGGAGAGAGAAAGATGCAGAATGGTTTCACTCATTTATGGGTTTTAAAAAAATGAAAGACATTTTTAACATTATCTCAGAGACAGAGATGAGGGCTGGTTGGTGCAGCTCATGACATGAAGCTCATCACATAGACTGATGAGTGCAATTGGAGAGATGACTACACTGAAAACTACCATAACAATGTGAATGAATGAGGGAAGTAGAAAGCCTGTCTCGAGTACAGGTGTGGGGGTGTGTGGAAGAGGGAGATCTGGGAAATTGGTGGTGGGAATGTTGCACTGGTGAAGGGGGGTGTTCTTTACATGACTGTAATCATACAACTATAATCATATTTGTAATCACGGTGTTTAAATAAAGATAATTATAAATCAGGAAAAAAAAACTGGTGTCACTGAATATTTTTAGAAATCTAACATTTCATTTTAGCAAAAGTTCAATTAACATCATAAAATTATTTTGCTTGTTTTGAAATTTTATCCCCTTTATGCTATTTATAATTTGTGCCCTCCCACTTCTGAGCTAAAATTTTTTTCTTTCTTTTTTGATTTGGGGAATTCATAATGAAGAAAATTGGACTGGGAATTATATTTTTTCAAATGTCTAAGATAACTTGCAAATTTTCTAATCAGATAAGAAGGAAATAAAGTTAAATAAGAAATAAGGTCAAATTCCAATCTAAAAAGATATTTATTAATTAATATGCTTGACTCTAGTTGGTGCAAAAGTAGGTATATATGTAAGTATTTTTATGGACTATTTAGAATATTATAAAAAAACTTAGAGGTAAGTTTGGTAGATATATTTCCATTTAAAAATACACATTCCCATGAGAAAATTAAAATGTTACAAATACAAAAACTACATTAGAAGAAATTTATTCAAATAAAATGGAAAAATATTATCAGGCATTACATAAAAAGACATTGAAAAGCAAATTAGTATAAAAATATTTAATTAACTAAAATCAGGTAAATTCAAATTGTGAATATATTAAACATATACAATGTTAAGTTTCAACTTAAGGCATGGGCATATTTGGTTCCCTTGAAACCCTACCTTTGACTCTCAAGTGTCTGACTTAGCAGTTGGAGTCTCTTCTCTGTGTATACTTCTTGTGTTCCTTTTGTGTATTAACATTGCTTCTTCTTATAGGACTCCAATCTCATTGAGATAAAGTTAAAACTAATATAATTGATCACAATTATTCCTTTAAAATACCTATCCAAAATATGCCTGTATTTTGAAATATTGTGGTTACACTCATTAATATGAGAGAACATGGCCATTCCAACAATTTGTTATAGGTATTTATTAGTTTATTATATAATTTCCTTACTTTTGGTAAAGAATAGGTGAACAGTGTTGCAACAAAACTTTGAAAATTCTAAAGTACTCAACTAATTATGTTTAAAGTTGTTTCAATGGAGTTCAATATTATAAAGGGAGGGAAAATAGTTCTTTACATTAATTTTTTATTCATGTATATCATATGTTGATTGTATTTTGTTCTTCGTTCTCATAATTAGATGATAGTCTTCTTTCATTTGTTCTCTCATTCTTTTTTCATTTGTACATTGCAAACTGTTTATAGCAGGTTTGCAAGTATGTGGTTTTTTTGTTTGTTTGTTTTTGTTTGTTTGTTTTTGTTTTTGTTTTTTTTTTTTGCCACACTCCTGGCTATGTACTCAGAAATCGCCCCTGGCTTGGGGGAACCATATAGGACGCCGGGGGAATCAAATCGTGGTCCATTCCTTGGCTAGCGCTTGCTAACGCCATCTCACTGGCCCCACAAGGATCTGTTTTGACCCTTATTGTATCTGTGATAATTTTCTGGCCTAAAATATGTTGTGCTTCATAAATTCATTTTTCCTTTGTCACTGATACATTGAACCCTAATACATCCCTAATAGATCTGTTTATCCCTTGTAAAATAAAAATACAGGAGTTGTGAGATCACCCTGGGCACAGTATTTCTAAACTTTATACAGCTGGCTCTGAAGAAGCAGAGAAGAGGTGAAGAAATAATCAACCAACCCAGTCTGAAAATGATGGACATGGCATCCATGGCCTTTTGCCTCAAGTTCTTTCTCTGAGCCAAAAAGCAACCTATACCCAGTACCAGAAAAGGAAAGGTCAAGTAATCCAGGTAGACTTTTACATACCAAAAGAGATTTAAGGGAAAGAAGAAGATGAGGTGTACCTTTGTTTGAGGTGGATTGCTCGATGTCATCTTACAACTCTAATATATCCTTTTATTGTCACCATATGTTTTTCTTTCAAAGGATATTTTATGGTTGAAATCATAAAAAATATGTAAGTTTGTTGTTTTAAGCTGGCTTGTTTTACTTCACAATATGCAAGTGTCTTTTAGTTCAGTAGTTCTTGTTTTTTTTGGTGGGGAAGCATACCCATTGATGCTCAAGAGTTTCTCCTGGCTATGCGCTCAAAAATTGCTCCTGGTTTTGGGGGAACCATAAGGAACTCTGGGAGGGAGGGAATCAAACAGCGGTTGGTCCTAGGCTAGCACTTGCCTTACCTCTAGTGCCACTGCTCCGGCTCCAGTTCTTTTTTTTTTTTTTTTTGGTTTTTGTTTTTGTTTTTGTTTTTGAATCACACTAGGCAGCGCTCAGGGGATACTCTGGCTCTACTCTCAGAAATCGCTCCTGGCAGGCTCGAGGGACCAAATGGGATGCCGGAATTTGAACCACCATCCTTCTGCATGCAGGGCAAATGCCCCACCTCCATGCTTTCTCTCCTGCCCCTCAATAGTTCTTTTCTTTTAAAGTTTGAATAACATATTATTGTCTTAATGTGCAACTTTATTTAACCATTCACCCACTGCATGGTGCCTTGTTTGTTAATTATAAATTGTACTGCTATAAATATTCATGTATGGCTTTTTATGTAAGTAATATTTAGATTCCTCTGGGTAAACACCAAGTATGTGAATTATATGGTAAGAGTGTGATTATTTCTAAGTAACTTCTAATTGTTTTTTAAGATGTCTTTATGATTTGAAATCTTATTATGAACAAGAGAACCTGTATCTCTGGTTATTATTTGGTGGTTTCAATTTGGGCCTATATTTTGGGCGTTCTATTAGCATAGAGTGACATTTATTTTGCTTTTTCTTGATGACAAAGATATCGAACATTTTTATATGCTTATTTGTTGTCTATATACTTTATTGGGTATAGTATTTATGGTTTCACTCCATTCTAAAATTAACCTTTATGTTTTCCTTTTACTTAGTTTTGTTTTATTTTTTCCTTTAGAATTTTAAATGTTATTAGCTCTTATTTTGTTTTATTTTTGTTATCGAGCCATACTTGTCATGCTCAGGGCTGACTCCTGGATCTGTGCTCAGAGTTCAGGGGCCATATGGAATGCTAGTGATCAAATACAGGTTGGTCATGGGCATAGCAAATGGACAACTGCTTTACTATCTCCTTGTATCTTATTTTATCTTATTTTTGTTATTCTGATATCACTGATGTTTTACTATACATTAAAATTAATGTCTAATATGTACCTAGATCCTAGATTTATCATGTAAATAAAACATTGGCATATGTTTACATGTATGTGTCACTATTGGTAGCTCACAGTTTTTGACTATAGGAAATTTTAGTTCATCTTTTTGATAATTTTATGAATTACTGCTTACATGTTGGATTGAAATGGAATTATATATTAATATATTCTGTTCGTACAGTTCTTATTTAATAATTCATATATTCATTTAAGCACCATGATTACAAACATGTTTGTAGTTGAGTTTAGTCATAAAATGTTCACCCCCTTCAACAGTGCAACCTTCCCACCAATACCCTCCGATCTCTCCTCCCCCATCTCCTGTTTGTCTGTGAGACAGGCATTCTATTTCTCTCACTTACTACCATTATTGTGATAGTTGTTGGCATAGATATTTTTCTAACTGTGCTCACTAATCTTTGTGGTAAGCATCATTTCATGGGTTGGTCCTTTCAAACCTTCATCTTTATTGTCTCTGGGTATTATTACCATACTATCTTTTATCTTGTTTCTTTTTTTGTTTCTTGAAGCAGGGTTTTGTAGTTTTCTTTGTATGGTCCTTCACATCTTTAGTTAAGTTGATACCAAGTTATTTGACTTTCTGTGGCACTATTGTGGATGGATTGCTTTTTAAGGTACATTTCTTCTCTATCATTGTTTGTGTATAAGAAGTCTATTGCTTTTTTTTTTAATAATTTTTATTGTGACCAAAAATGAATAACAAATCTTTTACAGTAATATATAAGGTACATAGTGACAATGAATCAGTGCTATTCCCACCACTAGTATTGTCCTCCCTCCACTCCTTTTCCCAGCATGTGTCCCATATCTTCCTCCTTTGCCCCTGGAGTGCTAGTATAACTGTTCCTCTCTGTAGAGCTTGTTGTAGATAGGGTATTGATTCTGTTGTTGTTGACTTTGGGTTTGGTGTCTAAGTCTGATCATTTTTTATTTCCACTCAATGTTTATTTGGCTGTTTGGTCCTGGTACCATTCACAGAAGGCTATTGATTTTTGAGTGTTGATTTTGTAACCTAACACGTTGCTGAATTAATCTATTGTGTCTAGAAGCTTTTTGGTAGTCTTTAATGTTTTTGAAATATAGTATCATGTCATCTGCAAACAGTGAGAGCTTGATTTCTTCCTTCCTATCTGGATGCCCTTGATAGATATGTGTGTGTGTGTATACACACATATATATTTCTGAATTGCTATGAGAAGTACTTCCAGTATTTTGTTAAATAGGAGTGGCGAGAGGGGACAGTATTGTTTTTTTGTTTTGTTTTGTTTTGTTTTTACTGATTTTAGAGGAAAGGCTTTTAGTTTTTCTCCATTTAGTATAATATTTTCCATGGGCTTGTGGTAAATGACCTTGACTGCTGAGAAAAGTTTCTTCCATTACCATTTTGTTAAGAGATTTTTATTTTATCATAAATAGTGTTGGAACTTATCAAAAGCTTTCTTTGCATTTATTGATATGACAATATGGTTTCATTTTTATTTTGTTGATATGGTGTATAATGTTGATTGATTTACATATGTTAAACCACCTTTGTATTCATGAAATAAAACCTACTTGGTCATAGTGTATGACCTTTTTGATAAAATCCTATTTGCTAGAATTTTATTGAGGATTTTCCCATTTGTGTTCATCAGGGATATTGGTCTGAAAATAAATATTTTTTGGAACACTCAGTGGCACTCAGGGGTTACTCCTGGCTCTATGCTCAGAAATCACTCCTGGCAGGCTCAGGGGACCACATGGGATTCCAGGATTTGAATCACCATCCTTCTGCATACAAGGCAAATATCTTACCTCCATGCTATCTCTCCTGTCCCTGTTCTGAAAAGTTTTTTGCAACATCTCTATCTGCTTTTGGTATCAGGGTGATGTTAGCTTCATAAAAACTATTTGGGAAAATTTCTGTTTTTTCACTTTCCTTGAAGAACCTGAAAGGGATTGGTAGTAGGTCCTCTTGAAAGTTTTGAAAGAATTTGTTAGTGAATGCATCTGGGCCTGGGATTTGGTTTTTGGTAATACTTTTGATTGTCATTTTAATTTTCTCAATAAGTGTTTAGATGTGCTAGAACATCCTGATTCAACTGAGGAATATTATGAGTTCTATAATTTATTTATTTATTCCAGGTTCTCATGTTTTGTGACATAGTTTCTCAAAGTAGTCTCTGATCACCCTTTGAATCTCTGTAGTGATCTCCTCCTTTTCATTTCTAATTTGGTTTAATAAGCTTCTCTTTTTTTTTTATTTGTGAGTTTTAATAGTGGTTTATTGATCTTGTTCATTTTTTCAAAGAACCAAATTTTATTTTTATTGATCTTTGTGATTATTTGGATCTCCACTTCATTGATTTCTGCTCTAAGCTTTGTTATTTTCTTCTGTCTACATATTTTGGTTCCTTTTGTTAATGATTTTCTAATTTTATAAGCTGTGTCATTGTTATTTATGTAGGCCCCCTCTTCCTTCCTAATGTGTGTTCTCAAAACTATAAATTTTGCTCTTACTACCAATTTTGCTGTATCCCACAAAATTTGATAATTTGTGTCTTCATCACATTTGTTTCCAGGAATCTTTTGATTTTCTCTTTGATTTCATCTCTGACCACTAGTTGTTCAGTAGTGAGCTGATTAATTTCCAGGTGTTAAAGTTTTTCTTTTTTGTCCCTTTGTAATTCACTTCTATTTTCAGTGTATTGTGATCTGAAAAGGTAGTCTGTATAATTTCTATCCTCTTGATTTTATGGAGTTTGCTTTAAGGGTCAGCATGTGGTCTATTCTGAAGAATGATCCATGAGTATTGGAGAAGAATGTATATTCAGATTTCTTGGGATGGAATTCCATATATATATATATATATATATATATATATATATATATATATATAAAATAGGACACTTTCTTCATTTTTTTTCATTTCAGAGCTAATATATTCTTTTTAGGTTTTATCCTGGTTGGCCTATCAAGGAGTGACAGGGCAGTCTTGAGGAGGTCTCCCATTATTATTTTGTTGTTATTTATGTATTCTTTTAGATTTGTCTATAATTTTCTTAAATATTTTGTTGCTCCTTCATCGGATGTGTATATGTTTAGGAGTGTGACTTCTTTCTGTTTTACACATTCCTTATTATTAGGAAATGTCCATCCTTGTCTTGATAACTTTTTTTTTTTTTTTGGTTTTTGGGTCACACCCGGCTGTGCTCAGGGGTTACTCCTGGCTGTCTGCTCAGAAATAGCTCCTGGCAGGCACGGGGGACCATGTGGGACACCAGGATTCGAACCAACCACCTTTGGTCCTGGATCGGCTGCTTGCAAGGCAAACACCTCTGTGCTATCTCTCCGGGCCCCTTGATAACTTTTTAAGTCCAAAGTTTGTACTATCTGAAGTTACTCTATCTGAAGTTACTACTCTAGCCTTTTCAAGGAAGTTGTTTATTTGAAATATTGTCCTCCAACCTTTGATTTTGAGTCTGTATTTGTTTTGACTAGAAAAATGCATTTTTGTAGGCATCAGAATGTTAGATTCAGCTTTTTGATTCATTTTGCCACTCTGTGTCTATTAACTGGTGCATTTAGTCATTGATTTTGAGACAAATAATTGTCGAAGGATTTAGTGTTATATTTATATAAGACTTTGGTGTGTCTGTCTTAACTTAAAGTAGACCTTTCAGTTTTTCTTTTAAGGCTGATTTTGAGGGGCTGGAGAGCTAGAACAGAGATAGATCATTTGCCTTGCAGGCAGCTGATTTGGGAAGGACCCTATTCAGTTTCCAGCATCCTATATGAACCCCCTGCCCCAGCCTGCCAGGTGCAATTTCTGAGTTCAGAAGTTCAGAGCCAGGAGTAATCCCTGAGTACTGCTGGGTGTGGCCCATAAACCAATCAATCAATCAGTTTTTTTTTTTTAAGGCTGACATTGAGTCTGTAAAGTTTCTGAGCTGTTGTTTATCTGTGAAGTTATGTATGCCTCATTCAAACCTGAATATGAGTCTGGCTGGGAGAAGTATTCTGGGTGAAATATTCATTTTGTTGAATTTTATCTCTATATCCCACCACTGTCTTGGGCCTTGAGAGTCTTTGGTGACAGATCTGCTGTAAATGTTAAGGATGCCCTGTTGAATGTAATTTCCTCTTTTGATCTTGCTGATTTCAGTATTTTATCCCTATCTATGGGATTCCTCATTGTGACTAAGATGTGTCTTAGGGTGCTTTTCTTTAGATCTCTTTTAGCTGGTACTTCACGCATGCAGGATTCAATAGTAAGATAATATCAATAGTAAGATAATATCAATAGTAAGATAATATATAACATATACTTACATATATAATTTTTATGCCACACCTGGTGATGCTCAGGGGTTACTCCTAGCTATGTGCTCAGAAATCATTCCTGGCTTGGGGTACCATATGAGATGCTGGGGATCAAACCCAGGTCTATCCTGGATCAGTTATGTGCAAGGCAAATGCTCTGCTGCTGTGCTATAGCTCCAGCCCTGATAAAAAATATATTTAAAGTTGAGTTAGGGTAAATGTTATTAGAATTCAATATACTCTAATTAGTTTTCTTATTAAATATTAAGTAGTATATTATAAAATTTCTATATGACTTACATGTTGACATTTTTAAATAATAAGTTACTAATATAAACTTCCTACTATTGCAAACATTTTATTTTTCTTAGAATCAACTATTTTCATTAATTTATTGATATACTTAATTGATTACTTACTAGAGAATATATGATCACATTGATTTTAAAATTTTTTGGTGAAAAATATAACTAAAATTTTTGTTTAGAAAGTTGGATTCAAGATGAACAATTTTTGTTATTCTCTGCCCAGGAATGATGGTTTATTTAACTATAATTCACTCAACTCATCACTTGATGCTTAACATTAAGTAATCACTAAATAATATAGTTTGTTTGGTGTGATAGTGAAAATGTTTCTAATTTATTGAATAAAATATTTGAATTTAGATTATAATTTTTCTTTGAACTAAACTAAGAAGTTTAGAAAAAAGTATCTGGAACATTTTCTAGTAAATATTAAATTCTATACCTAATAAATAATTATAGCATTGTACTGATATGTAGGAATTTCAATGTAGATGTTATCATTTATGTTGTCTTTATGCAGTGATATAATTCTAATTAGAAAAAAATGCTTGTCTTCTTCTTTAATAACCACAGGAGGGCGCTAAAAAGAGTAAAAGATTTCTTTTTTGCTGGTAAGGATTAAAAAAATTACTTTTAAATACCCACTCACTGGTATTGTTTAAGGCAAGTTACTTTTATCAAGTTTATTTTAAAAGCTTTGTAATAGATACCGGAGAGTAACATAATATCAACACAATAGTGTCACAGAAAATAAGATGATTGTGTTTTTTATGTGCTTTTTTTTTTATCCGTATACTAGAGTTTAAGGGTGAGGGGAATTTTCAGAAGAAAGGTTGTATATTTATCTAAGACTTGTTAGGATTGTATTTCAATATTATAGGATAAACAAGGCTAGTTTTATTATAAAACATTTTATTATACAGTTCATATGTATGTAATAATGTATATATCATTCACCTGCGATTTGGATGAATGACAAAAATATATGTAAGTATTCAAGAAAATTAGAGAATTAACTTAGTTTTGTTTTTATAAAACAAAAAAAGTATAAACAGTATAAAAGCCCATACTTTGTGGTGTTGATAGGTCAAGGGATTCCATGTGGTGCCATAGATTAAATTTAGGACCTCTCCTGTACTAGCCATCTGCTCTATCAATCTCACCATCCTCAAAATCTACTTTGTAAATTTCAATTTCTACATCTTGAACTCAACCTTCCAGGAGTCTTAAAGGTAAAACATATCTTTTTCTAATGTCTTCTTTCTACTTTCTCTCCCTAAACCGGAGGTAAACATCATCTTGCATCTTTTTAATGTTTACTGTATCTGTATCTATTATTATTAGTTTTAAAAATGCTTTCTCCTTTTTGAATCTTGAGAGACAAATTATTTTCTTCATTTTTTCAAGCACCAATGTTTGTACTTGTTATTTTGTATGCTTGTTTCCATCCTTTAAATTAACATTTCACTTTACCAAAATTGTACAAAATTTTGTGAAAATAAAATACCACTAAATCAAAATTTCACTTTATCAAAAATTTACTTTATTCTTTTTTGATACACAAAGATCTTTTTAAGTATTCAACTTAATTGTTGAAAGCTTTTTTAAAAAGTAGTCTTCTTACCAATCATCCAACCTTAAACCCTGGATCCCAGACATAGAAACGGCACAGTTCTTCACAACAGCTCCTGGGACCAAATCTCCCCACCCCACCCAGGGACATCCTGAATACTGCTCAGGTACCAACATGTGCCAGTTCTGATATGATATCCTGACAACGAGGAAATGGGAACAACTTGATCGAAGAGCAGGTTGTCCTACCTCACCATCTAACGATAAGACAAAATCAGAAGACTTGTCATCCTTTGATCCGTGCAAAAGCCAAGATTGCTATCTACAGATGACTGACTATGACAACCACAACTGGGCAGAACGTATCCTGGGACCAATAAAAAACCCCTAGTCTAGGTTTTGGACTACAATCTGTACAGCAACCGAGATCTTTGTTTCCAGGGGTCTGACTGAGACAATTGCAACTAAACAGGTCTTCTGGAAAATTAACAAAAGACTCTATTCCAGGCTCCATCCTGAAATCAGCACAATGACCAAGACCATCAACTACAGAAGACGGATTAAAACGACAGTGAAGGAACAGAACTTCTAGAACCGCAAAGACGACTTCATCATAAGCTCCATTCCTCGATCTGTACAGACACCAAGATCTCTAGATACAGAGGTCTGATTTTATCACACATGAAGGAGCAGAAGTCTTCTATACACCACAAAAGCACCTAGGGGAGAGTAAAGGAACATACAAGAAGTCCATAGTTATTCCCATGACAGTATCTCTTAGGCCAAGGGAATTCCCTTTCTAAGGTCTCCAATATTTACTGTTCTTATGTAGGAAAAAAATCAGCACAAATAATCTTTTTTTATTTATTTATCTATTTATTTATTTTAATTTTTTTGGTTTTGATATTGTTGTTTCCAATTATTTTATGTGCTCTGTTTTTTTTGTTTTTTGGGCCACACCCATTTGATGCTCAGGGGTTACTCCTGGCTAAGTGCTCAGAAATCGCCCCTGGCTTGGGGGGACCATATGGGACGCCGGAGGATCGAACCACAGTCCTTCGTTGGCTAGTGCTTGCAAGGCAGACGCCTTACCTCTAGTGCCACCTCTCTGGCCCCATGTGCTCTGTTTTTTGATATAATATTTATTTTAATCATAGTTGTTTACATATCATTGATGATAATATTTTAGGTACATATTAACATAAAAACAGGGGAGTTTCCATCACCGAATTGTCCTCCCTCCACCTCCGCTCCTGTCCTACCTCCTATGTCCTCCTCCCTCACTCCCAGGGCTGCTAGAATAAGTGGTCCCCTCTGTGCCTAGCTTACTACTTAGAGGTCGTACACCTGTTTGGTCTTGGTACCTCCCTTATTTTCCACTCTAATTGGTAGGTGGGACTAGATAGTTCCAGTTATGTGGTTTTGTTTGAAGAAGAGAAAGGTAAAAAAATCAAATACACCTAAAATGTGTGGAGTCCTTCTGAAGACTCTCATCCTAGGTTTGAGAGACGAAGGGAAAAAGGAGGGTGAGACACCACAACAGTACAAAAAGAAGTGTCAAGTAAAATATCCAGTGAGCATTCCAACAATAAAGATAAGCACCACATAAAGGCCATGGTCTTGAGATAAAAAACATGGCAGAGCACATAAAGGAAGAAAAGAAAAGAAAATAAAAACAAATATAAATGGAGACAACAACTTCAACAACCATACCAGAACAAAGAAATCAACAAAAACTAGATAAATAACTAAAAAAGAAAATTGTTTTGTGATTTTTTTGCCTTTTATTTTTTTTTCTTCCCTCCTGCACAGGCACAATAAATAATGGGGACATTTGAAAAGGATTTCCCTCGACCCAAGAGATACAGTTTCTCCGCCCTTGAAGTATATTGTCATGGGATTAACTATAGAGTCCTGTCAGGTTCATTTACTCTCCTTTTGGTGCTTTTGTGGTGTATGTGGAAGACTTCTGCTCCATCCTGGGTGATAACATCAGACCTCTGTATCTAGAGATCTTGTTGCCTGCACAGGTCAGGGATTGGAACTTATGATGAAGTCTTTCTTTGTGATTCTAGAAGTTCTGTTCCCTCAGCGTCATTTTAATTCTTCTGTGGTTGGTGGTCTTGGTCTTTGTGCTGATCCTAGGGTGGGGTCTGGGATAGCGTCTTTTGTTATGTTTCCAGAAGACCCATTCCATTGCAAATGTCTCAGACAGACCTCTGGAACTAGAGGTCATGGTTGTTGTGCAGGACATAGCTCAATCCCTAGAGTAGGTCTTTTTTATTGGTCCCAGGATACATACAGTCAGTTCATGGTTCTATCAGCCAGACATTTGTAAATCGCGATCTTGGCATTTGGACAGACCAAAGGGTGATAAGTCTTCTGATTTTTTCTTATCATTAACTGGTGAGGTAGGATAACCTGCTCTTAGGTCAAGTTTTTTTCCAGTTTCCTCATTGTCAGGATATCATATTAGAGCTGGCACTTGTTGGTGTCCGAGCAGTATTAAGGATGTCCCAAATGGGATTTGTTTCTTATGGATGTTGTGAAGAACTGTGTCATTTCTATGTCTGTGATCCAGAGTTCAAGGCTGGATGGTTGGTGTCTAATCACCTGGGGTCTAAGTTGGGTCCACATGACATATTTTCAAGGTGGGAGATGCCCCTGTATTGTAAACAAGTATGAGTTCTTATCCCTAGTAGATAAGAGCTCGTTTTTATACTTAAGATTTCCCCTTTTTTTCAGTGTGCCTTTGCAGGGAGAAATGGTGCTACATTATATTGCCAGTGCATTTGAGGGTGGAAAGAGAAGAAAACAAAAATAAGTCACACACCCAAAAAAGATAAAAATAGAAGTAAAAATATATGTGCTCATGTATACATATAAAAAGAAAAAAGATTTAAAAAATGAGGTAAAAAAGTAATTAAAGGAGTAAAGTGATGCAAGAGACTACTTTCCATTAGGGGAAAAGCAGGTAAAGAGGTAATGTAATACAGGTCTTATTCTTATGATGGAAGTATAGGTTTCCCCATTGTCTTTTGAGGTTTTCTTGTGGTGTATGGGTTCCCAAGCGCCTTTTCATCACACAACCTGACCTTCTTGAGAATGGCAAATGCTTTGCGGCAGGAGGTCTTGGGAGGAGTTCTTGCGTTGGGGATACTTTTAGCGCTAAGTCCGGTTTCAAGTAACAGTCCAAGTTAGGAAGGGTTGGTAAGGAGGATCATGCAACATGAGTCTGCAGAGGAGTTGGTTGCCTTTTCTTTCAGGGGATGAGATGTGGGTTTGACTGGTTGTTCTTTCACTTGGGTGCTGGGTATTGGTTCGTTGGGGTAGGAGATCAGTCTTGATGCCTAATGAATTAAGAACTGAGGGTGAAGAGTTTTAATGAGGTGGGAAATCTGGATGGGATTGAGGGTTGAAGGGATAGTCAGATTTCCAAAGGGGGAAAGGGGAAAGTATATGGAAGGGGCAGGAGAGAAGAAAAGAGAAAATAAATTAAAAAGAGAAGGAGAGGGAAAAAAGGAAGTAGTGAGAAGAGAGGAGAAAAGAACAAGGAAATGCTAGTTTGCTTGAATGTGTTCTATAGAGTCGGGCCTGTAGTATAAGTCTGTAGGTCACAGTTGCTGTTTCGGTGGTCTGGCTGGTCACGTGTTTCAGGTCCTAAAAGAAGGTATAACCTATAGATAAAGGGTATGTTAAAGAGTTTTCTCAGGGCATTCTCATAGTGAAGGCTGGGTATAGTATCTTGTGTGTCTGAGCCCCGACATGCCATCTTAGTTTGTCCACCCTTTGTATCAAAGAATGCCTGTGGGCAGAAAAGCAGAGAGGTTATTTTAAATATAGTAAGATTAAGGCATTAAGACACATTGTTGTGAAATGCTTCCGTTGAAGTCAGTAATTTCTCATGGTATTCTTTACCTGTGGTTCTGTATAAGATCCCTAAGGGATTATTGTGGGCCTTTGTAGTAGAAGGCTGATTACATACCTGTTCTCTCTATGCTGCTGTTTCTGCTGTTGCTGGTTTCTTTGTGGTATAATGTGTAGTCAGTGTTTGTGTTGTTCCTCTTTCATGTGTTTTGGGCACTGCTCCCCAGTATATGTTGACTGTTACAGTGTTTGGAATTTCTACTCTGTTAAACCTTGTTAGTTGATTGTTGAGTGTTAGTTGTATATAAGGTGTATGTTCTAGGTGCTTCATAATAGTGCTATCATTCTGTGTTTATCTTTTGTCTTCTGACTTACTTCATTTAACATAATATGTTCTAGGTCCATCCAGGTTGCTGCAAAGTCTGTGATTGTATCATTTCTGACTGCCATGTAGTATTTCATTGTGTATAGACACCACATTTTAATGATCCATTCATCTGTTGTTGGACATCGAGGTTGGTTCTAAGACCTGGCTATTATACGGAATGCTGAGATAAATAGTGGGATTCACAAATACTTTGGGATGAATGTCCTTCCAACTTGGGGGTAGAAACCTAGAAGAGCAATTGCTGGGTCAAATGGCAGCTCAATTCTGAGTTCTTTGAGCACTCTCCAGACTGTTCTCCATAGGTGTTGGACTAGGGGGCATTCCCAGCAGCAGTGGATGAGAGTGCCTTTCCTATCGCATCCCCACCAACAGAGATTATTTTCATTATTTTTGATGTGAACCATCCTCACCGGTGTAAGGTTGTTGTCTTGATTTGGATTTTCTTATGATGAGTGAAGGAGAGCATGTTTTTATGTGTTTGTTTGCCATCTTTTGGTCTTCGTCAGAGAAGTGTCTATTCATTTCATCTCCTCATTTTTCTATGGCTTTATTTGGTTTTGGAGGGTTCAGCTTTCTGAGTGCTTTGTATATTCTGGATATCATCCCTTTATCTGACATGTTGAGTGCAAAGATTTTTTCCCATTCAGTTAATTGTCTTCTTATGTTAAGTAGGGTTTCTTTTGCCACGCAGAAGCTTTTTAGTTTGGTGTAGTCCCATTTGTTTATGTTTGATGCTAAAGTTCTTGCCATTGGCATTCTATCATCAAAGACTTTTTTGATATATACGTCTTCGAGTTTCTGCCTATTTTTCCTCAATAAACTTTATAGATTTGGGTCTGATTTCAAGGTCTTTAATCCATTTTGAGTTAACTTTTGTATATGGGGTGAGGTACAGGTCAATTTTCAATTTCTTACAAATGGTTTTCCAGTTGTACCAACACCATTTGTTGAAAAGACTTTCTTTGTCCCATTTCAAGTTCTTGGCTCTTTTGTCAAATATTAGTTGACTGTATATCTGGGGGCTTAGATCTGGAAATTCTGTTCTAACCCACTGGTCTGAGGCTCTGTCCTTGTACCAGTACCATGCTGTTTTGATCACTATGGCTTTATAGTATAGCTTCAGGTTAGGTAAAGAGATGCCTCCCAACTTCCTGTTTTTTTTTTTTTGTTTTGTTTTTTTAGTATGTGTTTGGCTATCCAGGGTCTTTTGTGGTTCCAGATGTATTTTATGATTGATTTTTCTAAGTCTTTAAAGAATGATGTCTGAATTTGGATGGGGATTGCGTTAAATCTATATAGAAGTTTGGGTAGGATAGTCATTTTGACTATGTTGATTCTACCTATCCATGAGCATAGAATGTTATTCCATTTTCCAAGATCCTCTTCAATTTTTTTCTGAAGTGTTTTGAAGTTTGCCTGGTATAACTCCTTCACTTCCCTTGTAAGGTTGATTCCTAGGTACTTGATGTTTTTTGATACTATTTTAAATGAAGTTGTATTCTTAATCTTTCTCTCCTCTACTTTGTTATTTGTATAGAGAAATGCTACTGTCTTTTGTGTATTGACTTTGTAACCAGCCACTTTGCTGTATTGGTTTATTGTTTCTAGGTGTTTTACTGTGGACACTTTAAGGTTTTCCATGTATATCATCATGTCATCTGCAAAAAGAGATAGTTTGAATTTCTTTCCCTATTTGAAATATTTTGATTCCCTTCTCTTGTTTTCTGCTATTGCTAGGACTTCTAAGACTATGTTGAATAAGAGTGGAGAGAGTGGACATCCTTGCCTTGTTCCTGACTTTAGTGGAAATGCTTTCAGTTTTTCACCATTAAGGATAATGTTGGCCGTGGGCTTTTCATAGATAGCTGTTACTATCTTGAGAAAGGTTCCTTCCATATCTATTTTGCTTAGTGTTTTCAACATAAATGGGTGTTTGATTTTGTCAAATGCCTTCTCTGCATCAATTGATATGATCATGTGGTTTTTGTCTTTTTTATTATTGATGAGGTGTATGATATTGATTGATTTGCGTATGTTGAACCATCCTTGCATTCGTGGGATAAAACCATGGTGTATAATCTTTTTGGTGTAGTGCTGTATTTGGTTCGCTAAGATTTTTTTTAAGTATTTTTGCTTCTATGTTCATTAGTGAGATTGATCTGTACTTTTCTTTCTTGGTGGTATCTTTGCCCTCTTTGGGAATCAGAGTGATATTAGCTTCATAAAAGGAATTGGGGAGAATTCCTGTCTTTTCAATGGTTTAGAAGAGCCTGTGGATCAGTGGAAGTAATTCTTGGAATGTTTGATAGAATTCACCTGTAAAACCATCTGGGCCTTACGATTTGTTCTTGGGAAGTTTGTTAATTACTGTTTCAATTTCCTCCATGGTGATTGGCCTATTTAGGCTTTCTAAATCCTCCTTTTCTAGTCTTGGAAGCTGGTATTTTTCAAAGGATCTGTCACTTTCTTCTTGGTTCTCTAGCCTAACTGAGTATAGTTGTTCATAATATTCCTCACAATCTGTTGGATTTCTTGGGGTCCTGTTGTAATCTCTCCCCTTTCATTTGTTATCCTGCTTATTTGGGTGTTTTCCCTTTTGTTTGGTGAATCTGGCCAGTGATTTGTCTATCTTGTTTATTCTTTCAAAAAAACAAGTCCTGGTCTCATTGATTTTCTGTATTATTTTCTTAGTTTATATTTCGTTTATTTCTGCTCTGGTTTTTATTATTTCGTGTCTTCTGGTTGTGTTTGGGTTTTTTGTTGCTGTTGTTCCAGATCCTTAAGATGGTCCTTTAAGCTTCTATTTTTGTCATTTTCCTCTTTCCTGGCATAGGATTGTATTGCTATGAGTTTCCCCTGATTACTGCTTTTGCTGTGTCCCACAACTTTTGACAAGTTGTTTCTTTATTGTCGTTTGTCTCAAGGAATCTCTATATTTCTTCCTTGAGTACCTCTTTGATCCAGCTGTTTTTGAGCAGCATGTTGTTTAATCTCCAGTTGTTGGATTTTCTCCATTGCTTCTTTATACCATCAATTTTGACCTCTGTTGCATAGTGATCTGACAGGGTGCATGTAATGATCCTTACCTTCGTGATTTTATGCAGGTTACATTTGTATCCTAAGGCATGGTCTATTCTGGAGAAGGTTCCATGTGGACTTGAGAAGAATGTGTACTCTGCTTTCTGGGGGTTGAGTGCCCTATATAGGTCTATTAGCCCTAGTTCTTCTAATTTTTTTTTCATTTAGGGCTCTTATTTCTTTGTTATTTTTCTGTCTGATGTATCTGTTCGGAGGTGATAGTAGAGTATTAAGAGCTCCTACTACTATCACATTTCCTTTCATGTGTTTCTCCAGTTTTGCAAGCATTTGCCATACATATTTTGCTGGTTCTGCATTATGTGCATAGATATATAACCAGTGTTAGCACTTCTTGGTCTAGTGTTTCCCTGATCAGTAAGTAGTGACCCTCTTTGTCTCTGATCACTTTCTTGAGGTTGAATGCAATTTGTTCTTTTATATGAATGCTTTTTTTTATTTCCATTGGCCTGGATAATTGATTTCCATTCTTTTATTCTAAGTCTGTGCCTATCTTGTACTTGTAGGTGTGTTTCTTGTAGGCAGCAAAAATCTGATTTATGTTTTCTAATCCAGTTATCTATTATGTGTGTTTTGATGGGAGAGTTTAGTCCATTAACATTTAAGAAAATTATTGACAGAGAGGGCTGTTGTGTGGTTGTGTGTTTAGCGTGGTTGTTGTTACAACTGGGGATTTGGATTGTGTAAATTGTCTCTGAGTAGGTCATTTAGGGTCAGTTTTGTTTGCGCAAATAATGTGAGTTCATTTTTGTTTGAGAATAATTTTAGTCTTCTCTCCCGTATGAATGAGAGTTTTGCAGGATAGTGGACTCTAGGTTGAAAATTTCTTTCATTCAGTCATTTAAATATGTCATTCCACTGTCTTCTTGCTTGAAGTATTTCATATGGGAGATCTGGTTTGATTCTAATGTTCCTTCCTTTGTATGTGAGGGTTTTTTTCTCCCTTATTGCTTTAAGTAGGTTGCCCTTCTCTTTGTTTTTTGCCATTTAAATTACTATGTGTCTTGGAGTTGGTTTGTTGGGGTCTATTTTGTTGGGGACTCTTTTCATCTGGGTTTACTCAGAAGCATCTTTCCAGAGGGTGGGAAATTTTCCGCTATTATTTCTCTGACTAATTGTTCTTCCCCTTTCCCTGTTTTCTCCCCTTCTGGTATACCTAAAATTCTTAGATTGTTTCTTTTGTCTTTGTTCATTAAATGCTGGACTTTTCCTTGTCCTTTTTGCTTTTCTTCTATTTCTTTGTTGGCTTCTTTGTTGTCTTTTGTTTGCAGTTTATCTTTTGAGTTTTTTTATGTGATTCTCGAGCTGTGGTAATCTGCTCTTCTGGCTTTCTACAATTTTATGTATTTCTTTTAACTCTGTTCGTATGGAGTCTTTTATATTTTGTAGCAATTCTTGTTTAATTTGGTTTATTTGTTTATCTATTGTTTTCTTGTAATCTCTGGTCAGTGTGTCTTTTATTTCTTCAAGCATCGCTTGGAATTCTATTCTCATGGCTGCTTTTAGGTCTTCCTCTCTTGGGTCTGTGCATTTCGGTGGACTTGAAAACTTGTTTTGATTTCTTTCCATCTCCCCTGTTAATGTTTTCCTTGATTTACCCATCTTTCTTTGCATTTATTGGCTTGGCTTGGAGTGTAGTGCCTTCATGTTTCTGCCCCCTTTTGCCTCCTGTAGGTGTGACCCTACATGGGTATGTTGGGTGATGTCGCTGAGTTTTGGTCCTTCCTTTGTCCTCCAGACAAGCCTGGTCAATCGCCATCGACTTCCTGCCAAACAGTGCAGGTTCACACAGCTCCCTTGAATGGGCGCCTTCCACACACTCTGGTTGGAGACCTCCACACACTCCCTCTGGCCAGTCCCGGGAACTCACAACTCTCTTGAATGGGTGCCTTCCACGTGCTCCAGTTGGAGATCTCTACACACTCCCTCTGGTCTGTCCCAGAACTCAGGTTCCCTTAAATGGGCACCCTCCCCGTGCTCCAGTCTGAGACCTATACACACTTCCTCTGGCCTGTCCTGGGAACTCAGGTTCCCTTGAATGGGCACCCTCCCCCTCTCCGGTTGGAAACCTCTACACACTCCCTCTGACCTGTCCCGGGAACCTCTGTTTTGTTTTTATTTCAGGACTGTGGTTATTATGTGGTGCTTGTCTTTAATGTTGTAGTGTTCATTGGTAAGAACCTGAGCCTTGTACTCTCTCACCAGCCCCCAGTGTGTGGGGCTGTACGTGTGTGTGTTCATGTGTTTTTAACTATGTACATTTATTAATAGATTATTTTGCAATATCTTGATATTTCTTTTTGTATTGTTGTGGTTTTTCTCTTCCTTTTTTCCTATCTTCTCTCAAACTGATGTTGAGAGCCTCTAGAAGGACTCCGCCCACTTTCGGCTTCTTTAATTTTTGCCCCATTTTATTGCTTTTGTTTTCTTTTCTTCAAACAGAGTCACATAACTTGAATTATCTAGTTCCGCCTCTCAAATTGAGCGGGAAATAATGGAGGGTACCAAGACCAAACAGTTGTATGATCTCTAAGTAGTAAGCTAGACATAGACACTTATACTAGCAGCTCGGTGTGTGATGGTGGGGGATATGAGATGCAAGCTGCGAACGGGGGTGGAGGGAGGACAAATTTGGTGATGGGAATTCCCCTGATTCAATGTTTCTATGTACTTAATATATTACTGTGAAACATATGTAATCCACTTTGGTCAAAATAAAAACTATGTTAAAAAAAAGTAGGGGGCCAGAGAGGTGGCGCTAGAGGTAAGGCGTCTGCCTTGCAAGGGCTAGCCAAGGGAGGACTGGGGTCCCATATGGTCCCCCCAAGCCAGGGACAATTTCTGAGTGCTTAGTCAGGAGTTATAACCCCTGAGCATCAAATGGGTGTGGCGCAAAAAACAACAACAAAAAAGTAGTCTTCTTAAAATGTTCCCCCTATTTTCTCCCTCCAGGACCATCATTTTTTTCAAGCTGATTATTTTTTTTATTTGCCATAAAGGCTGGAAATGACATGTTACTTATCTTTTAATTTTTCCATTTTAGATATTTAAAAATTCCATATTAGGTTTAATCTCTCCTATTACATTAATTGACTTTAATAGCACAGATCACAAATAAAAGGTTTCCACTTATTTGCATAATTACTTTTAGTAATATTTGTCCACTTTTTAGAAGTCTCTAATCATTTATGTCATTTAAGATCTTGCTTATGTTAAATTGCCATTGATTCTACAATGTCTAGAACAGGGTAGATATTCAACTATTTAACTTTGGTGAGGAAGTGAGGTAAGAAAGAAGAAAAAGAAAGAAGACAGGAAGGAAGAAAAAAGGGAAGCAACGGATGGAATGAGAGAAGAAAATCATATAAAAGAATTTTCAATAGTTTAAAGAGACAGGGATTATGGTGGGTGAAGAACTTGAGTAGAATGAAACCAAGCTTTGTCAATTATACCATCTGATCTATATTTAAATAGATTGTAGTCACTGAAGAATGTGAATCACTGCTTTGTATAATCAATGCTAGTAGTTTTTTGGTGTCTCAATTCATTCCCCCCATTAGAAATACATCATTTTTACTGAGCTAAAGCTAAAAAAGCAGCCATACATACACAGGTCTACAATTCAGGAAGAACTAATATTTTAACCAATCTCTTAAGGTACATAAAAAATCTGATGTTTAAGCTCAAACAGGCAAGACAAGTTCTCTCTATCTCTGTTTGCCTTTCCCTGTTCATGTCTTCATTTGATTGAATGAGACTCATCCACACAATAGATGATATGCTTTATTCGAGCTGCTGATTCAAATTACAATCTAATCTATTCATAAATTCTCTCACGGACTACTCAGAAAAATATTAGAACATTTGTCTAGCCATTCTGTGTGTACTTACATAGACTCATAAGACTCACCATTCCATTCCATTTACCACAGTTATTTATTGTCTATATATTATTCTGGGGTAATACCTGGCAATGTTCAGATGTTACTCCTGGGTATGCACTCATGAATTACTCCTGGAGACATTCACCACTATTTTTATTGAATATTAATTGAATTTATTTATTAAATCTTAATTATAGAATAAGATTTCTTTTCTGGGAGGGATAGCACACTTGACTGTGATAAGTGTTTAATCTTGGTTTTATGCTCCTGGCAGTGCTTGGGAGCACTTGCAGCACTAGGATCAAATATGGATCAGCAGCATGCAAGATAAAAACCAGAGCCTTGTACTATCTCACCAGCCCCCAGTGTGTGGGGCTGTACGTGTGTGTGTGTGTGCACATGTGTGTGCTTATTTTTTTAAATATGTACATTTATTAACAGAATATTTTGCAAAGAAAAAAGTCTATATAATAGGGAAAGGAGTATATATTTTCAATAGATGATGTTAAGAAAATGGACAGGGCTGGAGATATAGCACAGTGCAAGGGCATTTGCCTTGCACGTGGCCCTTCCAGGATGGATGGTGTTTCGAATCCTGGCACACCATATGGTTCCCCATGCCTGAGCACAGAGCCAGGAGTAACTCCTGAGTGCTTCCGGCTGTGATCCAAACACCAAAAAAAAAAAAAAAAAAGTAAAGAAAATATTTGCAAAAGTATCAAACTGGATTATTCTCTAATATGATATACAATTATAAAGGATTAATTACTTGGAAGAAAAATCCAAAGCAACAAAATATGTGAAGGATAACATAGATAACATAGATGAATTGTTCCCTGACATCAGCATTTAAGATGGAGTCCTTAGAAATTCCACTGCAACATGTGTGAGATGCTGGGTTCCAAACTAGCACATCATGTCACCAAGAACTCCTGGGTATAGCTCTGTTGACTCCAAGCACAGCTGGGTGTTTCCCTTGCTGTTTGTTTTGTTTTTTCGGGCCACACCCGTTTGATGCTCAGGGGTTACTCCTGGCTAAGCGCTCAGAAATTGCCCCTGGCTGGGGGGGACCATATGGGACGCCGGAGGATCGAACCTCTGTCCTTCCTTGGCTAGCGCTTGCAAGGCAGGCACTTACCTCTAGTGCCACCTCACCGGCCCTAAGGGTGTGTCCCTTTTAATTACTTCTGACCCTGTGTCAAATGTCCCCACTTCATGCTCACATGAGCCTTGAAGATAGGCATAGCTAGTTGAATGTTTTAAGGATAGTATAATAAAGAAAGTTACTATTCTAAGTAATTAATAATTTTATGAATTTTTCCTCCTTTAAAGCTCAGATTGATTTTTATTTAAGAGAAGTTTACATACCAGTTATTTTCTTTTATTAGAAAGTTACCTTTTTCAAAGACCAAACCCCATAGATGAAGAAGTCATATATTTGCCAATCTCTCCCAAAGGAGAAAGTGGTAGGAGTAAAGTTTCACAAAAATCAGAAAAGAATAAAGAGAAGAGTCTATGATCCACATTATTTTATTATAAAATGTTTACTACATGATGAATGTACTTGTTCATTTCTCGAGAAACAATTTTTTTTATCAATTCTAGTCAGTAGGTAGTTGAGAACATAACTGGCTAAAAGCAGAGATTTCAGTTCTTCAGAAGTTTCTAAGCCAATAATGAAGTTGGATGCTGAATGGATAAATAAATACTAAACATAATTTTAGAGTCATGTCACAAACTCTTGTGGTCTTAAATTATTTAAATAAAGTATTTGAAACTTTATTTCATCATATGACACTTACACCTGGTTTAGTTTTTAATTCCTTTTTGGACTGTTTTTTGCCTAAGAAATCTCCATGTTAGTTCATATGTATGGTTGCTATCTGTAGTGTAATTCTCAGACAGTTTGTTATATGCATACATTGTGTGCGTATCTGTGTGTGTGAGGGGGCATATTCTAGAGTTGAGAGAACTATTTTTCACTTGTCAGAGAGATCAAATTATCAGCAAGGCTGTTAATCTGCATATCTGCAAAAATAGTCAGAAATATGCCCAAATGTAAACACAAAGTGTGACTTTCATAATTTGCATAGTTCTCATGTTCCTGCATCAGTCACCCCAAATGCCTGTCCGCTGTTAGGCCGGAAACAAATGTGTGGTAGCTTGGGGAACTGGAATTTTAGCTTCCAGCGAGATGCTTTATTATTATGGTGAATTGATTAAGCATTTTTAACACTCTCTGCATAAACCAACCACCCCATTTATTTCTATCATGGGTTTCTGTTTATGGCTTGCATGTGCCAAACATCCAGACTAAGTGAAAATATACCCTCCAGGAACCTCGCGTGGCATCTCTCATAACAAGCTGCAGCACCTCACCAAGGCACGGCTGCTATGTTGTGGGGAATCCAGGGAATCTTTAGCTTAACTCCCTGCGCCTTGGAGCCTCTAGGAGGAATGAAATGTGAGTGGAGTGGAAGGAATATGGTGAGTGGATGATTGTCATATTCCTGTCTCATTTTGAGAGAAAAGAAGCAGTGGTTCAAGGAACAGATTAGGTGTCTCTGGGATATCTGGGATTTGTGGTAACATTCTTGGCAGTGTGGGATCCAAAACCAGCTCTCTAACGTTGCTCATATGCTGAGCCTCTTGGCTTGTTTGTCAGGAGAAGCTGAGTCCCCCCAGTGATTTGTGTTTTGCCCACCTTAAAGTGTCTTTTAGACCCAAATACAAAGAGAAATTCTGCCTGCTTATCTCACCTTTTTCAAAGTGAGCGCTGAGGCCTGGAATGAGCAGTGGTGCTGGGGCAGGGAAGAATTTGGCTCAATGGAAAGTGTTGAGATGATTCAAAGGGCTCTCGCTGACAGAGCAGGGCCAATTTGACCTTCTGTGGGGGCCACATAGGTGGCCTTCCACTGGTGGCTATTTTGGGTGCTGGAAAGTCTGCCTGTCCTGAAATATCTCTCCTTGCAGTGTTGCCAGGTTCTGTAATTGCCACCCTGAGCTCCATCCTCTAGTTAAAGGCATTGTGTCTCTTGGAGGCGAGGATACAGTGCAGCCACCCACAGACCGTGCCACACACTTAACCCCCGTTAGTCAGGAACCTGGCTACAAAGAACAGCTACCAGCTGTTGGTAACCCAATGCTGACTTGCTAATAGAAGCTTTTTGACAGCCTCTTCACATAAGTGGGGGAAATGGGTGCTGCAAAGCTCTGGATCATGCGCGTAATGGCTTCCAAGGAAGCAGCCAAATTGCTCCTGGGATGCTGTCTCCACATCCTCCTCCCAGGGCACTGAAGCTTAAATATTGGATTTAAGAGGAATGTACAAATGCAAACGGCATCAAGGCAGTGCACTCAAGTTCATAGGTGATGGATCCAATGTGAATTCCGAGAATTCTCAGCTAGCACCCTTCCCAGGCCATTTTTTTTTTTGCTAAGGGAAGAAGACAGCTTGGTTTGGTGCCACTGTACTCGGGAATATGTTATCATCTGACAACTTTATTATGATTTCTTCTATGGACCTAGAAGGTGTCTGTTAAAAGGAAAACATTGTCAGAGAAGGAAAATCAGTGTGTATATGTGTGTATGTGGGAGGGGTGTGTGTATGTATGAGAGAGAGGGAGAGAGAGGGAGTAGAGAGAGAAAGAGAGAGACTTATCATTCAGGTGTCAGTATTTTGGGTCACACAATATATAGAGCTGTATGATGAATACTTAGGTCTGGAAGGAGAGAAGTGGCCTAGAATTTACTAAACACTGACTTGAAAATTCAGTCCCCTTACCCTACCACATAAAAAGAAGACTCAAGTTTCTCAGCATGCTTAATGCAGAAATAATGCCCGAGCCTGCAGATGAATCACTAAATTTCAGAATGCAGAATTATTTGTAGGACTCTGAGTCCTACCTATGAAACTACACATTCCAAGTAGCAAAATGTATCAATCTTGAATTTTCACTGAAAAGTGTTCTATTTTCCCTGTCTATTGGATACTCTCGGGACAGATATTTTTTATTCTTCTTCTTTAAAAAATTCTTTCTTGTAATACCATGGTTCATAATACTGTTAATGATACTTTAATGCACACATTGTTCCAAATCTATACCTACTACCAGGATACCCACTTCCTTCCACAAAACTCCCTCTCTTTCATCTATTGTCTCCTCATCTCAGTTTTGTGAACAAGTCTCCACTTCAGTTTCTTTGGCCATTTTTTGGCCCCTCCCTTGTGGTGGATTACTAAATCCCACATATAAGAGGCATCTTTCCATATCTGTCCCTTTTCTTCTAACGCACTTCATCTAGCATGATACTCTCTAGTTCTATTGTAGCAACAAATTAGATGAGTGTGTTTCAAGAATGGAATTTTTATGAGAAAATTATGCTAAGATCTTTGGGTAGCAATACAGTCCTATTTCCAAACAAAAAACCATCCCTCCCACTTGCTGGCATTTGAGATAGAAACTATCATCAGCTAATGATAATCTTTTTACATTTGTAGCTTTGCCTGACCTGAATTTTTATTTTTTATTCAAAGCAAAGACTTTAGAAAGGATTTTAGTTAATTTTTCATTAAATTAGTACTTAAGATAGTGTTTTTAAGATAAAGTCTAGGAAAGCCTCTCATCCTATTTACCCCCACCAAGACTGGCTACTAATCTCGGAGTCACTTTTTGGATCTACATGCCACTTTAACTTATTGCTAAGTTAAATTTGCATCAAAGTAGACAGGCAGCTCAGGCTGTAAGCACACTGACATTTTTCAAAACTGAGAACGCTCATGAGAATAACATTATATCATATGGGAAGCTAAGGAATGCTGGGCTACCCAATGGGCTAAAATTGTATGAAAAATCATTTTTGTTTAAAGGCTGGGGCTACTACCATGCACAAGAACTTATTCTGGAGAGTATCAGAACTTAGAAATAAGCATGATCTTTTATAAAACTAATTTTTAAATAATTTTTAGAACAATATTTCGTTTGGCTTTATTTACTTCTGGACATTATCTTGTTTCTCTCTCTACATCCCACAGAATTTGAACAGCTTGACTACATCTCTGCAATCTGCTTCCTCCACATTTCAGGGCAGACACATTGCTTGGATCAGAAACTGGCTGGATAGAAGAATATGCCCCGCGTGTGGTATTATGTCTTTCTAGAACTTTTTTCTGGAATATGACTAAAATCTGTGCCTCACAGGCAGCACACTAACAGTGCATATCTTTAGATTTTAAAAATATACTCCTAGAAGCCATTCTGCTGGTGTGTCTACTCTAAAAGCAATAATAATAGATCGTTCCTAGGAAAAGGTGCAGAGAATAAGAAAGAAATGTCAAAGATGGAAGAAACAGGGGAACAGAGACTCTGAAGTTAAATTAGTAGAAAAGAAATTGAGGGGAGAATTAAGATGAGGCAGATAGGAACTAATAGGCCTGGGTGAGGAACTATGGGCTCATCTGTGGTGTAGAGGGGCAGCATGTCCATATATTAAACAACAGAGCAATTAACACTAAAAACATGAAATCAAATATTTTTAAAACAACTTTATTTACAGACTATTGGTTACAATGTTGTTCATAATGTAATTAGCATTTTTCAATTACAAAGTTGTTCGTGATTGAGTTTCATTTATACTGTCATACAATGTACAACACCCTTCACCAGTGTACATTACCTGCCAGCAATGTTGCCATTTTAACCATCCCACCACCCACCCCAAGCCTACCTTCTCCTTGCTTGCCTTGAATCATTTTTACTTCTCTCTCTTCTTTTTTCCCCCTTTACATACTGTGATTTGTAATATTGTTATTGAGGGGGTATCATGCATATCACTTTATCTACTTTCAGCACCCAGTTCTTGTCCAGAGCAATCATTTCCAACTATTATTGTCATAGTGGTCCTTTCCCTGCCCTAATTGCACTCACTATTTGCCCACACTATTTGTGGCAAGCTTCCTTCCTTGGGATGGTTTTCTTGGCCCTCATCTCTATTGTCTCTTGATATTATTACCATTATTAGATGTACCACGGTTTTGTTTTATCCATTTAGTTGCTCTTGGGTACTTGGGTTATTTTCAGATTCTGGATATTGTGTATAGTACTGTAATAAATATAAGAATACATAAGGATTTTCTGCATTGTGCTTTTGTGCTCCTAGAATATATCCCTAGCAGAAGTATTACTAGATTATATGTAAGCTCAATTTCTAGTTTTTTGAGGAATATCTATATTGTTTTCCAAAAAGGCTGGATCAACTGGCATTCCCACCAGCAGTGAATGAGAATCCCTTTCTCACTGCATCGCAACAGAACTTGTTCTGTGTGATATGTGCTAGTCTCTGTAGTGTAAAATGATATCTCAGTGTTTTGATTTGCATCTCCCTGATGAATAATGATGTGAAACATTTTTTCATGTCTCTTGCCTTCTGTATTTCTTCTTTGAAGAAATGTCTGTTTACTTTCCATTTTGGGATGGGGTTACATGATTTTTTTCTTCCTAAATGCTACCAGTTCCTTACATAATTTAAATATTAACCACTTATCTGATTAGTATTGGATGAATAGTTTCTCCCATTCCATGCTCAGTCTTTGTACCCTAGTTACCATTTCCATTGAGGTGCAGAGCTTCTTTGTTTATCTTTGGCCACTGGTGTTTCATCTTTGAAGATGCCTTTAGCTTCAATGTTATGGAGTGTTCTATCTATGTTTTTCTCTATGTACCTTATTGTTTCAAGTCTGCTATCAAGGTATTTAATTCCATTTGCTTTGACTTTTGTACATGTATTAGGAAAAGGACTGTGTTCATATCCTTACATGTAACTGTCCAATTTTCCAAAAATACTGTTGAAGAGCTTTCTTTGCCCCATTTTATATTTCTTTCCCCTTTATCAAGGATTATTTGATCATATACCTGAGGGTCAGTCTCAAAATATTCAAGTGTGTTTCGTTGACATGAGGGTCTGTTTAAATTCCAGTACCATGATATTTGAATGACTACTACTTTATAGTTCAGTTTGAAATTGGGAAAGTGGTGCCTCCCATTTTCTTTCCCCTGAGGATTGCTTTATTTATTTGTGAAGGTCTATTCTTTGGTATGAATTTCAGGAGTGTTTTTTATATTTCCTTGAAAATGGCATGAATATCCTTATTAGATCTGCTATGACACTTACAGTTGTGACCAGTAAAACTAAAACAATTCACATTCCTTTAAAAAAAAGAATTGAATTAAATCTATACAATGCTTACCTGTTTAATGCTGTTAATCCTCCCAATGCATGAGCATGGAATGTGTTTCCATTTCCTTGTGTCCCCAATAATACTTTTGTTCCTGTTGAATCTATTCCAAAAGTCTATTTTTATCTATTCATTTATTTTGAGGCTTTTTTCCCTTTTTATCATTTATTTTAAGACTTTTTTCCAACTTCTGCTGTTGTATGGAGGTGTAATACAACTCATTTCATTTTCCAGTTCACTAATTCTGTTCTTGTCAGCTGTTACTCTCTTGGTGCAGTCTTTCGGTGAGTTTTATATTTTGCCTACCAAATTTTTCAGTTTGTCATTTCTGCTTGAAGTTTTCTAATTTCTACTCTCATATCCTCTTGAGTCATTCACTGTTTGATGCATGTTTTTTTTTCAGTTCCTTGAAAAATCCTCAAAATTTCCTCTTTAAAGTCCTTATCAAATAGACTATATAGCTGAAATTTATATATTAGTTGTATCTTCAGAATTACCATCTTCCTTGCACTAAGGGTGGTGGGAATCTGTGTTGCTTTCCCATTGTGACATATACATAAAAACATGGTGATGTTTTTTATGTGTTGTGGTGGATCTCATTCAGTAGAAAAAATTTAGTGCTGTAGAGTGAAGCAGAACATTGAGCTATGGTGAAAATGAGGTAAAAATGGCTCATCTGAGTCAGAGAGTAGCCTGCTCCCAATCTTTATTGACTGCTTAGTTTCTTAGAACTGTATGGTTTTGAGGAGCTCAGCTGAGGTGGCTGGAAGGCCCCTCCCCTTATTCTGTGTCCTGGTGCTTCTCTTTCTCTCAGGACTTCCTGACCTTGGGTGAAAATGCCTCTTCTGAGTTAAAGAGGAGCCAACTACAGGTTTTCGGACTATCTCTGTTTTGGGACTAAGAACCAGTCTTTAGATAGCTGACCTACTCAACTGATTTTGGACTTGTTAGTAAACCCAATTACTAAAATAATTTCTATCTGGATGAATGAAAGGCAATTAGACAGATGGCTTCATAGGTAGATAGACCAATAGTTTCTGTTGACTATGCTTCTCTGAGATTTCTAATACGTTTGTCTTGATTTCATGTCTTGTGATATTATTCCCTTTTTCTCTTGGCATTTTCCTCACTTGCACAGACCTTCCCTCACTTTTTCTGGTAGAAAACAAAAAAAACATTAAAGATGATTGAAATGCGAGAAACACATAAGAAGAGTCATTTTTCAGTTAACTAAGATAACAATATAGAAAATGAACTAGAATTAACAACTTATTGAAATAGAATAATGTCTACTAACTATGTAGTCTAATATGGTAAATACTAGCTTCATTTGGTTTTATAATTATAGAAAATTAAATAAAAGCAAGCAGGGGCTGAGTGATAGCACAATGGTGAGGCATTTGTCTTGAATGTGACTAATCCAAGTTCGAACCACGGCATTTCATATAGTCCCCTACGTGTGCTAGGAGTAATTTCTGAGCACATAGCCAGGAGTAATACCTGAGTGCTGATGGATATGCCTCCACAAGAAAGCAAGTAGCTAGTTCCTCCATTTTACAAGCCAACATTTCAAGTGTTAAATAGAAACATATTGGTAGCAGTTACCAAACAGATAGGTGAAGATTATAGAAAATTTCTATTATAACCAAAAGTTCATTATAAGAGTATTGATTTAGAAAAATTCAGGGATTGGGGCCAGAGTGATAGCACAGCATAGGGCATTTGCCTTGCACATGGCCAACCCAGGACCAACCTGGATTTGATTCCCGGCATCCCATATAATTCTTTAAGCTTGCCAGGAACGATTTCTGAGCACAGAGCCAAGTATAACCCCTGAATACTGCTGGATGTGGCTGCTGCAGACGTCTTGTGTCCCTAAGCAAAACCTTAGTGGGGTCAGAAAATCCTCACTGGAAGAAAGTGGGTACATGAGCAGACAAATATGAAATATGAAATAATTGAGACTACACAAAATGCATTGTATGGGGACCCACATCCATGAGATGAGAGACAAATTTTACTTTTCAGCTGACGATATTTTAATCACAACTCTTGTATGCAAGGTATTTCCAGGAGAACAAAGGGCTGAGGATAAAAGGAAGGCTAATTTCTTACATATCAAAGTAGTACCTGGCCCTAGGAGTCATTACTGATATAAACTAAGGGATAGCAGGAAACTCTGGTTTTCTCCTGATAACAAATATTCTTAACCTGAGGGAAATAGTATTCTAGCTAGGGGCTAAGACCCATTTCCTATGATCTGGTAATAGAAAGAGATAACACTAAAGAAAGGGGTACAGAATTATACCTAGTAAAATAGCCTAATTCTACACTGACCAAACCTATTTGTAAGCAGGTATTCAAAGTGACAGGGAAAGTCCCTGAGGCAGTCATTCTGCTGTGGTGCTCAAAGGCAGGGAGAGAAGACCATTGTCTTGAAGATGCTATGTTTTGACGTGGCCATTGGAAGTAAATAGGCTGACAGAAAGAGAGGTAGCTGGCTGGACTTTGAGATGCAAATATGCTTAGGCAGCAGTTTTCTTTGGTACTAAAATTTCTTTATGACTGCAGGAGAACTAAGGCAGAATTTCTGTAGTAGAAAACGAGACAAAAATTAAATAAAAGGAAAAGAGAAATATAATGTCACAGCCATGTCAGAAATATGGCCAGTAATCCACGCAGGCGTAATGATTGACTTCTCCAACAGGCCTTCTGGCTGAAATATTTTTTTGGAGGAAAATTAGGCACTGCACCAGGAAAGCCAAAAGACACATCTGGAGTGTGCCTCTCTTGATAATGCAGACATGCATGCTGCATGCCTCTACATGTGGTCTAATGCCCCCTGCAAAAAAGAAGGAAGAAAAATGCTGAGTGATGAAAAAAACAGAGTGATAGCACAGTGTGTAGAGACATTGCCTTGTATGCAGATGAACTGGGTTCAATCACCACCATCTCATATAGTCCCTCAAGCCTGCAAGGAGTAAGTTTTGAATGTGGAGCTGCACCTGAGTGCTGCTTGGTGAGGTCCCCAAACAAGTTATAACCACACTTAAAAGAAAAGTCAAGAGGTCTCTAGTCTGCCTATATGGCAGTAAAATGAGTGAAAACAAGAGATCTCGAGTCTGCTACATGGCAATAAAATGAGAGAAAACAAAAACAAGTAATATTCAATGAGTGTTGAGTGTGCTCAACAATATATTATTTCATTATGTTTTTTATTTAAACCATCATGGACTATATTTACACATATTTATCCTCATGTTCAAAGATAGAAACGTTTAGCCATGTCTATTGTTCAAGGACAATGAGTAAGAGATATGAGATATAAATTCAGGCAATTTAAAACCAAAAATTCTCATGGATATGTATATATATATATATATATATATATATATATATATATATATATATATATATATATATATATATATATAACTGTCCCCATGACACCTGAAAAATAATACTTCAAAGATAATAACATTTTTATTAAAAATGTACTGTTGGAATCCTTATGTTGTTATATGTAATTTTAGAATTTCTTGCTACCATACACAAATGTGGATTCTTTTTTTAAACTTTATGATATCAAAATTTTCTACAAAAATGCTGATGTTGAATTTCTGAAGCAGTCCTCTGTGATTAATTTGCTTTCTTCCTGTAATATTTTAGTTTGTTTATCTTGTAACACTTGGTAACAAAATACCACAGACTGGTATCTTCACAATAGAGAAATTTATTTCTTACAGTTCTGGATTTTCAGAAGTTTAAAATCAAGACATTAGGACTGTTCATATTCAAGAGAAAAATTTCTCTTCCTAGTTCAGAGATACAGATCCTCTTCCTTTATCTTTATGAAGTAGTAGAAGATAGAGTTCTCTATGGAATATATTAACATCACTCATGTCAACTACAACCTTATAAATTAAATATCTACAAACCTAACCTCCTGATACCATCATCTTAAGAATTTGAATTTTAAAATATGAAATTTGTGTGTTCACAAATATTTATAATAATTGGATAAAATAGTTTCTTTTTTATTACTATCTTTATTTAAAAACCTTTATTACAAACATAATTGTAGTTGGGTTTCAGTCATGTGAGGAACACCCCCCTTCACCAGTGCAACATTCCCATCACCAATGTCCCACATCTCCCTCCTCCCACTCCAGCCTCACCTGTACTCTAGACAGGCTTTCTACTTCCTTCATTCATTCACATTGTTATGATAGTTCTCAATGTAGTCATTTCTCTACCTGCATCATCAATGTTTGTGGTGAGCTTCAAGAGTATCATGAGCTGGACCTTCCAACCCTCCTCCCTTTTGTCTCTGAGAATTATTGGAAGAAGGTCTTTTATTTTTCTTAAAACCCATAGATGAGCAAGACTATTCTGTGTCTATCTCTCTTCCTCAGACTTATTTCATTCAGCACAATGTACATCCATGTATAGGAAATGTTCATGACTTCATCTCTCCTGATGGCTACATAGTATTTCATTGTGTACATATACCACTGTTTCTTTAGCCATTCATCTGTTGAAGAACATTTTGGTTGTTTCCAGAGTCTGGCTATTGTAAATAGCACTGCAATGAAAATAGGTGTGAGGAAGGATTTTTGTATTGTATTTTTGTGTTCCTATGGTATATCCTTAGGAATGGTATAGTTGGATCATATGGGAGCTCAATTTTTAGTTTTTGGAGAAATGTCCATGTCACTTTCCATAAAGGCTGGACTAGATTGCATTCCCATCAGCAGTGGATAAGAGTTCCTTTCTTTCCACATCCCTGCCAGCACTGCTTGTTCTCATTCTTTGTCATGTGTGCCAATCTCTGTGGCATGAGATGGTACCCCATAGTTGTTTTGATTTGCATCTCTCTGATGATTAGTGATGTGGAGCATTTTTTTCATGTGCCTTTTGGCCATCTGTATTTCTTCATTGACAAAGTGTCTGTTCATTTCTTCTCCCCATTTTTTGATGGGATTAGATTTTTTTTTCTTGTAAAGTTCTGTCAGTACCTTTTATCTGGTGGGTATTGGATGAATAGTTTCTCTCATGCAGTGGGTGGCTCTTGTATCCTGGGCACTATTTCCTTTGCGGTTCAGAAGATTCTCAACTTAATATAGTCCCATCTGTTTATCTCTGCTCCCACTTGTTTGGAGAGTATTGTTTTCTCCTTAAAGATGCCTTTAGTCTCAATGTCATGGATTATTTCTTATCTACATGTTGTTCTATATACCTTATGGTTTCAGGTCTGATATTAAGGTCTTTAATGCATTTGGATTTGACTTTTATAATTGGTATTAGCTGGGGGGTCTGAGTTTGCTTTTTTGCAAGTGGTTAACCAATTGTGTGTGAACAACATTTGTTGAAGAGGCTTTCTTTGCTCCATTTAGGATTTCTTGTTCTTTTATCAAAAATTAGGTGACTGTATGTCAGGGGAACATTCACTGAGTACTCATGCCTATTCCACTGATACCATGCTGTTTTAATAACTATTGCTTTGTAATACAATTTAAAATTGGGGAAAGTAATGCTACCCATATTCCTATTTCCAAGGATTGCTTTAGGTATTCAAGGGTGTTTATTGTTCCAAATGAATTTTAGAAGTGTTTGATCCATTTCTTTGAAGAATGTCAAGGATATATTTAGAGGGATCACATTAAATCTGTATAATGTTTTGGGGAGTATTGCCATTTTAATAATGTTAATTCTGCCAACCATGAGCAGTGTATGTGTTTCCATTTCTGCGTGTCCTCTCTTATTTCTTGGAGAAGGGTTTTATAGTTTTCTTTGTATAGGTCCTTCACATCTTTGGTCAAGTTGACTCCAAGATATTTGAGTTTGTGCTGCACTAATGTGAATGGGATTGTTTTCTTAATGTCCATTTCTTCTCTATCATTATTGGTGTATAAAAAGATCATTGATATTTGCATGTTAATTTTGTAGCCTGCCACATTGCTGTATAAATGTATTGTTTCTATTAGCTTTTTGGTACAGTCTTTAGGGTTTTCTAAGTATAGTATCAATGTCATCTGCAAACATTGAGAGTTTGACTTCTTCCTTTCCTATCTGAATTCCCTTGATAACTTTCTCTTGCCTAATCGCTATAGCAAATACTTCCAGTACTATGTTGAAGAGGAGTGCGAGAGAGGACAGCCATCTCTTGTACCATAATTTAGAGAAAAGGCTTTTAATTTTTCTCCATTGTGGATAATATTTGCCATTGGCTTGTGGTAGATGCTATATTGAGAAAAGTTCCTTTCATTCTCATCTTGCTGAGAGTTTTTTTTTTTTTATCAAGAATGGGTGTTGGACCTTATCAAATGCTTTCTCTGCATCCATTAATAAGATCATGTGTTTTATTTATTTATTTATTTCTTGTTTTGATATTGTCTATTATGTTGATAGATTTATGGATGTTAAACCATTCTTGCATTCCTGGGATATAACCTACTTGATCATAGTGAATAAACTTCTTAGTCTTCAAGTTTGTTTCTTGTAGCAGCAGAAGGTTGCATTCATCCTTTTAATCATTTTCCACTGTGTTTCTCAAAGTTTTCTCTGATTACACTTTGAATCTCTGTAATATGTATAGTGATCTCCCCCTTTTCATTTCTAATATGGGTTATCAAATTTCTCTCTCTCTGTGAGTTTTGCCAATGGTCTATCCATCTTGTTTAATTTTTCAAAAGCCAACTTCTGTGTTCATTGATTTTTCGGATTGTTTTTTGGGTTTCCACTTTATTGATTTCACTCTAAGCTTTGTTATTTCTTTCTGTATTACTATTTTTGGTTCCTTTTGTTGATCATTTTCTAATTTTATGAGCTGCATCATTAAGCTATTTAGGTATGCCCCTTATTCCTTCCTGATGTGTGCTTGCAAGGCTATTATTTTCCTCTCAGTACTGCTTTTGCTGTGTACCATAGATTCTAATAGTTTTTGTCTTCATTGTCATTTATTTTCAGGAAAGTTTTGATTTCCTCTTGGGCCCACTGGTTGTTTAGTAGTAGGCTTAATTTCCAGGTGTTAAAGTTCTTCTTCTGTGTCCTTATAGTTCATATCTAATTTCAGAGCCTTGTGGTCAGTGGAGGTAGCCTGCAAAATTTCTATCCTCTTGAATTTATGGAGGTATGTTTTATGTACCAGCATGAGGTCTATCCTGGAAAATGATCGATGCACTTTGGAGAGGAATGTGTATCCACGTTTCTGGGTATGGATTGTCATATATATATTTGGCCTCTTTCTTTCATTTCTCTTTTCAGGGATAGTATATTTTTGTTTGGCTTCAATCTGGTTGACCTATCAAGTGCTGACAGGGCCATGTTGAGGTCTCCCACAATTATTGTGTTATTCTTGATATCCTCTCTCAAATTTGTCAGTAACTGTATTAAACAATTTGTTGATCTCTCATTGGATGCATATATGTTTAGTAGTGCAATTTCTTCCTTTTGCACATATCCCTTTATTAGTATGAAATGTCCATCCTTGTCCCTTACAACTTTTCTGAGTCTAAAGTTTGTGTCGTCTTATATTAATATGGCCACCCCAGCTTTTTTAAGGCATTTGCTTGGATGATTTTTATCCAGCCTTTGGTTTTGAGTCTATATTTGTTCTGACTATTCAGTATGTTTCTTGTAGGCATCAGAAGGTTGCATTCATCTTTTTGATCCATTTCGGAACTCTGTGTCTCTTCATTGGTTCTTTTAGCCCATTTATATTGAGGGAGATGATTGTCATGGGATTCAATGCCATCTTTGTCTATGAGTTTCATGTGTCTGTTGGTCTGTCTTGTCTTAAAATAGACCTTTCAGTTTCTTCTTTAAGGATGGTTTTGTATCTGTAAAGTTTCTGAGCTGTTGCTTATCTGTGAAACTATGTATCCTTCCTTCAAACCTAAACATGAGTCAGGCTGGGTGCAGTATTCTAGGTGAAGCATCCATTTGATTGAGTCTTTCAAATTTTCCCACCACTGTTCTGGCCTAGAGAGTTTCTTGTGACATGTCTGCTCTAAGTCTTAAGGATGCTTATTTGAATATAATTTCTTTTCTAGATCTTGCTGCTTTCAGTATTCTATCTCTATCTGTGGGATTCGTCATTGTAACTAGGATGTGTCTTGGGGTGTTTTTCCTTGGGTCTCTTTTGGCTGCTACTCTTTGGTCATGCATGATATGATTGCATGCAGTCTTTAGCTCTGAGATTTTCTCTGTGGTTATGTCTTTGACTGTTGATTCTTCTTGGGGATCTCCTTGGGCCTCTGAGACTCCAATGATTCTTATGTTGTTTCTGTTGAGTTTATCAAAAACTTCTATTTTCATCTGTTCACATTCCTTTCGTACTTTTTCCATTGTCCGATCGTTTGCCTTAAGGTTCTTTCCCAATCTCTTCTGCTGCTGCAGACACTAACACCTCTAAGCAGCTTCTTCGTGGAGTCCGGGAAACCTTTCACGGGGAGAGAGTGGGAACATGAAATGCATGGAAAAACGGAACAATATTGTAGAAATAAATTACCACACACGGTGTATGGGGACTTGCGTCTGGAAAGACGAAGACAAATTTATTTTTTGAGCTGGGTGACTTTTAAGGGGTGAGCTCTGGAATGCGGGGTGTTATTTAGGAGGATCAAAGAAAGTGGGAGATGGTCAGGGAAGCAGAATGGAAGGCCATAGCTAAAATCTGCATATTAAATAACCAATACAGAGGGTAAAAAGAAGTTCTGTTGTGGGTTAGCTTTTGTTTTGGGTAAGCAGGAGAAACCAGGTAATTTTCAGGGAAGTGGGAAGAAAGAGAAATATTTTAGAGTTTTGAGGAAAACCGAAAATTGCTTTCATCATGAGCTAAGTTTTGGAAAAAACATGATCTTGGCACCAAGGTAGCAGAGATCACAGAGAGCTGGTCAGTGGGAAACTTTTGGCGGAATTTGATACTGTCTTCCTTTGTTAGAAAGAAATACTGAGGCCTGATTTCTAATAATGGTCAAAAATAAAGAGAGAGATAGTCACAGACATGTTTAGAATTATAGCCAAACAATCCACGCAAAGGGTCAACTGATTTGACTACTCTAAGTGGGCCTTTTTGGCAAGTAATTCTTTTTCAGGAGTGCACTACACCTAAGAAGGCTAAGAAGCACTTCTGGTGCATGCCCTTCCTGAGTGAAGTGTAACATTCTGCTGTATGGAGCTGGTCTGCATTTGATCCTCCATTTCAGTAATTCTGTCCTTGGCTGCTGTTACCCTGATGGAGAGGCTTTCCATTGAGGCTTTCAGTTTAGCTCTAGTGTTTTTCATATCTGTTATTTTAGTGTGGAGTTTTCTTATTTCTGTCTTTGTGTTCTGTTCAGCTAGAGCTATGTTTTCTTTGATTTCCATGAGGATCCTCCAAATTTCTATTCTAAACTCCTTATCTGAGAGATTAATCAGATGGTTGGTATTCTTTGTGGGTCATAAAAGCTATCATCTTCATTCTCTCTGCATGCTGTTTGCCTATGTGGTTTCCCCATTGTCACGCTTGTAGTTTGATTTTTTATACGTTTTATGGTGGGGTTCATTAGTTAGAAAGAGCATGAAGCAGTGAAGTGAAGCAAATTAGCTTCACACCTCTGGCCCCACCCTGGTTGGGATGGTCCAAGACTCCTCAGTCTTGAGATTCTCATAAGAAGTGCACTCTCCAGGTGGGCACGCTTAGGTACCCGTCAATAGCAACTGTAGTGGAAGCCTTCACTTGCCCTGGTCTGGGGGTCCAAGACACCTCAGTCTGAGCTTCTCTGAGAGGGAACTCTCCAGTCGGGTGTGTCTAAACCCCTCAATGGTGACTGCAGTGGTGGCCTGCACTCGCCCTGGTCAGGCGGGTCCAAGAACCCTCAGTCTCTGATCTTCTCATGGAGTGCACTCTCCAGGCAGGTGTAACCTCAATGATGAAGGTGGTGGGGGCCTGAACTCACCCTGGTCATGCAGATCCAAGACCCCTCAGTCTCTGAGCTTCTCACAAAGGGCACTCTCTAGGAGGGCGCCTAAGATAGTTTCCTATGTTGTTTCTGTTAAGTTTATCAAAGACTTTTATTTTTGTCTGTTCATATTCTTTGAGAATTGTTTCCATTTCTTGATCATATGTTTTAAGGCTCTTTTCCTACCTATTCTGTTGTATGAAGTTGTTGTACTTCTCATTATTCTAGCTCACTATTCGGTTGTCATCAACTGTTACTCTGTTGGGGAGGCTTTTCAGTGAGGTTTTTATTACTTTTTTGAATCCTGTAATTTTAGTTTGAAGACTTCTCATTTCTACTTCCATTTTCTCTTGATTTTTATTTTTTGTTGTTGTTGTTCAATTTATTCCATACTTTCTCTGAGTTCTATGAGCAGCCTCCATATTTCTTCTGTAAAGCCTTTACAGGAGAAGCTAAATAGATGTTTGGTGCTTTTCAGATAATTAGACCTACCATGTTCATTCTTTAAGCATGGTAGAGGCATGTGTTGTTTCCCCATTGTCATGGTTGTAGTGTAGTATTTTCTATTTTATGTGCTGGGCTCACTAGCTAGGAAATGTGCAGGGGCTGCTTGCCTGGTGGTGCTTTCTGGGAGCAACCACACAGTCTCCTCTTTCTGTGCCTCAGACCTTGGTGGGGTCACTTACCTGGTGACACTTTCCGGGCACTACCAAACAGACTACACATTCTCTCCTTAAAATTTGTGATACTTTTTCTTTTTCCACATCTAGATCAGTATCCTGCTTCTTCAAAAAAGACTACATAGTGCTCAGATCCCATGGACTGGTTAGGTCCACTGGGTAGATTAGTCTCAAAAAACAAAATACCCCACTGAGTCAAAAATATTTTTTTCCAGTGGCTTCCAGAAGCTTAAAGCAATGAAACTCTAAGAAGCTGTTCCACATGACTATCATAATATTCTGTGATAAGATAGGAGCAGCACTAAAATATAAATGAATACCTTCTTTCCATCATCAAGAACATTTTGCTTAGGAAAAAGAAAAATTGGCCAAATTATTGTCTCATGTGCAGTTGACTTAAATTTTAGTGCTGACACCTTATGTTTCCTAAAACTGAGAAATGTGTTTAATTCTGGCACTGGCCTTTTGGGTGTGGAATGTGAAAGCATTGGTTTGCGGTTTTGTGGCTTCCCAAGGCCTGTTATAATTCTGAAGATATCTAACAGGAAGGTTAGTGATAACAATATATTCTTTGGAATATGTAATGATGTGTAATATGTAACAATATATTATCTTAGGAATTTTCTTTTTTTTGGAATTTTATTTTCAGTATCATGGAAAAATTTATCTATATCTAAAGGATATTTGGGATTTTATATAGTCTGGATTTTTATCAGACATCTATAACTGGTTGTTGTTCTGGAATAAAAAGTATGGCTGAAACAGTCCCTACCTATCTCTGAACTTGAGGATAAGTTATATATTGTAGTATATAGTTTATGATTACTAAGTTAAAAACATATATTATCAAACAATATATTACTGAACACATGTACCCTTTCACTACCATAGCCAGAGTGAAAATCGTCCTGATTTTTCTAAGAACTTTATCTTGCCTTATAAGGACTCTGTGAGCAAAATTCCCACTTCTTTCCAGAGATTAAATTTATCCTCTATCAGGATTGTATAAGACTCCTCATCCTTGTAAAATTTGCTTTGCTCAAGGTCTATCATTTAAGTGTTAATCTTATCTAAGAATATTTGAAGCAATATCTTAATATTTGGCAAAAATCATATATGGATCATTTTCAAACCTTTCTTCTAAAATAACTAGTCCTCATAATCATCTTTATTGACCAAATTCAGCTTTAATGCTGAATGATAAAAAAAAATGCTTATTTTTTTAGTATTCACAATTCTGCTCATGTGAATTTTTCTCAGGCATATTCCAATGTCTTAGCCAGCAATAGAAGTAGTTTTGGTCTCCTCTAGGCTGAACTATTTGGGACATGTATTGAACAAGTGCCTTCACAACACACTGTTTCTCACCATCAGAGGTATGAGAATTCTAGTGGACTTGCTGAAATGCAGCACTCTTAGTATTTTAAAATTTAGTCATTCCAATACATTTCATAAAACCTTATTAAGTTGATTTTACTTTAGTCATTCCAATACATTTTATAAAACCTTATTAAGTTGATTTTACCCAGTGCTTATGATTTTTGTGTATTTTTCTCTATTATAATCTTTTGGGAGGTTTGTCTTATTATTCTAGATAAAATACATAACTGACTTACAGGCAAAATCATCACTAAATTCACATGTAGTTTGTATTCTCCTACGAATGGACAATGTACTGAAGTACTATTACTCATCTATTTACCCACACCCATTTACTACTGACATATACTCACAGTAAGGAGAGAGAAGAAAGATATGTAAGAAAGAAAAGAAAAGAAAATATTTTTTAAACTAAACTGCCACACCCCACTCAGGAGAGGCACACACCAAAGTGTAGTGCTCTCCTGAAAAGGAATTATTTGCCAAAAAGGCCCGCTTAGAGCAGTCAAAATCACTTGACCCTTTGCGTGGATGGTTTGGCCATAATTCCAAAAGTGGCTGTAACTATCTCTCTCTTTATTTTAAACCAATATTAGAAATCAGGCCTTAGTAAATTTCTTTCTACAACAAAGGACAGCACAATCCAGCCAAAAGTCTCCCACTTAACAGCTCCCTGTAATTTTTCCTATTTTGGCGCCAAGATCAGGTTTTTCCATAAACTTAGCTCAAAACAAAGTAATTTTCAGTTTTCCCCCTGAAACTCTGAAACATTCCTCACTCTTCCTACTTCCCTGATAATTACCTGTTTTTCTTCTATTTTACCCAAAACAAAGCAAACCCAAAACAAACTGCCTTTTCACCTTCAGTATCGGCTCTTTAATATGCTAATTTAAGCCAGGGTCTTTTCTTTCTTTTCCCAGTTTCTTTGATGTCAAGAATTTGCACCCTGCTTTTCCCTGCCTCAGCCTTTTAAAAGCAGCCAGCTCAAAAAATAAAATTGTCTTCGTCCTTTGAGACGTAAGTCCCCATGCAATCTGCGTGGTTTCATTCATTTCTACAATATATTTCTGTCATTCGCCATTCCGTGTGCCCACTCTCTCCTGTGGAATTTTTTCCCGAACTCCACGAAGGATCTGTTTGCAGGCGCTGGCGTCTAGCGAACAGAATTTGGCTCACAGCACTAAACCATAGCCTTAGTGTGAACCAGATAAAAAACTTTCTATTTTAAAAAAGTCTCAAGAAGCTCAGAGTACATGGAACATACAAAAACATAATTAAGGCCATATATTAAAACCAACAGCTAACACCATATTCAAATGTAAAACACTGAGCTTTTTCCTCTAAGATTTATAATAAGAAAGAAATTGACTCATTCTAAATTACTTTTCAATACAATTCTGCAAGTGCTAGACAGAGAATTAGTCAAAGAACAGAATCATTGGAATTACAATTAAAAAATAAAATAGAGCTGTTTTTATTTGTAGATGACAATAATATGCATTATAAACTGAAAGAACTAAATAATAAAAACTACTGAAATATGTTAATTAGTTTAGTCAGTGGAACAAGACTAAACCAATATTCATAAACTTGCTTTATTTTGACACAAAATTGAAAGAAAAAGAAATTAGAAAATCAATGTAATTTTTCTGTTGCATCAAGAAAGATGATATACTTAGAAGTAAATTTAATAATATATGGGAAAGGGGCTGAAATGGTGGTACAAACAGGAAGGCATCTGCCTTGCCCACACTAGCCTAGGATGGACCACAGTTTGATCTCCTAGCGTCCCATATGGTTCCTCAAGCCAGGAGTGATTTATGAATATATAACCAGGAATAACCCTGAGTGTTACCATGTGTGGCCAAAAAAAAACAATATATATATATATATATATATATATATATATATATATATATAAAAGACCTATACACTGAAAATGATACATTGCCCTGGTAACCATTAAGCAACACCCCTTCTACGAGGAATGGACGCAACTTGAGATGTCAAAGGCCTGCTGCCCTGGTAACCATTAGCTAATGTCCCTTATAAGAGGAACTTGACATATTTGGGCAAAAGAATGGACTTCTGCTCGCCCCTCCCAAGGTTCTCAAATTATTTGAAAAAGGACAAGCTCACCATTGATTGGACATTGTGTTTGAACCTGGACTAGGGATTGATGCATTCTACAAGCCCTACTTTCCATATTCACCCTCCTCCTAAGGTTCCTTAAACCTATAAAAGACACCTTTCTAGATTACCCAGGGCTTCCAGTTTTAGTCTGTTTTTCTGTCTTTGGAGCCCAAGAGCTGTGGATTAATAAACCCCTCTTTGCTTTTGCATTCTCAGAAGGTATGTTTTGTGGTCTTTATTAAGTGAGTGGGCTTTTACGAACCCTTAAACTGACCCTTTAACAATGGAAACATATAAAGTGTTTCCCAAATTCATTGGACCTACAATTCTTTTTCAGAAATAAAGCCACTCGGCACCTCCAGAAATCTACCTTAAAAAAAAAGGGGGGGGGGGTGTTCTTTTTTTACCGAAATCCAACTACAATCATGTTTGTGATCATGGTGCTTAAATAAAGAAATTTTTAAGAAAAAAAAAGAAATTCAGATCATCATAGGCATATGAAAAATGCTACATGTCATTAATCATCAGGGAGACAAAAATAAAAACTACAATTTGATATTATCTCACACAACAGAATCTGGCATACATAAAGAAGAACAAAAACAACCAGTGTTGGCTTGGATACAGGGAGAAAGGGACTTTCATTCACTGCTAGTGGAAATATAGACTGGTCCAGCTTCTTTGGAAAACAAAAAGAACATTCCTCAAAAAACAAACAAACAAACAAACAAACAAACAATAAAACTTTAGAAAGTTAGCTTCCATTTGACCCTGCAATACCCTTCCTGGAAATATACCCCTGGGCCCAAAAACACAATGCACAAAAGGCATCTGCCTTCCTATGTTCTTTGCAGGTCTACTCACAATGGTTAGAATCTGGACAGAACCCAGGTGCCTAATAATAGATGAGAGGCTAAAAAATTATAATACTTGGTACACTATACAGCTGTTAAGTGAAATGAAATTTACATATACCTGGTTAGACGTGAAGAGTATCATACTGAGTGAAGTAAGCCAGAGGAAGAGGTTCAGATATACATAGAGGGATTACACTTATCTGCAGATCATGAAAAAAAAATACTATAGATTTTACTAAAGACACTGGAAATGTTGTGTGGTGTAGCTAAACATGTAGAGCTTTTACCCTACTTTCTCCAAATCAGAAACTTTGCCCTAGTTTCCTCTTCCTTTCATCTATCCCCTTTGAGATGTAAAAACCCATCTAGGCTTGATTAGCATTAGATAAGTATCTTTGTTAACTAGGGCCCTCTCCTCCACGCAGATTGAGTCTCATCAATAAAACCCTATGGGGAGGACTGTTGGAGTCTCTCAGTCCTCAAGGCTAGAAAACCCCTGACCCATGCTTTTCTCCCTTAAGACAGTCTTGTTTTTTCTTTTTTCTTTTTTTTGGTCAGGATATAATTTATTTATTTTTTTTATTTAGAAAATATTTTTTTTATTTAAACACCTTGATTACATACATGATTGTGTTTGGGTTTCAGTCATGTAAAGAACACCACCCATCACCAGTGCAACATTCCCATCACCAATGTCCCAAGTCTCCCTCCTCCCCACCTGACCCCCGCCTTGCCTTGTGTCCCTGCTTCAGAACTATTTACTAAGGGTTGGATCATGGCAGTGGAGCCACTACAGTGTGGGAAGTGCAGTGAAGACAGAGAAAGAACCACTATGATAATAATAGTTGGGAAAGATCATTCTTCACAAAAAGTAGGAATTGAAAGGAAGTAAAGTATATGCATAATACCACTTCAGTAGCAATATTGCAAATCACAATGACTAAAAAGAAAAAAAGAATAAAAGGAAAGTGAGAGAGAGAGAGAGAGAGAGGAGAGAGAGAGAGAGAAAGTGTCTGCCATAAAACAAGGCTGGGGGTTGGGGTGGGGTGGGATGAAAGGAGAATAACTGGAGTAATTGGAAGTGAGAAATGAACAATGATGAAGGTTTGGGTATTAAAACATTACATGATTAAAACTTAGCTATTAACAACATTTTAACACTGTATCTCACAGTGATTTTAAAAAAGAAATAATTAAAAAATATCCTATTAAAATTAAATAAATAGTGTCCTACAATTACACCTCAGGTTACTACCACCTTTGTGAATCATCCCAGTTTTTGTCCACCACCATGGGATTTGTGTAAGAGAACACTGATAAAAAAAACAAACAAACAAACCAAAAAAACCAAGAAGACTATGCAATGGTAAAAGAAAAGACTATTAACCAGATGTTGTTGCAAAATTAGGATATACGCAAAGGATGTGAAAATGTTTACTAGTTAGAAAGTGAAGTATTGCTCACAGTAGCCAAGGCAATGAAATAATGTAAAGGTCCATCAACAGATGACTGTAGACAGTAGCTGTAGATGAAAGTATGTTTTTATCACAATATGCATGGATTTTGAAGTGATTATCCTAAGTCTGAAGCATAAGGAAGGGAAAGTCAATAGTTCACTATATATAGAAATTAAGAGCTGAAGCAAACAAGCTCATAAAAAAAAAGAAAAAGAAAAACGAACAACTAACTGCTTGTCTGAGTGAATGTTATAGGAAGGATGAAAAATGAGTTAAGAGGTATTTTGGGTGGTAAGATAGAACTAGCTATCTTAAGATAAGGTAGCATTCTATAAGGAATGTACAAAAATATTTCTTTGATAGCAAATAAAGTTATTATTATACACTTAAAAGATATATAATTAAACTCTGTAGTATTATTTATACTACAATAATAAACAAAATATCTTTTAACTGTAACAGTTGTCAATATATGATTGTTGAAGACACAAGGAAAGAAAACATTGAAGAAACAATGCTATGTGCTATTATGAGAATACAGGGAGGATTTACTTTCAAATATGGAAGAACAGAACATATGATGCTTTCCTTAAAATTAAATTTAAAATTAACAGTCCAGTTGATTCATACTATGATTCTTTGTATCCTACATATGAGAAAGATTCTACAGTACCTGTCTTTATCCTCTGACTAACTTCACTAGTATGATACTCTCCAGAATCATCCCCATAGTGACAAATAGTAAGAGTGTCTTATAATATAGCATTACATTGTGTATATATATATTATAGATTCTTTACCCAGTCATGTTTCCAGATTTTGGCTATAGTGCTGCAATGAATATAAGAGAGCAAATATTTTCTAAATAGCATTCTAAGTTCCTTGGGGATAGATACTAAGAAGTAGAATTGTTGAGTCATATAAAAGCTCAATTCTTAGTTTTTGGAGGTTTCCATATTGTTTTTCAAAAAATGTTGGACCAGTTTTCATTCCCACCAGTAGTGAATGAGGATCAGTTTTCCCCTACATACATGACAACACTACTAATTTTAGTTAATTGTCTTCTGCATGTTTCACTTATGTGAGATAATATCTCATAGTTGATTTTTATTCACATCAATTTACATTTTTATAATAATGAACATATTTTTCTTAGTCTTTTGGCTATCAGTGTGTGTTCTTTGAAGAAATTTCTGTTCAATTCTTTCCCATTTTGATAGGGTTATTTTTCCTTCTATAAAGTTCTACTGTTCTTATATAGCTTGGATATTAAACTTTCATTGAATATATAATGGCAAAAATTTAAAAAAATTAGTTAGAAACAAGAAAATGAGTTCTGTCAAACATTTTTAAAAATGATCTTCTTATCTTGGTGCCAAGTAATGTTATAGCAAATAGGGCCCTTTTCTTGCATGTGGCCACCTCAGTTGGATCCTAGCACATAATATGATCTCCTGAGCACTGTTAGGAGTGATTACTGAGTGTAGAGCAGGGAGCACTGCCAGTTATCTTCTTACCTAATTGAGAATTATAATAATGAAATATGTTGAAATGTTTTTTACTTATGTAGAAGTTTTAGGGTTGGACATGAGATTCTGAAATTATGTTATTTTTGCTGATTGGTGGATAAGTAGCAAGGAGCGAGAGCTTTGAAACATAACATACAGATCACATCAACCATAGATTCAGATCCTTGCAATTAAATTAGAATCCAGAAATCTGTATTTTAAAGAACATGTGATTTATACTTTAATCTTTTACTATATAGCATTGCTTATTAGAATATTGTAAATAACTGAAATATTCACCAATAAGAAAATGGACTTTAAATTTTTAGTATTCATTGAATTTCTAATCGGCATTTACAATGAATGAACTAAAGGGTGTGCAAGGAAGAATCTCAACTCTTAGTCATTTTCTACATATTTTAACTTAATCTCTAGTCACACAGGCACAACAGCTTTGTAAAATGCTTTGAGTTGAACATTTAAGATTTGTGAGTCTTATGAATGGATATCATATGTCAATTAAAAAAGTATGTTAAAAAACTGCATGAATGTGAATGACACATGTATCAGCTTAGAGTGATCTCAATAACACAGAGTTAAAATAACAGGTGTTACTAAAGACTACAGAAGTATGCATTTATATAAAGTCTGAAAAATTGCCAAGCAGTTGAATAATTTATTTGTTGATACACACAGATGTGACTAAATTGTCCAGACACATATGCCAAGTCAAAGGAATGGATTTAGAAGACCCAATACAAAACAGCTGTAGGTTTGTATTATTTACACATTTTATTATTGTATTCAATATAGTAATGTGCAATTTTGTTATTTTGATTTATATAAAATACATTATTTTAGTTATTACTATTTATATTTATTGTTGCAATATTATGTACTTTTAGGTTTTCTCTTCACACCTCTTTAAGTCTATATAACTTATCTCTCATATCACTCATAACTTATGTAACTCATCAAATTCCATTGCCACCCCACTACCAAAGTTTTCCCTTAACACATTCTTCCCCAAGCCACCTTTCTTTCTGGTTTCCTAATTTCACTGACACAAAATGATAGCTTTGTTTTGTTTGCTTCAGCAATTTATATTCTATGTATTAGTAAATCCATTCAGTAATATTTTTACTTTATTATATATGTACTTAACATAATCACCTCAAGATTCTGCAATATCTTGTACCCAAAGACGTGGTTTCAGATTGCTTAAATGCAGAGTCAAATGAGTCTATCTACCTACTTTCTTTACCCAGTTATTTGTGGAAGGCATTTAGGTTGATTTTTTATTTTGCTGTTGTGAATAATGTTACTATGAAAATGTAGTACAAATATCATTTAGAATGAGTGTTTAAAATATTTTGGATGAATGTATAGTAGTGATATTACTGTATCATATAGAATTTCCACATAAAATGCTTTCATACTGTCTTCCAAAGAAGTTATAACAATGTACACTACAATTGGCAATATATTAGAGTTTCTTTTTCCCTTATCAATATCTGGTTTCAATGTTTTTGATATAGGTCATTCTCAGAAAGTGATGTTATATCCATTTGTGTTTTTATTTATATTTCATTTATAATAAACAATACCAAGCATATTTTTATTTGCCTGTGGATCATTAATATATTTTTCTTTAGAAAAGTGTTTCTTCAGGTCCTTTGTTCATTTTAAGAATTGAACAACTTGGGGCCAGAGCAGTGGCACAAGTGGTAAGGCATCTGCCTTGAGTGCACAAGCTGAGGACGGACCATGGATCAATCCCCCGGTGTCCCATATGGTCCCCCAAGCCAGGAGCGATTTCTGAGTGCATAGCCAGGAGTAACTCCTGAGTGTCACCGGATGTGGCCCAAAAAAAGCAAACAAAAAATTTGAACAACTTGGGGCTAGAGCAATAGCACAGCAGTAGGACATTTGCCTTGCACCTGGCATACCTGGTTCTATCTTAGCATCCCATATGGTCCCCCAAGCCTGCCAGGAGTGATTTCTGAGCATGAAGCCAAGAGTACTCCCTAAGCACTGCCTTGTATGGTCCAAAAACAAAAACCAAAAAAAAAAATTTTGAACAGCTTGTTGTTTTTTGTTAGGCAATTCATGTTCTTTATATATTTTTAGATACTAATTCCTTGTCAATGTTATGATGCTATCTGGAATTTTAGATTGTATTTTTTTTTCATATAGCTTCTACTGTATAGTCAAACAGTGCTGGAAATCACACAGGGGTCAGACACATCTTTCCCAAACCTCTGAATGATCTTTTTTGTTTGTTTGTTTTGAGACTTTTATTTTATATACATCAATATATGTAATTTTTTTTTCTTTTTTTGTCCCCCAATTCACAATACATACCCGGCAAGGGGCCTGTGTTGAGATGTATATGGGGTGCCTTTACTGTACCTCCTCTTTCTATACAGCCAGTGTAAAGAACACAGCCTGTGGTAAGATTTGGGAGGCCTTATCTTATCTGTTATTTATTTTATTTTTTTTTCTTCAGAGCAAACTAAAGTTGTTTTTTTTTAAAGTAAGAATTCATTTAAAGGACAAAATTGATTAACATAATGAGGTAAACTAATATAACATAATATAGTGACATAACATAACATATAATATAGTTGATATAATAATAATACATGTAAGTCAAAGAAAATTTCTGATTAAAAACACAATTTTTTTTTTCATAATGGCTTACATATCTTTCACTGTAGTATTTTGGGTACATATTCACATTGAATCAGGGGAATACCCATCACCTAATATGTCCTCTTCTCAATCAAAAATCAAATATGCTGAAAATAGGCAGAGTCCTGTCTAGAGGCTTCCAACCTCAGTTTGAGAGAGGATGTGAAAAAAGTAATTAAAATACCACAACAATACAAAAAAAATAAAAAAATATCGAATTAAATAACCGATAAGCACCACAGCAATAAAGACAGGCACCACACAATAATCTCGGTTCTGAAATCAAATCATACTCAAGTGCAAAAAAGAAAGAGAAAGACAAAACAAAATAAAATAAAATAATATTGGAGACATCAACCGTAATCTCCACACCAAAATAAAGACGTCAAAAAAAAATAGATCATTTATTCTCCTCTTGCTGCTTTCGTGGTATGTGGAAGACTTCTACTTTATCTTGGATGGTAAAATCAGACCTGTTTCTAAAGATCTTGGTGGCTGTGCAGATCAGGGAATGGAGTTTTTGAAGTCTTTCTTTGTGGTTCTAGCAGTTATGCTTCTTCAATGTCATTTTTTTGTTTTTTATGTGTTCTAGGTGTTTCAGAATAGTGCTACCATTCTGTGTTTTTCTTTTGTCTTCTGACTTACTTCGTTTAACATAACATGATCTAGGTCCATCCACGTTGCTGCAAAGTCTGTGATTGTATCATTTCTAACTGCCATGTAATATTCCATTGTATATATGTACCACATCTTAATGATCCATTCATCTGTTGTTGGACATCGAGGTTGGTTCCAAGATTTGGCTATTATACTGAGTGCTGCAATAAATAGTGGGGTGCATATGTATTTTGGAATGAATGTCCTTCCATCTTGGGGATATATGCCTAGGAGAGCAATTGCTGGGTCAAATGGCAGCTCAATTCTAAGTTCTTTGAGCACTCTCCAGACTTTTCTCCATAGATGTTGGACCAAGGGGCATTCCCACCAGCAATGAATGAGAGTTCCTTTCATACCACATCCTCTCCAACAAAGGTTGTTCCCATTATTTTTGATGTGAGCCAACCTCACTGGTGTGAGGTGGTATCTCATTGTTGTCTTGATTTGGATCTCCCTGATGATGAGCGAAGGTGAGCATGTTTTCATGTGTTTGTTGGCCATCCTTCTCTCTTCCTCAGAGAAATGTCTATTCATTTCGTCTCCCCATTTTTTTATGGCTTCGTTTGGTTTTGAAGGGCTCAGGTTTCTGAGCGCTTTGTATGTTCTAGATATCAGCCCTTTATCTGATATATCAAGTGAAAAGATTTTTTCCCATTCTGTTAGCTGTCTTCTTTCATTAAGTAGGGTTTCTTTTGCCATGCAGAAGCTTTTTAGTTTGATATAGTCCCATTTGTTTATAGTTGATGCTAACGTTTTTGCCATTGGTGCTCCATTCTCAAAGACTTTTGATATAAAGGTCTTCGAGTGTTCTGCCTATTTTATTCTCGATAAACTTTATAGATTCAGGTCTGATTTCCAGATCTTTGATCCATTTTGAGTTGACTTTTGTATAAGGAGTGAGATATGGGTCGATTTTCACTTTCGTGCATATGAGTTTCCAGTTGTACCAACACCATTTGTTGAATAGGCTTTCTTTGTTCCATTTCATATTCTTGCCTCTTTTATCAAATATTAGCTGGCTATATATCTGGGGGTTTATGTCTGGGAATTCTGTTCTAATCCACTGGTCTGAGGTCCTGTCTCTGTTCCAGTACCATGCTGTTTTTATTACTATGGCTTTATAGTATAGTTTCAAGTTAGGTAAGGAGATACCTCCCAACTTCTCATTTTTCAGAATGTGTTTAGCTATCCTGGGTCTTTTATGGCTCCAAATGAATTTTATAATTGATTGTTCTATTTCTTTAAAGAATTGTGTCTGGATTTGGATAGGGATTGCATTAAATCTATATAGCAGTTTGGGTAAAATAGTCATTTTGACTATGTTAATTCTACCTATCCATGAGGATGGGATGTTCTTCCATTTCTTTAGATCGTCTTCAATTTCTTTCTGAAGTGTTTTGAAGTTTCCCTGGTATAGATCTTTCACTTCTCTTGTAAGGTTGATTCCTAGGTATTTGATATTTTTTGATACTATCTTAAATGGAATTGTATTTTTAATCTCTCTCTCCTCAACTTCATTGTTTGTATATAAAAACGCTACTGTCTTTTGTGTGTTGACTTTGTATCCAGCCACTTTACTGTATTGGTTGATTGTTTCTAGGAGTTTTTTTGTGGATTCTTTAGGGTTTTTGATGTATATCATCATATCATCAGCAAATAGAGCTAGCTTGTGTTCCTCTTTCCCTACTTGAATTCCTTTGATTCCCTTCTCTTGTCGGATTGCTATTGCTAGGACTTCTAAGGTTATATTGAATAAGAGTGGAGAGAGTGGACAGCCTTGCCTAGTTCCTGACCTTAGTGGGAATGCTTCTAGCTTCTCGCCATTAAGTATAATGTTGGCTGTAGGCTTTTCATAAATAGCTGTAACTATCTTAAGGAAGGCATCTTAAGGAAGGTGCCTTCTAACCCTATTTTGCTGAGTGTCTTTAACATGAATGGGTGTTGGATTTTGTCAAACGCCTTCTCTGCATCGATTGATATGATCATGTGGTTTTTGTCCTTCATGTTGTTGATGTGGTGTATAATGTTTATTGATTTGTGTATGTTGAACCAACCTTGCATTCCTGGTATGAATCCCACTTGATTGTGATGTATGATCTTTTTGATGAGGTGTTGGATTCGGTTTGCTAAGATTTTGTTAAGTATCTTTGCATCAATGTTCATTAGTGAGATTGGTCTGTAGTTTTCTTTTTTGGTGGTGTCTTTGCCTTCTTTAGGAATGAGTGTGATATTAGCCTCATAAAAGGAGTTGGGGAGGATTCCTGTTTTTTCTATGGTTTTGAAAAGCCTATGGAACAGTGGTAATAAGTCTTCTTGAAATGTTTGATAGAATTCACCTGTAAATCCATCTGGCCCCTCCCCCCAGAGACTCCTGAGTGCCGGCTGGGGAGGCGTGAGTGAGTTTCCCTCCTTTTGCTTGGCGTTTGGACCTGCCCCTCCCCCCAGAGACTCCTGAGTGCCGGCTGGGGAGGCGTGAGTGAGTCTCCCTCCTTTTGCTTGGCGTTTGGGCCTGCCACTCCTCCCAGAGACTCCTGAGTGCCGGCTGGGGAGGCGTGAGTGAGTTTCTCTCCTTTTGCTTGGCGTTTGGACCTGCCACTCCTCCCAGAGACTCCTGAGTGCCGGCTGGGGAGGCGTGAGTGAGTTTCCCTCCTTTTGCTTGGCGTTTGGGCCTGCCACTCCCCTCAGAGACTCCTGAGTGCCGGCTGCGGAGGCGTGAATGAGCTTCTCTCCTTTTGCTCGGCGTTTGGGCCTGCCCCTCCCCCCAGAGACTCCTGAGTGCCGGCTGGGGAGGCGTGAGTGAGTTTCCCTCCTTTTGCTTGGCGTTTGGGCCTGCCACTCCCCTCAGAGACTCCTGAGTGCCGGCTGGGGAGGCGTGAGTGAGTTTCTCTACTTTTGCTTGGCATTTGGGCCTGCCACTCCTCCCAGAGACTCCTGAGTGCTGGCTGGGGAGGCGTGAGCTCCTCTAGAAAAACCTTTAGGAAGGAGACCAAAGCAGGCCGAAATTAGAAGCCACAGCACTCCAAAACACACCATTAAATACAAAGAATTATGCGTAAATCAAGGAGATCTCTTATAACTGAAGACCCCATGACAAGCCCTATCAAGTTTCCAAGTCCACCAAAATGCACAGATCCAGGGGAAGAAGACCTAAAAGCGGTCATAGGAAGGAAATGCAAGAATTACTAAAACAAATGAAAGAAACCCTAGCAACCGAGTATAAGAAATTCATGGACGAACGACTTAGCCAAATTAAAGAAGAAATGTTAAAGAACATGAGAGATTCCATACAAAAAGAAGTGAAGGATTTAAAAGACAAAATAACAAGCCTTATGAGTAGAACTACAGAGTTGGAGAAGCACATCGATGAACTCGAAGGAAAACTGCAATATAAAAATGATCAAGAAACCAACAAAGAAATAAAAGGCAAAGCACTGGAAGGAAAAATCCAATATCTAATGAACAAGAACAAAAGAAACAATCTAAGAATTGTGGGTATACCAGAAGGGGAAGAAATAGGGAAGGGGGAAGAACAAGTAGTCAGGGAGATAATAACAGAGAACTTTCCCACCCTCTGGAAAGACAATTTAGGACAAATCCAAGAAGTCAAGAGAGTCCCTAATAAAATAGACCCTAATAAACTCACACCAAGACACATAATAATCCAAATGGCGAAAAACAAAGAGAAAGAGGAACTCCTGAAAGCAATAAGGGAGAAAAAAACCCTCAAGTACAAAGGAAAGGACATAAGAATCAAACCAGATCTCCCATTTGAAATAATTCAAGCAAGAAGACAGTGGAATGACGTATTTAAATGACTGAGTGAAAGAAATTTCCAACCCAGGGTCCAATACCCAGCAAAACTATCATTCATATGGGAGGGCAGACTAAAAACATTCACAAATATGAACGAACTTGAACTATTTGTGCAAACTAAGCCGATCCTAAGTGACTTACTCAGAGACGAATTACACAATCCAAACCCCCGATTTTAACAACAACCACGCCACACAATACAACTGCACAACAGTCCTCTTTATCAATAATTTCCCTAAATATTAATGGACTAAACTCTCCAATTAAAAGACACATAGTAGAGAACTGGGTTAGGAAAAATAAACCGGACTTCTGCTGTCTACAAGAAACACACCTACAGTTACAGGATAAGCACAGGCTTAGAATTAAAGGATGGAAAGTAATTATTCAGGCCAATGGAAAACAAAAAAGAGTAGGGACAGCCATTCTTACATCAATATATGTAATTCTAATGATCTTCAAGCCATATACTTCTTTCTGGTTCAATTTTGGAAGCTTGTATCAGTCTAAAAAATTGTTCATTTCTTCTAGGTTGTCCAATTTAGTGTATGTATATGCTTCTAGTAGTTTCTTATGAACCTTCAAAGTTCTGTAGTATAAATTGTAAATTCTTTTTCTTTCTTCTTTTTTTTCAAATAACCTTATTTAGAGAACACTTTTTATATAGTTACTCATAATACATTTGTTTCTGTCACTTCTCATTTCAACTCCAATCCCACCACAAATGTAAAATTTCTTCCACCAGTGTCTCCAAATTCCCACTTATTTTGAAGCTTGCCCCATTGGCATGTAAATAATAATATATTTTATATTGTTTGTTTATAGGTAAATACTAATAAAATTATTAAAACAAAAAGTGCAGATAAAATTTGTAAAAATTATTGTAACTTGCAATGGGATCATTAAGTCATTGTCAGAAAGTTTACTAAGCTATTTGTTGCTAGTTGATATTTGTGTGTGTGAGTGTGTGTGTGTGTGTGTGTGTTTCTGAACAGTAGGTAGATGTGAATCCACATTGACATTTCAAGTGGTGGGATTCTACTGGAATGACAGTGGAAATTTTGGAGTTGTGTGGCAACTCATGCCAGAAATTTCAAACAGTGGCAGATATTTCAGCATTTGTGGGGACTTGCTTTCTTTTGCCTGCCCTGCAGAAATACGAGAAGGTGGGTAGGGGCCTGCCCTTACTCCAACAAAATTCTAATGATGTCAGCCCAATTACCAACATATTAGGAGATTTTGGTTGGTTTCATGCCTCTTCAGAGATCAGAGTTCAGTGGCAAAGTTGGGTTATCAGCGAAGTGGTGATTGTGGGTAGTGGTTGCAGCTAGAGAGGCAGTATGGGGACCTGGTCTGCTTAGCCCTTTTCATTTCTGATTAACTTTATCAATATTTCTCTTATTTTTATCTTTGGTGAGGCAAGAGAGGGAGTTTATTAATATTATTGAAATTTCTATAAATGAGCTTAGTATTTATGATTTTTATTTTTTGGTGAAAGGAACTCACAAGTAGAACACAGAAGATATAGGCTTCCCTCCCTGCAATTCTCTGAGAACACTGCGGATGTTTCTATGTATTATTATAACTGTTTGATATTTTGGGTGTTTGAGGCAAGTCAAACTACTCCAGTGATGCTCCAGAGCCTCCAGGGTCATACTCAAAGTTATTAGGAAACTCTAGTACTATTAGTTCTAACTGTAGAGAAGATTATGCAAATCACTAAGGGTACAATTGCTGTACAACTACTACCTTAAAAATATATATACATATATATTTAATATTTTGGGCCACCCCTGTGACACTTAGGGGTTACTCCTGGCTTTGCATTCAGAAATTGCTCCTGGCTTGGAAGACCATATGGGATGCTGGGGGATCGAACCTAGGTCCATCCTGGGTCAGCTATATGCAAGGCCCTATTGCTGTGCTATTGCTCTAGCCCCACCTTAAAGTATTTAAAATTAGTCCTGATATAAAGACTGGTATTAAAAAAAGCTGATAAAAAAACAAATCTGATGTAAAAATTCCAGAGATTTAGAAAAGAGCATATCAGAATATGAAACTGTGAATTGTTTTGGTGTGTGCTATCATTTATTGAAATTTTTATTTATTTATTTTTGTTTTGTTTGGGGAGCACACCTCGGTGAAGTTCAGGGGTTACTTCTGGCTCTGCACTTAGAAATTACTGCTGGCAGGCTTGGGTGAGCATATAGGATTCTGGGGATTGAACCTGGGTCCTTTTAGGATCAGCAGCGTGCAAGGCAAATGCCTTACTGCTGTGATATCACTCTGATTCCTGCTATCATTTAATTTTTTGTTTGTTTATTTTTTGTTTGTTGATTTTGGGCCACACAGGGTGATGCTCAGGGACTAGTCCTGAATAGGAGTTTAGAGATTGCTCCTGGCTTTTTGGGGACCCATATGGAATGCTGGGGATCGATCAGCGGTCTGTCCTGGGCAGCTGCATCCAAGGTAAACACCCTACCACTGTGCTATCGCTCCGGCCTCTATCATTTAATTTTTAAAAAAGCTAATGGTTGAAACATTAGCTAATTTTAAAAAATTAGTAAGTTTTATCAAATATCTTTCACAAAATGTGGGATAATTTTTGTTTTGAACTTTCTATGTAGTGCTCAGAAGCTTTGTAGTTACATTAGTCATATTCTGCTGGTCTGTGAGTCTGATGGTTCAGTGGTAGGCTACAGTGGTTATAAGATCTAGCAGGGCTTTCTGCTATGTCTGGGTACCATGAGGCACTACGAATTGATGATGTATGCAAGATGTGTTTTTATTTTGCTTGTTTGTTTGTTTTGTTTTTTGGGCCACACCCAGTGATGCCCAGGAGTTACTCCTGGCTAGACATACAGACAACTAATCTTTGATAAAGGGTAATAACATCCAAAATGGAGCAAGGAGAGCCTTTTCAACAAGTGGTGTTGGCACAACTGGCTAGCCACTTGCAAAAAAAAGCAAACTCAGACCCCCATCTAACACCTTGCACAAAGATAAAATCCAAGTGAATTAAAAAACTTGAAATCAGGCCTGAAACTATAAGGTATATAGAACAAGACATAGGTAAAACACCCCATAACATTGAGACTAAAAGATCTGCAAGGCTGAAACAGCATTCTCCAAACAAGTGGAAGCAGAGATAAACACAGATGGGACTATATTAAGCTGAGAAGCTTCTGCACCTCAAAGGAAATAGTGCCTAAGATACAAAAGCTACCCACAGAATGGGAGAAACTATTCACCCAATATCCATCAGACAAGGGACTAATCTCCAAAATATACAAGGTACTGATAGAACTTAATAGGGAAAAAAATCATTTAACCCCATCAAAAAATGGAGAGAAGAAATGAACGGAAACTTCCTCAAAAATAAATACAAATGGCCAAAAGACACATGAAAAAATGCTTCACATCATTAATCAGGGAGATGCAAATCAAAACTACAATGAGGTACCATCTCACACCACAAAGATTGGCACACATCACAAAGAATGAGAACAAGCAGTGCTGGGAGAGTAAGGAACTCTTATTCACTGCTGGTGGAAATGCCATCTAGTCAAGCCTTTATGGAAAAAAATATGGGGATTCCTCAAAAAACTGGAAATTAAACTTCCATATGATTCAGCTATTCCACTCCTAGGGATATACCCTAAAAACACACAAAAAAATACAATTTAAAAAATTCTTTCCTCACACCTATATTTATTGCAGAGCTATTTATAATAGCCAGACTCTGGAAACAACCAAGATGACCTTCAACAGATGAATGGCTAAAGAAACCATGGTGCATATACATAATGGTATATTATGCAGTCATCAGGGGAGATGAAGTCATGAAATTTTCTTATATGTGGATGCACATGGAGTTTATTATGTTGAGTGAAATAAGTCAGAGGGAGAGACACACACAGAATAATCTCACTCATCTATGGCTTTTAAGAAAAATTAAAGACATTATGGTAATAAGGGCCAGAGACAATAGAGTTAAGGGCTAGAAGCCCTGGAAGGACAGGCTCACAATTTGAAGCTCAACAAAAGAGTGGTGAATGCTTTTACGGAAATAACTACACTAACAACTAGCATGACAATGTTAAAGAATAAGAAGTAGAATGCCTATCGTGAATACAGGCAGGGGTGGGGGAGGAGTGGGGGTATTAGTGTCTATGCGCTCAGAAATCACTCTTGGCTTGGGGGACCATATGGGTTGCCGGGGGATCAAACTGAGGTCCATCCTAGGCTAGCAAGGTATATGCCTTACTGCTTGAGCCACCGTTCCAGCCCCAAGGTGTATTCTCCAGTGCTTTGAAATATCTACCTGGCCCCTCACATATCTTTTATGTTTAATGTGTAATATCATTGCAATATATAGCACTATTTAATGTACCATAAGAAATAAGCAATGCTGTGAATTAAATAATTGACATATAATTTTTTACACAGGTCTATTCTAATTTATTTTGGATAGGTAGTGATATACTGAAAATCTAATATATGATTTCATACATTTGAAACATGCCTTCTCTTGCTGAGATAACAATTTTTTAAAAAGCTGTTTTTTAGGAATAATTAACATTTAATATTGTTTTAGATATGGAATATTATTAACTATTTATAATTCAGAAATGATCAACACATAAAGACTAGTGAACATCCCTTTTATATAAAAGCAGATATTTTTCTTATGATGAAAAATTTTAAAATACTCTTTCTAAGCAACAAAGTTGATATTTTACTTTTTTTAAATCTTTATTTAAGCACCATAAACAGAATACCTTTTTTAACTATTTATGTGTTACACTATATTATAACCTTGTTTTCAACTTGTTGAAAAAACTTGCCTAGAAAGAAATAGGAATTTGTTATTTCTGCAAGTTTACTCTGGAAATGTCTATAATTTCCTGTCCAAGTCATACTCCCATTAGTTTCTGGTTTTGCAGTATGTCTGTAACCATTTTTCAGTTTATTATTTGCTGTAAATACTTTGATATATATTGGTCCAGAAAATAAAAATCCATTTTGAGGGCCAGAACAATAGCACAGTGTAGAGCATTTCCCTTGCACCCTGCAGACCTGGGTTCAATTCCAGCAATCTCAGATGGTTGTCAAGCCTACCCAGAGTGATTTCTGCATGCAAGGCAAGGAGTAAAACCTGAATGCTGCCAGTTGTAGCCCCCAAACAAAATAAAACAAAAATCTATTTTCATGTAATTATTATTTAAGCTATAATGCATATATATAATTTATATGTAATTATGGCACTCAGTATATTAAGTAACGTGGCTTTGTATATTGTTATGTTGACTAAAATCATAATTTGTTTGTGCCCTGGTGATAATAACAGCTTCATGTTACCATTTTGTTACATTTATGTACCATAAAAATACATTTATACTATATATATAGTATATATATACATATACTATATGTACCATAAAACAACATATTGTACTATAAAGCTACATTTTAATGATTTTTTTTTTTTTTGGTTTTTGGGTCACACCCAGCAGTGCTCAGGAGTTACTCCTGGCTCTATGCTCAGAAATCGCTCCTGGCAGGCTCAGGGGACCATATGGCATGCTGGGATTTGAACCATCGATCTTCTGCATGAAAGGCAAATGCCTTATCTCCATGCTATCTCTCTGGCCCCCATTTTAATAATCTTATAAATATAAATTTATTGACTGTCTCCTCAGAAGATCTAATCATCTTTATTCCACTATGTATATCTTAGTGTTATTTTCAGTACAATTTTGCCTTACAAGATTTTTAAACCCATGTGTCCAAAATATAAAGGTCATTTTTTAACAGCACAAATATATTTAGAGATCATTATAGTCTAAAAACAAGTACCTGAGAGTCCCTGTGTTCAGTCCTATCCTAGGACTCTTTAATCTTGTTCACTGTCACATATTAATCATTTAATATCCAGATCAAGTTAATGTGGCAATGTCAATATGAATGTCAATATTGATAAAAATAATTTTTAGTTTTTATGTGCAAAAATTGCTGTTTGTTGTTGTTTTTTTGACATGAGAGAGCAATGATTCCCTGACATTTCCCTCTTTCCTGTTGTCATTTGCTGTACCTACTCTATAAAAGATATTTTTTGCCCCCCCCCCATAAAGGATATTTTAATGAAACTCTAGTTATATTTCTGGGAAATCTGCGAAAGTACAGAATTTTGTACCTCAGTCTCAGAGTTTTTAATTTGGAAAGTCTGAGGTGAGACTCTAGAATTTATTTTTATAACAAGTTCTCACATGGTGTTGATGCTGTCGGTCCACCTTCAGAACTATTTGGAGGTAAACACTAATCAGGAAAAGATGAATAGGTTTGTCAGCCTCCAGGCTGGAAGCCAGAATTTATTTTAGCTGATGGCTAGAGTCACCTTGCCCTTTCTGGATGAGGAATATGGAGGACTGCCCACGACAGATATCTTCATACTTGGCAGTTTCTTTTAGAGGCTTAAATTGCCAATAAGGAGAGACGTAGTCACACTTCCCTTTAAGACTGGCAGACACATTTTGGGATTGTTTAGTGAGTTGTTTTTTTTTTTTTCAGATATCCTAAACTGCAGGTTTTTGATGCTTCCTGAGTTACATTGATTTCACTTTAGACTTAATGTTTTTACTTATATGTGTGTGATTGTGTTCTTCATTTCTCTATCTATATCTATATATATTTCTTTTAATTCCTTACTATTTGTGCTATTAGGTATCAGAGAGATAGCATAGCAGGTAGGGTGTTTATCTTGTATGCACCAAACCCAGCAACCAATCTAGTTCCCCAAGCCCACTGAAGTGATTCCTGAGTACAGAGTCAGGAGTAAAACCTGAACACCTCTGGTTGTGGCCCCAAACAAAGAAAATATAATTAAGAGACATAGTCTTTATATTCTAATTTTTTAAACTCACTTCCATAACTACTCCTAGTGCTTTTTAAAAAATAGCTATTCTGATTCTTTGAATAGTGCAGTAAGTGGTGTTTGTTAACACCGGTATTGATGAAAGAGCTACACAATGTTTTTAAGATTGTTTTTATACTCTAATATTTGTGCTCATTTATTCACAACAATGTTAGTTTCACCAACAAATGACTTAACATACAGAAGATGCTTCCTCTCAAATGTCATTCAATGTAGGTTTATTGAAAATGAATTATGAATAGTTAGAACTTAAATCTTGAAAGCTGAATATTTTTCTAAGTGATGTTATTATATGGGAAAGACTGTGGAACTCCATAATCTCTGCCATAAATATTCTGTCAGTCGCAATGGAAATTATTGCTCAGTCCATGAAATCCTACAAATTGCCTGCAGCTGTTCCTCTTGTTCTCACCTTGCATTACAAAATGGCCACTGGGTACAAAAGTCTCACCATTGTGATTATTGGCACAGGTTTATTGAATGTTGCTGCTTTAATAAGTGTTGGTTTTTTATCATGCAAACTTTCACTAATAGCTGCAATACTTTACTTTTCTTGGCATTAATACTCCTTGCAGTGTAACTTTGCATATGACTTGTGTAAGCTAGTGAAATGGAGCTAGTTCTGAACCAAGATCTCAGAGATCATATATTTCTATCTGTCCTCTTGGACTTCCATTAGTAGGAGAACACATATAAAGTAACTTGCTGGTTACAGTCTGAGAATTATTGTTCTAGACAAATTGAGCTACTTAAAACTCAGTTTATATTCTTATTTATTTGTCATTATTTTTAAATTGGGGTAAATAGTAGGATACATAATCTTACATGTTTTAGGGATTTAACAGCTGCAATTTTATAGCCATATCAAGTAATAGCTTCTATATCAGAGCAACCACCAGAGTACAGATCCTCATCCACCACAGTTCATTGACATCCACTGAATCTATTCTTCATTTCTATTTCCCCTCTTGCTCTGCTAACATATCTCTGTTTTCTTCATGTATGGCTTATTTCTGCTGACTTTCTCTATTCCTATGCTTTATTTCCCTCTTTGTGGTTGAAATCATTCTATATTTGATATTTTTCTTTCTGAATTATATCACTTTATATGACTTCTAGTTCCATTCATCTTGTCACAAGATTTTTTTAATTTAATTTAATTTTTTCTAATACTTAGCATTCATTTTGTTGTATATATATGTATATATATACACACACACACACGTGTATATATACCACATTTTCTTTATCTATTTGTCCATTGCTGGGTCCTTGAATTATTTCCAAAGCTTATAATTATAAGTAGTGCTACAATGAACAGAGGTATGCATATATAGTTTTAAATTAGATACCTAGGACTAGAGTTGATGATCATGTACTATATGATTTTTTATGTTTTTGGGAGATGTTAAGTGAGAATTAAGTTACATTCTTAACAGTGTCTGAGTGGTCTGATTTCCTTTTACCTTCTCTTATGTACCTTGTTTATGAACTATTTGAGTGCAGTGTTTTATTGTCATTTGACTTGTACTTCCTTGATGACAAGTAATAATGAACATGAATTCAAATACCAATTTATTTGTTTTTCTGTATGTTCAATTCTTCCCATTTTGGGGGGGCTTTTGGGCCACACCCAGTGACAATCAGGGGTTACTCCTGGCTATGAAATCGCTTCTGGCTCGGGAGACCATATGGGACACTGAATATAGAACCGTGGTCTGTCCTAGGCTAGCGCGGGCAAGGCAGACACCTTACTTGCACCACCACTCCAGCCCAATTCTTGCCATTTTTAATGTGATTGTTTATTTATTGTGGAATTTTATAATTTCTTTATCCATTTTGGATACTAGCCTCCCTTCAGATGTATTTTGTGCGAACACTTCTATATTCATTAGGACATCTTTTGTAATGGTAATTTTCTTTTTTGTTTTTGGGTCAAATCTGGCAGTGCTCAGGGTTTATTTCTGTCTCTTTGCACAGGGATCACTCCTGGTAGTGCTCAGGGGAATTATATATGGTGTTTGGGATCCAACCTATGTTGGCCACATGGAAAGCAGGTGCTTTTCTAGTTTTCTAGGTGCTTTTCAGTGAATAACTAGTTGGTCTGATCCCTGAATTTTTTTCCCTGTGGTCAGGAGATAATTCTAGGATCTCACATCACACATGCAAAGTTCATGTGTTCCACTAAGTCACATACAGCTCTAGACACAAATGCAGTTTAAAGTGAAACTGCATTTGAATTATCAAAAGCATGAGCAAGCAGAGCTCAGATGGATTGGTTACTCCTTAATTGACCTGCAGATGTATGAACAAGTCTAGCTGAAGTCAGTAAATACTCCCAGATGAAAGGAACCTATATTAGTCATGTTCTGAACAAATGTGTGAACTTTAGTAGTTGATCATACATTACAGATTCCAGCATTTGGGAAGTGGGTGTAGGGCAGGAGGGAAATGGTATATTGTGGTAAGAAATATTCACTTGTAAAGGGATAGGTTTTGTAGATCTGAAATTGAGTCATTAACAAATTTAAGTTTGTGCCTCATATTTATTCAATTAAAATTTATTAAAAATTTTAAACAGAAAGAATAAAAGAAAAAAGAGAAAAAGAAACAGGGAAAAAGAAAGAAAAAAGAGAAGTAAAAGGATGGAAAGAGGAGCAGATAAAAGAAGGAAAGAAAGAAAGAAAATAAGAAGAAAGAAAAAGAAAAATGAAGGAGAAAGAAAGAAAAAGAGGGAGGAAGGAAGGAAGAAAAAAAGAAATAAAAGAAGGAATAAAGAAAGGAAAGAAGAAAAGAAAATAAAAAGAAAATAAAGACAAGAAAAAAGAGAGAAAGGAAGAAATAAAGAAAGAAGGAAGAAAGGAAAAAAAGGAAGGAAGGACAGAAGGATGGAAAGAAAAGAAAAAGAGAAAATTTAAAGAAAGAAGAAGAAAAAAGAAAAGAAAGAAAAAGGAAGGAATAAAGAAAGGAAAGGACAGAAAAGAGAAAAAAGTTTGAAAGAAAGAATGGAGAGAAAGAAAGAAAGAAAGAAAGAAAGAAAGAAAAAGAAAGAAAGAAAGAAAGAAAGAAAGAAAGAAAGAAAGAAAGAAAGAAAGAAAGAAAGAAAGAAAGAAAGAAAGAAAGAAAGAAAGAAAGAAAGAAAGAAAGAAAGAAAGAAAGAAAGAAAGAAAGAAAGAAAGAAAGAAAGAAAGAAAGAAAGAAAGAAAGATAAAGGAATAAGGAAAGAAAGAAAAAAGAAAAGAACAAAAGAAGGGGCCGGGCGGTGGCCCTGGAGGTAAGGTGCCTGCCTTGCCTGCGCTAGCCTAGGACGGACCGCAGTTCAATCCCCCGTCGTCCCATATGGTCCCCCAAGAAGCCAGGAGCAACTTCTGAGCACATAGCCAGGAGTAACCCCTGAGCGTCACAGGGTGTGGCCAAAAAAAAAAACCTAAAAAAAAACCTAAACAAACAAAAAAAAAAAAGAACAAAAGGGAAAAAAGAAAAGAAAGAAAGAAAAGAAAAAAGAAAACCATGCTTCTATACATGCCCCATACATGGTATAGGGGAGAGCCTTGAGAGGAAATCCTGTGAAGAGGAGGGTTTCTCTTCTTTCACATTGGTGGTGGTGATGGTGGTGGGGTGAGTGACCAAGCATTCAAACATAAAATCTTCTCATTAAGTCTAAATGCAATCAGACTATCTCCAGGGTCCTTTAACTTTGAAACCAAGACAAACACAAAGAGGGTCAGGTGGCTGTCGCTGGCTTAGTCAGGTATGCCCTTGCAACATTCCTTTCATTTTTGAGAGTGTAATTTTTTTTCTAATTTACCCTGCCTATATTTCTCCTGTACGTAGTTATTTCCTATATCAATATATAATTTCTTAATGATTAAGTGATAAAATATATTTTATAAAATAGCCTTATCTACTCATTTAAATATTCTCTTTAGATTAATTAGATTAATTAATTTAATTAAGTTAGATTAATTAAACTCATTTGATTATGTGCTGTTCTACTCATAGTAAAGTGCTTTACTTCCTGTTAGGATATTTCACTAACAGTAGGACGATTTGGTAGGTGTCAGAAAACTTATTTTAAGGAATATATGATCCCTCACATATAGAAACAATATTTGTTATATCAATAAATCTAACATGCTGAGGAATATATTGTTCCTATCAATAAGTCTATTGTCTAAATGCTAATATATATTATCTTGTAAAATTATTATCTTTGTAAAAAGTCATACAATAGCAACTTCTTATGACATCCATTTTGCATATGAAGTAAATGAAATCTAGTGACATTAAGTCATTTACCCATCGATACAACTAATTTTCACTTATAAGTTTATAAGTCATAAACAAAGTTATCTCTGGTACATTTTCTCAATAAATTTAAAGTTGACTTATTTCCTTAAACTATCAGGAAATATGCAGAATATAATGAGTTATAAAATTTAGCTTCACAAGTTTTGTTTTGTTTTGTTTTGTTTTTTGCTTTGATTCTTTGAACCGAAGCAGATCTTGCACTGGAACACTCAAAGTACTAGTTAGGCCTGCGTTCATTCGACTATTATCATCATCTATCTTTCTTCTCACCCTCAAGCTAACACTTCTTTGTCCAGTAATATGCATTCTGACACTACTTAGAGATCTAGAAAGTACGTTCTTGCCAATGGATCTTTAGAGATTTTCCAACAGCTGAGTGCTTCAGACAAACCTTCCTCCTTTCAGCTCCTCCACTCTCCACAGTTTGTCATACTTCCAGATTCAGCTTTGTTTGTGGAAGTGACTGTAGCTGGGAGAGAAGAGCAACAATGGAGGAATATGATTTCAGAAAACTTTACAAGAGAGCAAACTGGTGGGCATTGTCGTTGAGTTAAGATTAGAACTAAAATATTTGGTCATCCACTACTATTGTTGGTAACTTCAGTCTTGAGGTCCTGAATCCCTGGTCTTTTCATCAGATCTTTTCTTATGATTTAGCTAAAGAGCTAACCAAGAAAGGACTGTGGCATTGGGGATAGAAAACCTAAAACAATAACAAATTACTTGCATAGATTCTTGCAAAGAAAAAAGGATATTCCCCAGATATTTCTTGATCCACCATGACTCAATTTGCCATTTATTTGAAAGATCCAAACAAAAGGGAACTAACTCTGTATAAAAACCACTGAAGAAAAATGAACTAGATACTGCAGTGCCTCTGTTTCAAAACCTGCAGTGCAATGCAGTAACCCAACAAGTCAATAATCATGTTACCAGAATTGCCTTTGGTGAGGTAGAGTACTTTTGCTTTGCAGCGTGTTTCCCTCTTGATGTCATACTGTCTCCTCTTTGGCATTTTACTAGATCTCACTGGGTTTCTGCCAAGAGCACCAGACAAACTTTCTGTCAGGAGTTTTTCCAGGCGAGGAGCCAAAATAGTGGCTTGGGGTTATCCAGAACCTCCTTGACTGTTCTTTTCTGCCCTGATCATTTATGAAAGAAATAGGATATACAGGACACAATGGCTTAAGGAACCAAGTGCTTTTTATTAATACAGAACACATAAAATTTATAAGAAGAATGTAGGCTATAATTTTTGACATGAAAATTATTCTAGCAGAAAGATTTTATGATATACCTGTCAACCTGATATGTCTTCAATAAAGAAAGGAGAAAAAATTCTCTATTTTTGTCGATATGAAAGCTCTAGTCGCAACCAGTAATAAAATTGTTATTTGAGTCTCTATGTTCATTGTGGTTTTTTGCATGGTGTGAAGTCTGCTGAACTTTCATTGTAATAGAGACATCCCTCTGGACCTCTCACAACCAAGGTGGAAAGTTGAGCTGCCCATCAGTAAGCAATATTTTTAAAATCTTGGAGCATTTTCATCATGACGTTATTTGGTTTCACAGCTCAGATTGCTTCCTAGCTGATATTCTTTCCACTCAGTTGCAATGTGCATCTTGTGGCACTTTGTAGTTGCCTTGATACTTTTACTCTATTTTTACGTATAAAAGGACTTTTGTCTTCTAAATTAATTTACAACAAGACTACCCTGTATTAGGCTCTGAAATATCACCATAACTTGAAATGTAAATTAAACCATTCACATAACATAAAATTACTAAGCAACTAAAATATTAATCTATGGTTTATTTAATTTTAGTTTTAGTTGACTAGTTGTTTTTGTTTGTTGTTTGTGTTTTACAATCAGTTTTTACCTACCTATCAAGTCAATTTGTTTGGTTTCTGTTATATATTGTTGCTAAGGAGGTTGGGAGATTACTATCTATTGCATCTTGTAGTACTATTAAACTTGAATTTTGGTTTGTATTTTTTAGTTATAGAGTTGCTGAAATGTGTAGTTTAAATATAAGCAAGATGAGTACAAAACAATACAACAGCCTGAAAGTAAGCGTATTACCTAGTTTTCATAGATTACTTAAATCTTATGATATTCAATGTGTAGAAACCAACAGAGAATACCTTTAGCAAGATGACCTATCACTTTATTTTTAAAGCTTGCTATGTCAACACTTTCTATCCATGACTAGGTTAGCCACCATTATTCAGAGGTGAGATCAGAGTCCTTTTCTTTCCTAGAGCTGCTTGCCATTTTCTCAACACCTGCCTTGCAAGTGACAGCTCTGTGGGTGTCCTCATAAATTATAAATCATGTGCCTTGGTCCTGATGCCTCGGGACAGGCACAAAGTTAGAACTGTCCTGTAACTTTAGAACTGTAGCTTCGGGATGGGACAGCTGAGCAGAGAACAGAGATGTGTATCAACAGGCTTTATGCTCAGATCAAATCAGAAGACCTGCCTGATGCTATTGGACAATTTGTGCAATGGAACCTAAGTTTGTAAAATAGAAGGCCAACAGAAAATAGCAGAAGATGTGCCTGAAGTGGAAGGTGCTTTCTGTTTTGTTTTATTTTCAGGTAATCTTAAGAGTAAGGTCATGAGGTGAAAAAAAATGCTCCCTTTCAACATCCTCACTTTGTTAAAATAAAACAAAACAAAAACAATATTTCTGTTTATTGATGACTTTCTGATATAGACTAATATTTTAAGTTCTTCCTATATTAAACTCTCTCCTATAGAAAATACAAGAACGATCAGAAAAAGTAACTCTATAAAATAAACAACTTTGTTTCCATATCATATCTTGTTTATGTTACATTTACAAATCCCATTAAACCAATATGCTGTATTTCTTAGGTCTTGCTTTATAATAAAGCACCCCCAAATTAGTAAACTAAGACTCCCAATTCCCATTTCTCATGATCTGTAATTCTGATGGGCATATTAACTCGCCTGTACTGTTGCAATTAATCTCCTTTGGGAATCAATGGTCAGTATCAGGCCCACTAAGCAAGATTGCTTATTTTGGGCACATTCTGTCACATATCTGGAACAACTGGGAATACTCACCACTGATCCACATGTATCTTATATCAGACTATCCTGAGCATGTAATTCTGGTGAAAGTATAGCGATGAGGAGAATCATAAATGTGCAAAAGCTCTATAAATTCTGGTATGTCAAGTTGTTATGAAACAAGTCATATTGAATCCAAAAGTCCACACATAAGGACATAAAGAAAATATATGCATACAAATAGTTCTCTAAATATGCAAGAAGCATAAATTTTACACCTGAGTTACATGTGCAATATTCAAATTAGAGTTACTTTTAAGATTTTTTTTATAAAACATCTACTTAAAAACAAGTGGTTTGAAATAATTAAATAACCCATTATAGGTGCCAGTAAAATGCTTTGCCACAGTTAATGTTGAGACACTATCAAAGTAAAAATTATTTTGATTGACTTATTAAAAATAAGAATTATGAACAGTCTCTAGTCAACCTTATTCTTTGAATGTTATTCATCCAATAATAGTATTTTTTTTTTTTGTGACTGAAGTGCATTACACAGTATTATTTACGGTACATAGTGACAATGAATGAAGGGCATTCCCACCACCAATGTTGTCCTCCCTTCACTCCTGTTCCCAGCATGTCTCCCATATCTCCCTCCTTTATCCCCTAGAATACTAGTGTAACTGATCTCCACTTTACAGCTTGTTGTAGATTGGGTGTCTATTCTGTCATTGACTTTGGGTTTGGTGTTCCAGTAAGACAGAAGTTATCTCTGAAATTTGTCTATGTAGTATAATACTATATCCTGATGTTTCTGAGTTATCTTTAATGAGGCAAAAGACTTAAAAAGGGGGATTAAGAAACTTTTTTTTAACTTCCTTCTACTTGAAATATGCATTTTACAAGAATCAACACTAAAGTTGACCTACACTGATTTTAACAATAGATTTCTGGGATTAATTAGGTGATTTGTTGATGCCACATATAATAAACATAGGAAAACAAAGCACATTTCCTATGATATGGATTTTGCCAGGTGGTATTTTTGAAAGTTGATATAGGATTTTTCTCTTTTACCTCCTGCTGGAGTGGAACTAAGACCCTGGGCCACACAGGCAGACACACGCTATGTTCCAATTTAAGGAAATCTCATTTTCCCAAGATATGGCAAAATGGTTTATGTCTGATGACCTCCATCTGCCCTATTACTTTAGGTTAGTACAGACGATTTTAAGAAGTGTAGTTATCTCCTGGTGTGCATATAGTTTTAATCAGTAATTATATAACTGTGAGTGCTACTTTCTTTGATACATACTCTATTCTGGGAATCTGAACATTGAATGACAGTTTAGTAGTTCTTAGTGTGTGGGCCAACAGTTTCAAAATCACCTAAGAACTTAGTACAAATTTATTTTTTTCTAGAACCTTCATTCTATGCCACTGGATTTGAAACTCAAGATATGTTTGTCTTGTGATCTGTACTATCCAAAAAGATGGTTGAATTTTAAATGTCCTATGTGAAAATTTAAATTGAACTTACATATAGGTATCAGAGAGATAGTATAATAGGTAACATGCTTTTCTTGCATTTTACTATTCTGGGTTTGATCCCTGGCACTACCTATGATTCCCTGAGCATGGCCAGGAATGATACTTGATCGCAGAGCCATTAGTAAACCTTGAGCAGCCAGGTGTGATCCAAAAATAATAATAAAAATAATAAAAAAAGAAATTAAAATTATATACCTAATGAAAATGAAACGAATATCAGAGACAGAATAGTACAAGTGATATGCATACTTTGTATGCTGCCATTTAGGTTTTGATCCCCAGCACTCCATTTTGGTCCCCCAAATTCTACCTGTTGTGATCCCAATGCAAAGAACCAGTCCTGAGCACCACACTCTGGCTTTGAGACAAAAACTAAACAATTTAAAAAATTAGAATCTTAGATACTATTTTAGACTACATATATCAAATGTGATTAGTGACTCCTAGTGGCTTCTGTATTAGAGAACTTTATCCAAAATTGCAGAAAGTGCTATTATGCTGTTCTGTTTTAACAACTTTTCTAGTAAATAGCTAGCTATGTCTGGGCTTTTTTTTTTTTAGGCACTCTTCTTCCGAATACCTCTTGCTTCATTTTAATTTTTTTGGGGTGGCACTCCAGCGAGGCTCAGGGCTTGCACCTTTATTCCTGTTTCTGTGTTCAGGGACCACTTTTGGTGGGACTCAGGGGGTAATATGTGATGCCAGGAATTGAACCTGGATTGGGTGATTGCAAGGCAAGCCCTTAGGATTACCCTTAGAATGCCTTATGCTTCAAAGAAGTAAACATTAGATTTTATAAACTTAGATGTATTTTTTTTACTTTAAGGCATTTGAATATATACTGGATAATTTAAAGAATTTTTTCCTATTTATTTATTCTTACTTACATTATATCCCTTTGAGGTTATTGGTGAAAATCAGTCAATTTCACTTCCTACTCAAAGTGTTTTAAATGGTTTCTAAGTTTAACAATAATTCATTGAACAAACATTTTAGATAAAATTTAAAATACTGTATTTCACTAAAGAAATAAAATATTTGAGGATTTATATTCTTTCTATTTATGATCTGCTAGATTGGGAAATAATATTTCTTTAGTGGTCTACCCACACTGGTGTTCAAATTTACATATTTATTTCCAATGTCATTTCCCACTTGACATTGTATTATTTTTTTAATAGATTTCTAGCCTACTTTTTTGTAGTTCCTTGTCCAGGGACCATTAGTGTTCTCATACATTTTTTGCAATTTTGCTATTTTTATTTAATTATTTATTTACAAAAGTTTACTTTATGTTTAATATAAAACAATAGGAAACTAATTTTCTTTAAGATTCTTTGGATGGAATGTACATAGTAAATTATTATTATACAAAAGTTCTATGATCATAAAATATTGTAAGAAAAGTAGAATTATCTTTATCATGTTTTGGTACCTTTTTTGAATTTTAGTTATTTTTAATGACACTTCAATTTACAAAGTTTTTCATAATTAATTTTTAGGCATACTATGTTCTAGCACTTTACTAGTATCCCCAAGTTCTTTTCTATCCAAAGACTGCCTCTTTGACACACTTTTTTTTTTCTTCAGTTTTTTGGTCACACACACCAGCACTCAGGGGTTATTCCAGGCTTGGTACTCAGAAATTACTCCTGGCAGGCTCAGAAAACTATATGGAATACCAGGGGATGAGGATCAAGCAGGGTCAATTGGCCATATGCAAGGCAATATATAAAATTTGTTTGCGGGGGCACATCTGGCGGCACTCAGAGGTTACTCCTGGCTGTAAGCCTAGAAATTGCTCCTGGTAGGCATTGGGAACCATATGAAATGCTGGGGATAGAACCCAGCCACATGCAAGGCATAAGCCCTCTCCATGTGCTATTGCTCTGGCCCATCATGATTTCTTTTTTATTGACTCTGGCATGTGTACTTAGTTCTGATTTTCCTTAACACCAACGATGTAACTGAGACCTCTTGGAGCCCTGTCTCCCATCTTTTCATATTTGTATTTCTCCTTCACTCAATTTCTTTCCTTCTCGCTATACTCTGAGGCCTAGTGTTCTTGACAACTCCCATTTAAATCATTGCATTTTTTATGCAGCTATTCTAAATAACACATATAAGTGAGTTCATCCTGTATTTAGCCTTCTTTTTCTGGTTTACATAATTTAACTTAGTATCTTTCAGTTCTATTCATGCTTCAGCAAATTCATTATCCCTTACTGCTATTTAGTATTCCATTGTATATATGTACCACATCTTCATGATCTACTAGTCTGTTCTTGGACATCTAGGTTGATTCCAAGTCTTAGCTATTGTACTGAGTGCTGTAATGAATAGCAGTGTGCATACATCCTTTTGGATCAGTGTTTTTCTTTTCTAGGGATAGATACTTAAAAGCAGGATTTCTGGGTTATATGGAATATTGGATCTTAGTTTACTAAGAGAACCCTTCATACTGTTTTCCATAGAAGTTGGCCCATGCAGCATTTCCACCCACAGTGGATAAGAGTTCCTATCTCAACATATCCCCGCCAACATAAATTGTTCCCAATACTTTTGTATGTGCCATATTCTCTGATGTTCTCTTGATTTGTATTTCCCTAATAATAAATGATGATGTGTATTTTTTCAAGTGCCTGGTGGCCATTTGGAGGTATTTCTCAGAGAAGTATTACTTAATTTCCTCTCCCCATTTTTTAAATGTAAATGTATTTATTTATTGGTTTTAGGGTCACACCTGACAGGCTCAGAGGATCATATGGCATGCTGGGAATTAAATTGGGGTCCCTCTAGGGTTGGCCACATGCAAGGCAAATGCCCTACTGCTGTTCTATTGCCCCAGCCCTCCTCTCCTTATTTTTATGGGATCTTTTTAGGTTTCTGAAAGTTAACCTTGTGAGTACTTTTTATATTCTAGATATCAACTCTTTATATGATGTGCTGAGTGCAAAAATTTTCTCCCACTCAGTTAACAACTGTCCTTTAAATTTAGCCCATGATTATTTTGTTATACAGAATTATTTTAGTTTGATATAGTACCATTTATTCAGACTTGATTCTATAGCCCTTGCCATTGGCATCCTGTCATTGAAGACTCTTTTGAAGTCTAAGAATTGGAGTGTTCTTCCTATGTTTTCCTCAATAAATTTGATAGATTCAGGTCTAATCTTAAGGTCTTTGATCCACTTTGAATTGACTTTTGTGTAAAGTGTGCGATATGGATCGATCTTTAGTTTCTTACATGTGGTTATCCAATTATTCCAACACCATTCGTTGAAGAAACTATTCAATTTCAAGCTCTTAGCTCCTTTATCAAAGATTAATTGAGCATATACTTGGAGGTTTGTCACTGGATATTCTAATCAGATCCATTGTTTTGAAAATCTTATTTTAATCAAATACCATACTGTTTTGATCACTATGGTTTTTAGTAGAGCTTCAAATTAGGTAATGAGATTCCTCCATGTTTTTTATTTTTCAACTGAATTTGGCTATCCTAGTATTTTATGATTTTCACAACCTTTATAATTGTTCTAAGTCCTTGAAGAATGTCTGAATTTGTATAGGGATTGCACTGAAATTATATAGTAGTTTATGTAAGATTGTCATTTTGATAATACTGATTCTTCTAAATCTTGAGCAAGGAATGTTTTTCTATTTCATTAGGTCTTCTTCAATTTCTTAAGTGTTTTGAAGGTTTTGTGGTATGGTTCTCTTACCTCTTTTGACAGGTTGCTTCTTAGGCACGTGATGGTTTTGGACACTTTTAAATGGAATGTTTTAAATGGGATAGGCTTTTTGATCTCTTTCTCCACTGAGTCATTATTTGCATAAAAATGCAATTGTCTTTTTTGTACTGACTTTGTAGTTGGCCACTTTATAGTATCAGTTTATTGTTTCTAGGAGCTTTTTATTTACTCTTTGGAGTCTTTGATATATATGATCATGTCATCTACAAGTAGAGATAGTTTGACTTTTTCTTTTCCAATTTGGATTCATTTGATTCCCTTCTCTTGCCTGATTGATATTGGTAGAACTTCTAATACTATACTGAATCGGAGTGAAGACAATGAACATACTTGTCTTTTGCCTGGCCTCATTGGAAATGCTTTCGTTTTTTTGTCATTAAGAATAATATTGGCTATGGGCTTTTTATAGATAGCTGTTATCATCTTGAAGAGGTTTCTTCCACACCTATTTTGCCAAAAGTTTTAATCATGAATTGGTGTTGTATCTTCTCAAATGCTTTCTCTGGAGCAACTGATATGATCATATGTTTTTATTTTCTTTTACTAATGTGGTGTATGATGCTGATTGATTTGCATATATTGAGTCATCTTTGCACCTCTGTGATAAAACCCACTTGGTTATGACATATAATTCTTGATGTGCTGTTGGATTGGGCTTGGTAAGATTTTGTTGATGATTTTTTTGCTTTAATGTTCATCAGTGAGATTGGTCTACAATTTTATTTCTTGGTAGCATCTCTATCAGTTTGGGAGTGAGCATAATATTACTAGGGTGGATTACAATCTCTTTTATATTTTGGAAGAGTTTAAGGATCAATTATAGTAATTCTTCTCGAAATGGTTTCTAAAACTCACTTGTAAACCCATCTGGTACTGAGCTTTTATTCTTGTGGAGATTCTTAATTATTGTTCAATTTCCTTGCTTGTGATTGGCATGTTTAGACTATCTATTTCCTCCTTATTAAGTTTTGGAAGATTATATGTTTTCTTTCAGATATCTATTATAGATTCTCTAGCTTAAAGAGCATAGTTGTTTATTGTTGTATTAAATAATTAAAGAAGGAGAAGGATGGCGATGGATAGATGGATCTTTCTCTGCCATCCCAGGCCACGTGGCTTCGCAACCCCCATTTAGCCGGCAGGTCCCAGGTTAGGTGAACGGCGGAATCACTCATCCAGAGACAGGCATCAGGAAGCATCAACTTTATTAATTCCCTATTCACCACATGTCTTAACTCCTTTCAGCCATCTTTCTTTGACCTGGTCAAAGACCAAAAGGCCAAAGACCCAAAAGCCAGAGAGCCCAGCACTCACATGTTGTCTTGCATTTCTTGTGGTTCTTCTTTTTCATTTCTGATCTGAATTTTCTGAGCATATTCTCTTTTTTCCCTTGTAAGTCTTACCAAATTGTTTGTCCATCTTGTTTATTCTTTCAAAAAATAGTTCTTGGTTTTATTAATTCTTTGTATTATTTTCTTTGTTTCAATATCATTGATTTTTGATATGGTTTTTATCATTTCTTTTAGTTGTTTTAGTTCCTTTGTTGTTGATTTTCCAGATATTTAAGATGTACTTATAGGTTGTTGATTTTGTTTTTATCTTTTCTTATTATGTAGGTTTGCATTATTATGAGTTTCCCCCAATACTGCTTTTGCTGTGTCCCATAGATTTTGATTATTTATTTCTTTATTATAATTAGTCTCAAGGAATCTGTTTCTCAATAAAACATTTTCATTGTTTTCCTCTTTGATCCAGCTGTTATTGAGCAGCATGTTGTTTAGTGTTTGAGTGTTAGATTTTTTTCCACATCATCTTTCTTTTATCTTTTTTTTTAAAGCTTTCATTTTTTTATTAATTTTTTTATTTTTAATTATGAGAACAAGGATACAAAGAAAGAGGGCAAGGTAAAGTTACAGTGGAAGGACAATCACCCATAACATAATTCTCAGAAGTCCCCTTGCTGATATCTTAACTTTGAAATTTCAGCCAAAGAACATTAAGATAAATAAGACAGAATCCATGTACAATTACTTTGTCCCTCAAGTCCCCAGATTGTAACACATTATAATATTTCTTAACAGCACACAAGACAATCTAAAGCCATAAAACATAAGTAACTCCTTAAACATTACAGGCATAGTATTTTTTTACATTTCCATATACATGCATATTAGCTTAAGTTAACCTCAAATTTTAAGTGGGTTCTTTCTAAGGATTAGAGTCAAAGGAGCACAGTAAAAATGGTGTTAGAGTGGCAATTGTTGTTTGCATAGGCCCACCAAAATATGAGGGACATGGAAAGAAATAACCTTGGCCTAAATGCAAAGAGACCCGACCCCTGAAGTTTCCTGGCACAAGACCAACTCTAGGCTCCAGGCAAGCTAGATCGTCCAATCCAAGACACTGTCTGTAGTGCCAACACACTTTTATTTTTCACACAGTCTCTGTTGTTGGTATCATGTTTCTGTATTAAAGATCCTGGAATCTGCATATCCTACATTGAAGTCAGGATGTGGAGCGTCCTCTCGTTTCACCTCACAATCAAAGGGCAATGCAGGGAGCCCTGTCCTGTAAGCAGGTCGTTGTTGTTGTTAAGTCTTCTCAGTGTTAAGGAAAGTCTCTTTTGAGCAGGTCGATGTCTGAGCAGTGTAGGGTCTTCTGTGGTAGAGGATTGGTTCCAGGTAATGTTATAGACCAGCCTGGATGTTTCGTGGATGGCTTCCCTGGTTCAGGGGTGAATGGAAAATGCCCTTTCTTCAGAGATCTGTGCCAGGTTGTTATGTCAATGTTCAGGGTGTAAGGTCCCTTTGCACTACAAGATTTGTGTGTTCCAATCTCTATTAGATAGGATCTTATTTGTACATATAGTATTTTCCCATTTTAATGTGCCTATGCAAAAAAGGAGCAATGCCACATGGTGTTATTGGCACATATGGGGGTCATAAGAACAATTCCAATGATTCCCATGATATGGTTCAATCATAAGCATTAAACTGGGGGACTCTTTCACCAATATTCCTTGTTAAACAGCTCAAAAAGAGAAGATAAGAAGTGGTTAGAATCGTCACTGCATAAGACAACATTTAGTAAGAATTATAGCTGTCAGAGAAAGAACACAAAATATTCTAAAGAAATACGTGTCCATTTTATGTATCTTGAAACAGTTTGGGGTTGTTACACACAATGCATGGCTTTGGTCTGTGATTAGGATTGTATACTACTGAAGTTAAAAAGAGTAATGTAGGTTAGTGAAGTTTGGGGGGGTTAGAGAGTTAAGGAGTAAAAAAGAGCTTTGTAGGTGTATGTGAAAGGGCAGAATAAAAAATGAATATTCTGGATATGCAAAACATAACATAAGAATAAGGAATACTCTCAATACATGAAGTACTCGCAGGGGCATGAGCCTCCGCACGGTTCTGTAGTTTTTGGATGCATAGGGAGGAATTTCTCACCCCTCTCCCCAGGGCCCGATTAACCAGGCGTGGCCCTGAAGACCCGCCTGGTGTGTGGGGGATCTTGTTCCCCTGGACTAAGTGGTCAGCCCAGGGGGCAAATGGCTAGCTGTCCTGCCCAGAGCCCCCAACATACCAGTCAAACACACCCAGAAATCCTGGCATGCAGAGTGTTCTGAGCCCAGCCGTGCCTCTGTAGTTTTTGGATGCATAGGGAGGAATTTCTCACCCCCTCCCCCCAGGGCCCAATTAACCAGGCATGGCCCTGAAGACCCGCCTGGTGTGGGGGGCATCTTGTTCCCCTGGACTAAGTGGTCAGCCCAGGGGGCCTATGGCTAGCTGTCCTGCCCAGAGCCCCCAACATACCAGTCAAAGAAAGTGATCTATTGAATTGATTATACAAATGATGGCTACAAATATAACTGCTTTACAGGTAATTTTCATAAAAAATAGGAAAATAGTACCAACTAATTACTTGGTTTTGTCAACTGAGTTTTGAGGTTGTATATATGTCTAAGAGAAAGAAGTGATAGAGTTCATATACCTAGAAATAACACATACAAATTGGAATGACTTTGCATGGTTTTGGAATAGATGGAAGATAAACTAAATGTCAGGATGGGCAATGTGCTGGATGGGAGATCAAATTGACTAGATATCAGGGCAATGGGCTGTACCTAGAGCTTGGATGAGGGGATTGTCCAGTGGTCCTGGGAGGCTGAAGAGTCCCAGCTCATATTCAGAAGTCTCTCCTGTTCTTACTATTTTTGATAAGATGTGACAAAAATTAATTGTTGTCTTGATTTAGAATCCTTAATGATATGTTATACCAATAAAAACCTTGATTTACAGAAAAGAAAACCTGGATTATTTTTCTGAAAATACTATTATGGTTTTATTCTAGGCATGTCAATTATAGAAGGGGGCTGCTGGGCTTTTCAGCAAGATCAATCTTCTGGGATGATAAGCTATTTGGTGTCTCACTGAGCATAGCCAATGCAGCCACAAGGTAGCTTTAAAGTTCACAGCACTATTAGTTTAGTACACACACAAATTTGATGGGAAAATTGCTTAGAAACTCATTCAGATCAATGAGTGAAAACAATAAAATAGGCTCAATTAGCAATAAACAGTTTAGTAAATCCTCAATAACTTTATTAACACAATATTGAGTATAATAATTTTACAACATTTTTACTGAACTATTTTTGATAATTATCTTTCATTTTGTTTTAATAAGCAATCAATGAAAAGTAAATTATTTTGTGCCTGCTAAGGAAGAAGTTTTTGGGTTGGGTGGGAAACTGGCGATATTGGTAGATGGAAGGTCACACTAATGATAGGATTGGTGTTGTAATATTGAATGCCTGAAACAACTATACTATGAACAATTTTGTGAATCATAGTGTTGAAATAATGTTTCAAAAATACAACTATGTTTTATACAAATATCTTATGAATTGCAAAATGCTCTCTTTCATTGAAGTTGTTCTATAGTATTGTTATTTCAGGTACTGCAACATTGGTACTGATTTGCATCTCTTCACTGAGGTTAGAGATACTGTTGTACCAAATTAAATTAGAAAACATAATCTCAGCATGAATTAGTGAATGAGGTATAAAAATTGAGTTACATGTATGTCAGAAACTTATTTTCCTAGATTCATAGATAAAGACCTTAACTTCATTGGTATTATGCTTTGTAGTTTTAAACTGTTTCTTCTAGAATACTTAATTAAAAATCTAATGAAATAGAATTTTGACTATAAGGGCAAGTAAATGATCCAAAAACACAAAAATATTTTTCTAGAGAGACCACTTTTAAACTAGATTTTTTTGTTCTGTGTAAGCAAAGTCTGAAAGCATTTAGTTAAATATTTACTGTAGTTACCCCACACTAAAATTCAGGTGTAAATATAAATTACATAAATAATTTAAAATTAAATTACTTTCAAAAATTTGATAATTCCTTTTTATCACAGGAAAAATTCATTGCCATTTGGTTTCTAATATTTCCTAGAGTATGGTGGCTAGTTTTTATTCCATTGAAAAGATGATTAAAAAAGATGATCATGAATTCCAATAACAAATATATTCAAATATGTATTGAATTCAAGAGACACACACACTACATAGATGCTAGTTATTTTAAATAATTTCTTGGGAAATTGTTTTCTTTAAGCATTTAAGTGACGCCTCATGAAAATAAACATTATGTGCAGTTGTCTTTGTACACAAGCTGCAAAGTATCTCGTCTAATGTGAGTTCTATCATTAGTGCTCCAAAGCAAGACATCCTAAATATTAGAAGTTTAAAACAACAGTTTATTATCAATTATAAATCTTCACTTTTTCTGAAGGATTCCAAAGGCTTAATTGGCCTTGCTTGTACACATACTAGTTGGTTAGTTGAAGGTCAACAGATCTTTCACCATATTTAGAATACATGGTAATCCAAGTCTTGTTTTTGCAGTGATGGTGGTTTTGTAGCAGGATGCCAAAGATAAAAAGGAAATACATAAGACATTTTTTAAACCTATGCTTACTTAATGCTTACTACATCTCATTAAATAAAGCAAATTATTTTCCATGTTAATAGTGTCAATAATTGTAGATATATGAGCATAAAATAATATAATTTGTAGTGTACATATAAACATATACATATAGTTAGTTCACACTTTGATATATAGTACATGGAAAAAGTATTTTCCAAAGGAATATTACAAACTCAACCAAGATTATATATTTTATTGATTTCTCTAAGCTATAAAATTAATATCTCTTATATAGCATTTCTGTGAAATTTTCTGTGAATTAACATATAGCTTCACCCACAATACTTGGCAGTAAATAATCCTTACTTTTTCTTTTCTCTGTCTCTAGATGCATATATAAACCCTCTCTTTGTCACTGTCTAATCATGTTATATGAGGCTACAAAGAAATATTTTAGTGGTAGGATAGAATAATTTCAGAGATGAATCAACTGATTTAGGCATTTAGAGTAGTGTCACCTTAAATGTGTTGAGAAGAAAATTCTCATATTGTAGAAGATTGGTAAAAAGCACAATTCATATTTTTCATGTTACATCTTTGTCAGGATCTGTGGGTGCAGTCTCAACCAACGTAATTTGTTTTATGAGAATATGTTGCTTAGTAACCTTGTATTAAGGAAGAATGGGCAAGAAGCTATTTCAGGCATTTCTAACTCTAGTCAGCACTGTTATATGCTTGCTATAAAATTCAGAAATTTTACTCAGGGTCAAAAATCTCAACATCCTATCTTGGTTCTAGTCTTTTTCTTGGCAAAAACAAGATTTAAACTTGAAACATTAACTGTTGAGTAAGTCTAAAGCTTTATTAAATTTAGTTTGATTAACTCAATGTTCTTTAATATCTTATACTTCTCAAATCATATAATAAATTCTCAAAAGACTGAATATGATTTCCCAAAGATAACCAATGTTAAAGAAAATCATATTAATAAAGATATGATTTATGAACCAAAGAAGATAACAATAATGACATTTTTTCAAACAATATTAACACTATAATTATCATTTATTAAACTTTATTAACAAATTATGTTAGTAATGATAACTTTACATATCTGGATTTATTATTAAAAATGGAAATGACTGAGTCAAAATATGATTGGTGCAAATACTAAATCCAACCCTCCAGTTTTCTGTTCTACTACCCATCATTTCTTTCTCCATCTTGAATTATTTTTGCGTTTGTATTACATCTGCATTTCACTCTTAGAATTTTATTTTTGTGATACAGAAAATGTTGTTTACATCATTTGTCTCTTTTCTAATTTGTAGATTAATACTTAAAATATATTTTAATGTTATTGAGTGGTGTTTGAGGAGAATCATATAAAGAATACTTATATAGCTATATATGATAGATTGATAGATCAAAATAGAAACAAGGAGCTTTGCTATGGTGACTTCTTTGATATGACTTGTCATATTTTCTAAAGTATATATTAGAGAGATACTGCACATATTTTAATTCCCTTGAGCTAGTAGACATAAATACTTAGATAACTATAGAATATCTTAATATCACTTGTTGTGGGATAAAAACATACTTCCTTACTAGGTAGAAAAGCCAAGATTGTTAATTAAAATTAAAGGAGGGATCCACTAAACCCATTTTTACTGTTTGAAAATAAAAAATAACAAACTATATTTGCCTTAATTAGATAGGGAGATGAATATACAAACACATACATACATATACACTCACAAACACCATATTTTCCCTTAAAATTTAGAAATACTTGTAGGTGCTACATTTTACATAGGAAACTTTGGCCTATAAAGAGTAGAATTAATCTATATTTCAAATGATGAACATTTTTATCTGTTTCTGCCAGTACTGAAGTACAGGAATAGGAGTGAAATGAAAAAATTCACATTGAAGAAAAGCAAAGGTTTGAGTCAATCTGCATAATCTATCAACGGGGCAGCTTCTCAGGAAGCTTCTGATCAAGATATATCCAAAGACATCAATTTGGTCTCTAATTCTAGGCTTAAATTTACCAAGCTTTATTGAATGTCCTTACATTTCCCAGAGACTAAAGCAGCTTCAACCTCTTTGTAGCTCACAAGCCTCTCTGTAAGAAAACTATTATTCTGCAACTCAATTAACTGCTAAGGAGACAGACAACTATGTGCCCAGAAGAGAAAAACCTTCTCTTGTGGTCTAATCAAAATCCAGTGACTTCTGAAAAGGTTTTGAAAAGATCATTAATTAGGAAGGATGCCTAAATTTAACATGAAAAAAATGGTGTATAAGTCTAACAATACAGGAATAAAGAATAAAGTCCACAGACCATTAGGATATCCAGGCTCTTCCTGACCTACCAAGGTTTGTGAGCTCCATTTGAATCCCTAATTACCGGTTAACCACTTAGACTTGAGAATGGATTTCATTGGATCTATTTATATTTCTTATAATTAAAACTCCCCCAAATAACAACGTACCGATGTAGGAATGAAAAGCATGGTAATTTATGTGTTTAATTGTTATCAGAAAAAAATTAAGAAGAAACAGGAAGCATGAGTTGCAAACTATGTCAATAGTCATCACAGGGACAATTTTTAAATTTAAACACCATGATTACAAGGTTGTTCATACTACAGTTTTTTTTTTCACGGATAAAGTTGTTCATGATTGAGTTATAGTCAATGTATAACAACCTTCACAATTGCTCATTTCCTACCAAAAACATCAGCAGTTTTTCTCTCATCCTCCCTGATGCCCTCTTCCCTTCCAACCCTCTTCCACCTGCTCTCTTTCTCTTTTCTTTTTTGACATTGTAGTTTGTACTACTGCTAATGAAGGGGACTTTTTGACTTTAGTTCCTGAGCTATAATAGTAGATAATTAAACAATTTATCAAAATATAACATTTTATCTGTGTCAAACGATTCTAATAATTTATAAATGAGAAAATTCCTTTATTTTGTGTAGATAAAGAATGAAAAAGTTGATGTGAAGACACAAAAACTGATGCTTTCAAATAATTGTATTGTCCTAAATTAAATGGTAGGTTCTCAAATTCTTCTTGAATTTCCATTTTGCTTATATGCACAAAATGACTGCAAGTTTGATTGTTAAAAACAAATATGAACCTGGTCTGTATATGCCTCCTTTAAGCAATGTGATTCAATGTGGAAAACCTATTGCATTTTCAAAGGTACAGAATAACAATTACAATTATTTTTTCGCCTTTTCAGTCACAGAAAATGTCCTGACTATATGTTCTAAATATCCTAAATACCCACAACTATTCTCCTTGATGTATAAAAAGGAGTTGGAAATATTTTTTCTGTGTTTAAAGAATATTATTGGATCAAACAATCTAAGCGTTAATTTATGTGTTTTGTTGGTACATCAAATTTTGTTGTGTATTGGTAGCAGAGTGTTGAATATAATTCCCTTCCAGATTATAAAGCTTAGTTATGTAAAATAAAACTTTATTGCTTTAAGAAGTCAAACCTGGGGCCGGAGAAATAGCATGGAGGTAAGGCATTTGCCTTGCATGCAGAAGGATGGTGGTTCAAATCCTGGCATCCCATATGGTTCTCCAAGCCTGCTGGGGGCAATTTCTGAGCGTAGAGAAAGGAGTAGCCCCTGTGAACTGCCGGGTGTGACCCAAAAACAAAAAACAAAAACCAACCAAAAAATAAAGAAGACAAACCTGTTTTCGTGGCTTAAACTTGGTAGTTAATTTCCTTCACATAAAAGTTTAGAAAAGTTGATACAACTTAGACTCTTCCTGATAGTCATTCAAGAATCAAGATTCTCATGTTGCTAATGGATGGGTCTTGATAGCATCATGATAAATGAAGTTATAGAAACAAATGCAGATTGTTCTCTCATATGTGAAGGATAAAGATACATAGTAAGAAAATAATAAATGCCCAATAAATCAACAGAAACTGAGAAATTAGCTTTAGTAAGAAACTTACTAAAGTAGTGTTATGGGAGTATATCATTGAGGAACACTTGAAATGTGATGGAGGGAAGTGGACACTGGTGAAGGGTATGGTGTGGAATATTTTGTGTTTGAAGCTAAAATTAAAAATATTTTAAATTACGATACTTAACATGAAAATAAATTGCATTTTTTAAAAAATTACATTTTTAAAAGAATCAGGGTTTTTCTAGTTTGATCTTTTTATCATTCTTTGGGAGCATTGCTGCATAGGTTAAAACAATTGCTGTTGCTATAGCAAGAAGGAACTGGGAAAGGAGCTTTTCATTGTCCCAAGTATCAGCTTTAAACTGCTTAAAGAGATTACATGAAGAGATTCTTTGGCCTAACTTAAATAGCCAACCTTAGTGGCAAAGGAGGCTGGAAAACTATGAACCAGAACAACAGACATCTAAAGGCCTATTTTAAATATTTTAGACTTTTAGCACTAAATTCTATGCAGTTGTTTAACTTGAAGAATTAGAGACAATATAGTAAACAACACTGTTTTAATTCCATTACTTACCAGGCAGAGAGCTAGCCTATTGTCTTCTTTCTTAGATCATAACATGCCCATCAACCTTGCTATAATGGAAAAAATAGCAACAGAACATTTTACAAAAGTTCTATTATAGTAGCAACCACTTTTTGAATCAAAATTATACTTCATTGCAACTAGAATGTTTGCCAGTTCTACATAAAAATTATAGCAGACTAATATTTTCCCTTGCATAATAGATGGCATAAACAGAATCCACTATCACAAGTTATGGTATAATATGACTAAAATATCCATATAATATTTCTTCAAGCACTATTGAGTTTGGACATTTGAGAATACTTTCAGTATTAAGGGTTTTTCAAGGTGTTACTATGCTGAATCAAAATTACTAATATCTTGAAAAAAATTACTAGTATCTTGAGGGCCAGAGCTATAGCACAATGGCTAGGGTAGTTTGTCTTCCAAACTTGGGTTTGATCATTGGTATCCCGTAAGGTCCCCCAAGCCTGCCAGGAGTGATTTCTAAGCACAGAATTAGGAGTAACCCCTGAGAACTACTGCATATGGCCCCAAAATACAGAAAATTTTTTTTAATTAGTGATATTTAAATGAAGCTTTCTTTGTCTTTTTTGACAATTAGAATAGCTTTATTTTGTAGACAAGATATCCAGCAAATCTTTTGCTGAATGAATGAGTTAAAAGTCTGTATTATCTATATTATCATGCTCTTGAAATAAATATTTTATGCATTAAATTTTTTGTAGCAATAGTACAGTGTTAGTACTACTAGTACTAGTAATAGTGCATTAGTAGTATTGTAGCAATAGTACAATGAGTAGGGTTTTTGCATGCAGCTGATCTGGGATCAATCCCAGGCTTTTCATATAGTCCCTGAGACTGCTACAAGCAATTCCTAAATTCAGAGCCAGGAGTATGCTCTGAGCACAGCCTAATGTGGTCCAAGATCAAAAAAACTATTATTAGGGGTCACAGTGGTAGCATAGAGGTAGGGCATTTGTCTTGCACGTGGCTGACCCAGGACAGACGTGGGTTCGATCCCTGGCATCCCATATAATCCCCCAATCCAGGAGCAATTTCTGAGTACAGAGTCAGAAACCTTTGAGTGCCACTAGTTGTGCCCCCCCCATCCCTATATTCATAAGTCTTGCCAGCATAACTTCCATGTGTTTTGTATGGAGAAGTTACATGAACATTTTTTACTATTGAATCTGTGATAAACATCTGACTGAGATAGTAAATTATGGAAATGGAATGCCAGTTTCTACCATAGGGACTGAGAGATAAATCGATTCTATTTCTATCTCTTGCAATATTTCCCCAAAAAACATTGAAGATCACTATATATGAGATACTATCAAGACTAACATGAAGAGTTTGTCAATCCAGGATGAGACAAACCTTCACAATATCTCAACTAGACCTAGACTAGGAGGAATCTGCCTGAAGACTCCAGTTAGATAATTAGCAAGCTGAATACTATCCATTGACTTTGAGCAAATTCACAGAGGACAGGGAAAAAAGATTTGGCTCTGCAACTATAATTCTAATCCTGATCCAATTGTATACATAGAAATATACTTTTATTATGTATAATAAGATGGTTTGGTTTTACACTAATTTGAGGGTAGTTTGCTTATTTATCAAATCAAGAAAAACTCAGAAAATGAAAACAAAATTCTCTTCACTTGTTTACAACTGGCTTAAAAAATAATTTTATTTCAAACCAAAATCACAGGGATTCTTTAATATTTTTACAGTAACAATATAATCTAAATGTTACATAATAAAATTGTCATTCTGATTGATGATTTCTGCAACTCAAAATAAAAATCTTCAAACAAATCTTTAAACCAAAATAATAATAAAAAAAGACCTTGCCAAGTATTTTCAGAGTGGGAGGTGTCATGTTTTCTGGAAGACAAGTGCTCTGCAGTAAGACAGACCCAAGGTCATAATCCTTCTACTGGTTCAGTGACCCAGGGCAAGTCACTGAGCTTGGGTTTCCTGAGATATAAATGGGGATAAAACTGTCTTCCTCATAGTTACTTGGAGGATTAAGAGAGATAATGTATACAAAGCACTCTACAAAACACCTGCCATGTGGTAGGTGCTTAATGAATGGCTGTTCTCTTTTTCAACAAGAAAGTGAACAGAACTGAAAGCATTGACAGTCTCCATGCTAGTGAGCTCTGCAGAAAAAAATCCTTTTTGTAATGCTGAAAACTCTTATTCCTTCACATTCTAAATATAGGAAAATAGAAAGATATAAATATTTGAGAGACAAATTGTTCTTTTAATATGAAAAAGCAGTATTTTAAATGAAAAATGGACATTTTATTTCAATATAGACAATGTAATTTTCATTTAAATTTATGTAATTCATGTTTTATATTTTAGAAAGATATATTATATATTAACCTAGAACTAACAAAAAGCATTAATATGTAAACAATAGTAGTGTAATTTTAAGCATTAATTTTTATAGAAATATTCAAAATAAAATAATAACAGGATTACAGCTTTCACATTTTTCATAAGTTTGGTTATTGAGAATTAAAGACATCAATTAGTTGTTCCCATTATTAAAGTTACTTTTTAAAGTTCTTATTTAAATTTCTATCACAGTTGATATAATCATAAAATTAAAACCATACAATTCAATTTTTAACATTGAGTTACAGTTTTACTTATATTGAGATATAGCAAAAAGGCATCAAGAAAGTTTAATGGATGGGGCCGGGCGGTGGCGCTGGAGGTAAGGTGCCTGCCTTGCCTGCGCTAGCCTAGGACGGACCGCGGTTCGATCCCCCGGTGTCCCATATGGTCCCCCAAGAAGCCAGGAGCAACTTCTGAGCGCATAGCCAGGAGTAACCCCTGAGCGGCACAGGGTGTGGCCCAAAAACCAAAAAAAAAAAAAAAAAAAAAAAAGTTTAATGGTATTACTAGTGATTTTTAACAGCTGGGATTAAACCAGTAAATAATCTTATTTTTCTAGAAAATTATTATTTAATGAATTGTAATTATTTTCAGTAAACATGATTTATTATACTACAGACTTTTAGCTAAGTTTCTCTTTTTATTACTTCTTTTCCATAATATATCTAGCTGTTTCAACAGGATTTCAAGCCTCCATAAAATAGAAATTGTTGTAAATTTAAGATTAGTAAGGAAGACAAGAAAAAGCATATATAGCCAAATTTTGACTACTGCAACAAATACAAAATATATTTTATGTATTTTCCATTACTAATTATAATGTTGCTGTTAGCAGATTATTGTTAAGATAAAATTTAAGCCACAGTCCAGTTCCTTGCAGTGGTCCTCAAACTATGGCCCACAGGCCACATATTGTATTTGTATCTGTTTTGTTTCTTCATTGCAAAATAAGATATATGCAGTGTGCATAAGAATTTGTTCATAAGTTTTGTTTTTACTATAGTCAGATTCTCCAATGGTCTGAGGGACAGTGAACTGGCCCCCTATTTAAAAAGTTTGAGGACCCCTGCTAGGGGATGGCCAAGCATTTTTGATATTAAGATTAAAAGGAAATTTTATTTTGGTGTATTTACAACAGATAGTGTTTATCATGTTTTTGTCTAATGCTGTATTTACAGGTTTTCAGAAATATACTCTCATGAGGGCCAGAATGATAGTCCAGTGGGCAGGCCTTTTACCTTGTACGTGGCCTACTTGGCTTCATTCAGTCACCTGCACCACACATACTCTTCCTAACCAGCCAGGTATAATTCCTGAGTGCAGAACCCCTCAGCACCGCAGACTAAGTTTCCCTCCCCCCTCCAAAAAAAAACCCCACATGTAAATATGAAAAATTATTACAGGCATATCCTATATCCTAGAAATATCCTTAGCATGCACTTAATCTGAGTGATTTCCCAGACCTGACAACAGCACTCTAGAAGAAAGTAGGTGAAGGTTAAGTCAGCTCAGTTTCTCAGTTGTCTCATTCAAAGACTGATAATTAAGTCATTATTACCATAAAACTTCTATAACAAGAAAATTTGGCATGTTTTTTCCTTTGTTCTTCCTTGTATCTGAAGTCAAATCTCAGGGGTGCCCAATCAAATCTTTGAACAAGTCTACTTTGAATTATTTCTCTTCGTAAAGATTTTTCTCTAACCCTTATTCTTTATCTGTCAGGTGGGATTCATTCTGTGTTGCCATAAGTCCCATAATACTTTGTTCTGAACTCTAGCACAGTACAGATTGCATTTTACAGTTCTGCAGTGTGTTTGGAGTCTTTTTTCCACATAAAAGTGTGAATTCTTTAAAGCCAAGGACCATACCTTTATTATTTTCTTTTTCTTTAGCAGCGGAGGTGGAGGGGAGGTACAAGTAAGTGAGGGGTTGGGCCATACCTGGTGATGCTCTAGGTTTACTTCTGACTTTAGATTCAGAAATTATTCTTGGTTGTATTTAGGGGAAGAAATAAGGTGCCATTTATCGAACTGTATGCATTCATGAAAAGTGCCTTCACACTTTGCTAATCTGTCCTTTATTTCTTATTTTATTTCTTTTTTCTCTTTGAAACTTACAGTCTATTTCTGAGTATATTACATTAATAATAATAAGCATATCATCAAAGTTTTACCTAATCACTTTTCTTTTTCAGGGAAGTTCTTGGTGCAGCTAAAGTAAGATGAGGAAGGCAAAATGGAAGTTGTCTTCCTCTTTGGGAAAGAGAAAAAGTTAAAGTCCCATTATTTGGGAATTGTAGATTTCTGTTTTAAGATTCTAGGGTTTACAGAAGAGGTGAGGTGGATCAATCTTTCCTATCTATGAGAAGTCTTCTGGTCTCTCCCATTCCATGTTCTGCAGATCTGGTTTATTTTGGTGAACAACTTTCATTATTTTTAATTTTTAATTTTATTTATCTATTTAAAATTATTGTTTATACATTTTTTCATATTTTATTTTTGCTTATATTATGCCATGCCCAAAGAAGATTTGCTAATCTATTGCTCTAAACTGCCAGGTGTATGGAAGCGTTTTGTATGCAGCAGAGCTTCAGAACTTGCAAATGTTTCCTTTCTATGGAGGGACATGTGCTTTAGTCTTGTCGGTTGAAAGAAGATGAAAAGCCTTAAAAATGCTTATGGAAAGGGAATGTAAGGACAGAATAGCTGAGAAGCCACAAAAGGAAGATGTTAACGAGTACTCCTGATTATTTTGCTAAGCAGTTTCTAAGCAACTTTTAATGGAAGGTCAAACATAAGCAAGATAAAGGGAAAAGGTAACATTATTTCACACAATAAAGTGACTATGAATGCTGTCAGTTTAAGGGAGAAATAGATTGGTCAGTCCCAGCACTTAGGGATGTGTTTATTTGTGAATACAAAAGAGCCTATCAAAGTTAAGCAATTATAAAAATCCTGCCAATGTACATATAATATACTTTAAAGAGTTTTTATAAAACACACTGGGATTTGACACTAATCATCTGTATCTTTAGTTCCTCCTTGCCAATCACAAACATTTTATTTATTGCATAAATTAATAAGAAATTAAATAAGTATTTAAATCACCCCTTCCTGGAATGTTAAGATAGAAATGAGCCTGAAGGTCTGTCATTGAGTCTAGCCCAATTCTGGCCAGCAGTGATTATAGAGCTTAGTTCGGTGTGCCTCCAAGGCCCAGGAGAATGAGCACATAGGGGTCCCTGTAGTATTGAGAGGTCTTCCTAAAGAAAACAGAGCACAGAAACTCTTTCAATTTATTCAGAAACCCATATTTAATTCCCTTAATTCAGGTAACTTTGTATGGCATTTTTTTAATGAAAGTAACAGAAAATTGACTTTCCTATTCTTTCAACTAGTATGCAAAAGAGAATGTGACAGGATTTATCACACATACTTAATCAGTGAAGTTTTCATAAAATTCCTAATGAGGTTACAATCAATAAATTTCATAGACTTTCAGAAATCATTTCTTGACATGGTCTCAGAATTATCTGACAACCCATCTAAAAGTCCTATTCTCTAGGTTACAATGACAGTAGCTCTCCTATTTATGCCCCATCCTTTCCAATTATTCTGTAACTATTACAAGTACCCCCTTTTCTTCCCAATCAAAGAACATGCACTTTCTCTTAGTAATTTAATTCTTTTTTATATAATACCTTCATTCTTTTATGTTTATATATCTCAGAACTTGAGCTCTGTCTACTCCAAATCCATATTTTAGATATTAAAATATTTTTATTTTGATAGTTTTAATGGTGGTGGTTTTTATTTTGGCGGTCCCAAGTAGCAATGTTCGTGGTTATTCTTGGTTCTCCATTCAGGAATTGCTCTGGGGAGTGCTAGAGAGACCATTTGGGATACCAGGGATTGAAATCAGGTCACCGTGTGCAAGGAAAACACCTTAAACTCTACCTCTTTGGCCTTCTGTTATTTTTTTCAGGACTTAACTATTTGGGTCAGATCCAAGCAATGCAAGTACCTTACTTTCTGTTCTCTTTTTCTGGCTCCTATTTTGAGACTTTTGTATTCATTTTATAACCAAATCTTTTGATAAAGAAGTAGCAATACAACTTTCACAGAAACAAATAGCATCCTTAAAGAATGCAGGCTTCAGCAATCCTATAATTCACTCAGGAGAAAGGTATGGAAGCAGGTAGGCAGAGTGAGAGGATGAAGACAGGGAAGCAGAAAGATAAAAAAAAATGTGTGAGAATTGACCTCTTTTTCTAGATCATATTCTGAGAAATATTTTATCTTAATTTTCCACTTTCCTGACCATAAAGGTTACTAGGGAAAACAAAAGAGTAGGACTCTGGTGATTTTGAATACATAGATAAGAAACTGAAAAAATATGAATGCACAAATAACATTTCTTTTTTTTTTAAGCTTGAACTCAGTAAGTTTATTACAGGGAATATTTTAGTCAAAATCATTTTTCTAGGGCCCGGAGAGATAGCTCAGTGGCGTTTGCCTTGCAAGCAGCCGATCCAGGACCAAAGGTGGTTGGTTCGAATCCCGGTGTCCCATATGGTCCCCCGTGCCTCCAATGGAGCTATTTCTGAGCAGACAGCCAGGAGTAACCCCTGAGCACCGCCGGGCGTGACCCAAAAAAACAAAAACAAAAACAAAAATCATTTTTCTAGTTGACTCTAGGATGGTATACTATAAGGGTAAATGCATTTTATGGGGTTCATGAGAAATTTATTATTCTAATGAAGAGTGAAAATTGAAATTATAGGAGAAAATCCTGATAAAGTCAGGATTTACATATAGTATTTTACATATAGTATATTTTTAAAAAAAGGCACAGCAGAGAGGCACTCCAGCTGAATTATCACAGGTAAGCCCAATTTCTGAGCCAAGATCTCTGAAACTTTCTTGGATAGAGGCCAGTCAGGTATCCACCCTGCTGGAAGGACCAGTGTTCCACACACAACAAGAACTCCTCTGGCATACAAATGACAGAGTTCTACAACCAGTCTCAAAGAGATACCAAGTTACTGAATCATCCCAGTTCCATAGTTTCTGGAGAAAGTAGATTCATATGAAATCTCTAAGTTTCATAGTAGACAGTTCAGTAAGAGCATATAAATTAGTTGGGAAAGTTGCATAGAAGACCACTAAGTTCAATGAGCCAGAATAATAACACAGATGATTCAACTAGCTCAGTAAGTTCTCAATAACTTTTGGAATACTATTGTGTGTTACCTATTATAACAAACAAAATAAAGTAAAATTATTTTGTGAATGCTAAAGAGCAATGTCTCCGAAGCAGGGTGAAACTGGTGGCAGGAAGATTACACTAGAAGTGGTGGGATTGGTGCTGGAACATTAAATACCTTAAACAAATGTATTATGAACAGCTTTGTAAACCAAGATGTTTAAAGTTTCAAATATGAAGAAAACTAAGACTAAAAAGAAATAAAATGATACACAACATTCCTCAAAGAAAAAGAAAAGGCCACTGTCTGAACTAAACTAAGACAACTATTTTACCACAGTTTATAAAATTAGCAAATGAATGAATGGATGAATGATTTTTAATATTACTATAGCATTTTCATAGCCTTTTTTGTTTTGTTTTGTTTTGTTTTGGGACCACACCGGATGATGCTCAGGGGTTACTCCTGGCTATGCGCACAGTGATTGCTCCTGGCTTGGGGGACCATCTGGGATGCCGGGTTATCAAGCCGTGGTCTGTCCTAGGCTAGCACATGCAAGGCAAATGCCCTACCACTTGTGCCACCACTCTAGCCCTACTTCTTTTTTAAAAATAGTTGTTGAGGCCAATGTGAATTACAAGTCTTTCACAGTGTGTATCAGGTACATAGTGACAGTGAATTAGGGCCATTCACACCTCCACTGTTTACCTCTCTCTGCCATAGCTCCCAGCACGCAATCCAGACCTCCACCCTTAGCCTTGCTGGATTGCTATCATAACAGTTCCATTTTGTGTCTCACTTGTTGTACTTTGGATTTTCTGATTCTTTTTTCATTGACTTTGGTCTGGGTATTTAGGTTTGACCATTTTTCATTCCACTCAATGCTTCTGAGACAGCTTGGCCCTGGGTCCCATCCACTTTTTTTTTCTGTTTGTAGAAATATGAGGCAGAACAAGATGATTTATGCTCTATGATTCTATTTAAAAAAAGGGGGTGAGAGCCCCTATCTAGAAAATTAAAATAAGAAAGAAAAAATATAAATATAAGTCAAATCAAATAAAAAAGGGCAGATTTTGGGGGGGGCAAGTTTTTTTATATTTTATTTTTGCATAGGATCAGTAAATATTGGGGAAATTAGAAAGGAAATTTTCTTGGCCTAAGAGATGCAGGGTGTCTCTACTTTTGAAACAGACTATCATGAGATAGACTATAGAGTCCAGACATGTTAGTTGTCAAACTCCCAAGGTCTTTATGGTGCCAGGAAATGTTCTGCTTAGTCACGGTTGTCAAAGTCAGTCCTCTGTAGTTAGAGATCTTGGTTTTTGCACAGATTCTAGGACAAAGCCTAATATGGGGTCCTCAAACTTTTTAAAGAGGGGGCCAGTTCACTGTACTTCAGACTGTTGGAGGGCCAGATTATAGTAAAAACAAAAATTATGAACAAATTTCTATGCACACTGCATATATCTTATTTAGAAGTGAAGAAACAAAATGGGAATAAATACAATATGTGGCCCGCGAGCCGTAGTTTGAGGATCATTGCCTAAGATAGAGACTTTCTTTATAGTCCTGATCATAGTCTTTTAAAATTAAAAATTTTGGTCTAGAGTGTTTTTATAGCAGGCAAGATGCTTGCCTTGCATGTTGATCCAATCTGATCTCTGGCACCACATGTAGTCTCCTGAGGCCCTCTCAATTTGTTCCTGGGCACAGAGCCAGAAATGTGGTCCTAAAACAAAACAAATTAATAATATACAAATTAAAAGCCTCAGAAGTTTTATGAGGGACACGAGACTCTTTGACAAGCAATAATTTGTTTTTGTCATGACTAATGAATTCAATAAAAAATTTCTATGGTTTCCCCAGTGGTTCTGGTGGCCAACAGGCTATACTTAGCAGTACTATGTGCTCAGTGACTTAACCTGGGGTGCTACATATGTAGGTATGTGTTCTAGCTTTTTGAATTATCACCCTGAAATAAAACTTCTTAAAAAATAGGTTCAATGTTAAGAGCCTGTAGCTGATCCCATGATAGTATGGTAAGGGTGGAGAAAGTCTATATCTCTTAGACTGAGGAAATTTCCTTTCTAATTTCCCCAGTACTTACTGTGACTATGTTAAAGAAAAAAAAGACAGCTTCTTCTGAGGACTCTGAGGAGCTGAAGGGAACTCTTTCCTGTGCTTCTCTGTCTTTCCTGAATTCCTGAAGCTCTCCTTAGAAGCCTGTGAAGCGAACCCCCCTGCCCCCCCAAAAAAAACCCTGCATTCTGAAGTTGCCCAGCAATCGAGTGAAGTGAGTAAGCACTGGATGGCTGTGGTGGTTGCCAGGTGGAGTACTGATCACTCTACCTGTGGAGACTTCACCCTGATGTGGTTCTTCTGAGGAACCTGAGGAGCTGAAGGAAACTCTCTCCTGTGCTTCTTTGTGTTTCCTGAATCCTTGAAGCTCTCCTCAGAGGCCTGGGAAGCAAACCCCCCAAAAAACTGTCACCTAGAGAACCCACTATTTCTAACCAATAAACCCCACCAAAAGACACAGAAAAAAATTACACTACAAGCTTGACAATGAGGAAGCCTCACTGGCAAACACCATGCACAGAGAATGGAGACAATAGCCAGGATGACCCAAAAAATTCAAACCATCTGATTAACCTCTCAGATAAGGAGCTTAGAATAAAAATATGGAAGATGTTTGTAGAACTCAAAGAAAGCATAGATCAATCTGAACATAACACAAAGACAGAAATCAGAAAACTCCAATCTGAAATAACAGATCTGATAAACATGATAGCTCAACTGAAAAACTCAGTGGATAGCCTCTCCAGCAGGTTAACAGAAGATGAGGACAGAATCAATGTGCTGAAAGATGAGATGCAGAAAAACTCAACACAGCAGAAGAAATTGGAAAAGAAACTTAAGGCAAGCAATCAGGCAATGAAAAAAGTACTCAAGGAATGTGAACAGATGAAAATAGAAGTCTTTGATAAACTCAACAGAAACAACATAAGAATCATTGGAGTCCCAGAGGCCTAGGTGGGAGATCCCCAGGAAGAATCAACTGTCAAAGACATCATCAAAGGGCTGAGGGCAGCTACTTGTTGGGTTTGGCTGGGGAAATGTCTTCTGTTGAAGCTTGGAGGGGGCGGAGCTTCATTGACTCCCAGATAAGGGAGGGAACAGAGAGCTAGAATCAACAGTACCCGCAAACATAGTGCACCAGCTGACAGGAATAAAGAGAAGGAAATTGACCAGACCCACTGAAGGAAGACTGACATCCAGGTAGCAGAGGAGGGGAGAAAGAGCTAGACACAACAGCGCCCTCCACCATTGTGGGCAGAAGAGGACCAGCACTAGCTGACAACAAAAGGGCAAAGCAATGGATCAGGTCACATAAAGAGCACAGGAGGAGCCAAACCTTAGCAAGCTCACCCAACAGTCCCTCTAGAACCACCCTCAGAGAGGGGACCCATCCCCACACCACAGGGAATCAAAACAGGCTGAATTTAGAAGGCACAGCACTCCAAAGCACATGCAAAGAAATATGGGTAAATCAAGGAGAACCCTAACATCTGGAGACACAGAGACAAACATTAGCAAGTTTCCACTAAAAGGCACAAATCCATAGGAAGGTGACCTAAAAGCAGCAATGAGGAAGGAAATGCAAGAATTGATAAAAGAAATGAAATAAATGCTAGCTACCAAGTATAAGAAATCTATGAATGAAAAAATCAGCAAAATTAAAGAAGAAATGTTAAAGAACATGAGAGATTCTATACAAAAAGAATTGGAGGAATGGGAGTGAGTAAGAAATGGCTGCATGTGGGGGTTTCCAGGCAGAGTGCTGATTGCTCTACCTGCAGAGTCTCCACCCGGCTGTGCTTCTTCTGAGGAAACTGAGGACCTGAAGGGAGCCCTGTCCTACTCTTCTCTGTCTTTCCTGAACTCGGGAAGCTCTCCTCAGAGCCCTGGGAAGCGAACTCCAAAAAAACTGAAGCTACCCAGCAAGTGAGTGAGTAAGAAATGGCTGGATGTGGGGGTTTCCAGGCAGAGTGCTGATTGCTCTACCTGCAGAGTCTCCACCCGGCTGTGCTCCTTCTGAGGAAACTGAGGACCTGAAGGGAGCCCTGTCCTACTCTTCTCTGTCTTTCCTGAACTCTGGAAGCTCACCTCAGAGCCCTGGGAAGCAAACCCCCCCAAAACTGAAGCTACCCAGCAACTCTCCTCAGAGACTTGGGAAGCGACCCCAAAAATACAGCATTCTGAAGCTGCCAAGCAAGCGAGTGAAAACTACGTCTGTCCAGTGGGGCCCGACTGTGAAAAACTGTGAGTGCTGCCTGTGTGTGTCTCTCTACTATCCTGCTGCGTGAACATCCTGAGAGTGGGCTGAAAAGAGGCTCCAGAAGGCACTTAGCTCAACTTCGCTACGCAGCCGTGTGCTCTTTCTAAAAAAATAACAACATCACAAGAAGAAAAAAAAAACACACTAAGAACTATGTTGGATCACAGAAGCAAGAACTTCTCTCCAGACTGTCTTCTCTGCTGCGTGCTCGGGCCTAAGATTTGATCCTGTGTGAGGCTTCATCCACGGAGGACTCCCCTACCTTGGAGGCAAGCAGGCCCATCCAGAAAGGGTGGAGCCAGAGAAGTGTGCTGCCTGCATCATATAACCAATGAATACCACCACAACACGTAGAAAAACCCACAATACAAGTGTGACAATGGGGAAACAATGCAGGCCAGCATCAGACAGAGAATAAAGATGACAATTCTGATGACCAGTTAATGACCAACCAACTAATCAACCTCTCAGATAAAGACTTTAGAGTAGCAATATGGAAGATGCTCAAAGACCTCCAAAAAACCATGGATAGAGTGGAACAGAACACTAATAATAATCAAGAAAATATGAAGACAGAAATCACAAAACTCCAAACTGAAATAACATGTCAACTAACAGGCCTGAAAAAATCAGTAAACGAAGTGAATGACAAAATGGATAAGCTCTGGGACAGGGTATCAGAAGCTGAGAATAGACTTGGTGCTGTGGAAGATGAGATACATAAAATTCCATACAGCAGGAGAGATTGGAAAAAAACTTAAAGCAAATGAACAGACAATGGAAAAATTAGTCAAAGAATGGGAACAGATGAAAATAGAAGTCTATGATAAGATCAACAGAAACAACTTAAGAATCATTGGAGTCCCAGAGACCCAGGAAGAAAATTTCCAGGAAGAATCAATGGTCAAGAACATCATTAAAGAGAAACTTCCAGAGCTAAAGAATATATGTGATAAAATCCTGCATGCTCGAAGAGTACCAACCAAAAGAGACCCAAGAAAAACCACCCCAAGACACATCCTAGTCACAATGACAAATCCCACAGATAGAGACAGAATTCTGAAAACAGCAAGATCAAAAGTGGAAATCACGTTCAAGCAAGCATCCTTGAGATTTACAGCAGACCTGTCACCAGAAACACTCAATGCCAGAAAGCAGTGGTGGGATATTGTGACAAGACTGAATGAAATGAATGCTTCACCTAGAATACTGTACCCAGCAAAACTCACTTTCCGGTTTGACGGAAGAATACATGGTTTCACAGACAAAAAACAGCTCAGAAACTTTATAGACTCAAAACCAGTCTTAAGAGAAAAACTGAAAGACCTAATTTAAAACAAGACTAACCAAAAGACACACCAAATTTCGATATAAAGATGACATTAAATCCCAGGACAATTCTTTCTCTCAACGTCAATGGACTAAATGCACCAGTTAAGAGACACAGAGTGGCTAAATGGATCAAAAAACTCAATCCAACCTTCTGCTGCCTACAAGAAACGCACCTGAATAGTCAGAACAAACATAGACTCAAAATAAAAGGCTGGAGAAAAATTATCCAAGCAAACAACACCCATAAAAAGCTGGAGTGGCCATACTAATATCAGATAATACAAATTTTATACTCAGGAAGGTTGTAAGGGACAAAGATGGACATTTTATATTAATCAAGGGGTATGTAGAGCAGGAAGAAATAACTCTCCTAAACATATATGCACCAAATGAGGGGCCAGCAAAATATTTAAAACAACTGTTGACAAATCTGAAAAACAATATCAATAACAACATAAAAATTGTGGGGGACCTCAACACTGCTTTGTCAACATTGGATAGGTCAACCAGACTGAAACCCAACAAGAATATACTAGACCTGAGGATAGAAATGGAAGAAAGAGGCCTAGTGGATATATATAGGACACTCTATCCCCAGAAACCTGGATAGACATTCTTCTCCAATGTACATGGGACATTCTCCAGGATAGACTACATGCTGGCACATAAAACATACCTCCATAAGATCAAGAGGATAGAAATTTTGCAGACTACCTTCGCTGACCACAAGGCTCTGAAATCATTTGTGAATTCCAAAGGGACTCAGAAGAAAAACTTTAACACCTGGAAGTTAAACAACCTCATATTCAATAACCAGTGGGTCTGAGATGAAATCAAGGAGGAAATCAAAAGGTTCCTGGAAACAAATGACAATAAAGACACAAACTATCAGAACTTATGGGACACAGCAAAAGCAGTACTGAGAGGAAAATTTATAGCTTTGCAAGCACACATCAGGAAGGAAGAAGGAGCTTACCTGAGTAGCTTAATGACACAGCTAATAGAACTAGAAAGTACTCAACAAAAGGACCCAAAAATAGGAAGACAGAAGGAAATAACAAAGCTGAGAGCAGAAATCAACGAAGTGGAAACCCAAAAAACAGTCTGAAAGATCAACGAAAGCAGAAGTTGGTTCTTTGAGAAAATAAACAAGATTGATAGTCCACTGGCAAACGTAACGAAGAAAGAGAGAGAGAGAGAGAAACTTGATAACTCGTATTAGGAATGAAAAAGGCGAGATCACTACTGATATGACAGAGATTCAAAGGGTAATCAGAAACTACTTTGAAAAACTCTACGCCACTAAAAATGAGAACCTGGAAGAAATGGATAAATTCTTGGACTCTAGTAATCTTCCACGGTTGAAAGAAGAGGATGTAGCATATCTAATCACCCCATCACCATTGATGAAATAGAAATGGTAATCAAAAGTCTGCCCCAAAACAAAAGCCCAGGCCCAGATGAATTCACTAATGAATTCTATCAAACTTTCCAAGAGGAACTACTACCAATCCTGGCAAGACTCTTTCATGAAATTGAACAAGTGGAAACACTCCCAAATAGCTTTTATGAAGCCAACATCACCTTGATACCTAAACCAGACAGAGATGCTACGAAAAAAGAAAATTACAGACCAATATCTCTGATGAATGCAGATGCAAAGATCCTCAACAAAATCCTGGCAAATAGGATTCAATACCTCATTAAGAAGATCATCCACTACGATCAAGTAGGTTTCATCCCAGGAATGCAAGGATGGTTTAACATCCGTAAGTCTATCAACATAATACACAACATCAACAACAAGAAAAATAAAAACCACATGATCATATCAATAGATGCAGAGAAAGCATTTGATAAGGTCCAACACCCATTCTTGATCAAAACTCTCAGCAAGATGGGAATGGAAGGAACCTTTCTCAATATAGTTAAGGCCATCTACCACAAGCCAGTGGCAAATATTATCCTCAATGGAGAAAAACTAAAAGCTTTCCCGCTAAATTCTGGCACAAGACAAGGCTGTCCTCTCTCACCACTCCTATTCAACATAGCACTGGAAGTACTTGCTATAGCGATTAGACAAGAAAAAGATATCAAGGGAATCCAGATAGGAAAGGAAGAAGTCAAGCTCTCACTGTTTGCAGATGACATGATGCTCTACTTAGAAAACCCTAAAGACTCTACCAAAAAGCTTCTAGAAACAATAGACTCATATAGCAAGGTGGCAGGCTACAAAATCAACGCACAAAAATCAATGGCCTTTCTATACACCAATAGTAATAAGGAAGAAATGGACATTAAGAAAACAACCCCATTCACAATAGTGTCACACAAACTCAAATATCTTGGAATCAACTTGACTAAAAACGTGAAGGACCTATACAAAGAAAACTATAAAACTCTGCTCCAAGAAATAAGAGAGGACACGCGGAAATGGAAACACATACCCTGCTCATGGATTGGCAGGATTAACATCATCAAAATGGCAATACTCCCCAAGGTATTATACAGATTCAACGCTATCCCTCTAAAGATATCCATGACATTCTTCAAAGAAGTGGATCAGGCACTTTTGAAATTTGTTTGGAACAATAAACACCCTAGAATAGCTAAAGCAGTCATTGGGAAAAAGAATATGGGAGGAATTACTTTCCCCAACTTTAAACTTTACTACAAAGCAATAGTTATCAAAACAGCATGGTATTGGAATAAGTACAGACCCTCATATCAGTGGAATAGGCTTGAATACTCAGAAAATGTTCCCCAGACATACAATCACCTAATTTTTGATAAAGGAGCAGGAAATCCTAAATGGAGCAAAGAAAGCCTCTTTAACAAGTGGTGTTGGCACAACTGGCTAGCCACTTGCAAAAAATTGAACTTAGACCCCCAGCTAACATCATGTACGAAGGTAAAATCCAAATGGATTAAAGACCTCGATATCAGACCCCAAACCATAAGATATATAGAACAACACATAGGCAAAACTCTCCAGCACATTGAGACTACAGGCATCTTCAAGGAGGAAACTGCACTCTCCAAGCAAGTGAAAGCAGAGATTAACAGATGGGAATATATTAAGTTGAGAAGCTTGTGCACCTCAAAGGAAATAGTGCCCAGGATACAAGAGCCACCCACTGAGTGGGAGAAACTATTCACCCAATAACCATCAGATAAGGGGCTAATCTCTAAAATATACAAGGCACTGACAGAAATTTACAAGAAAAAAACATCTAACCCCATCAAAAAATGGGGAGAAGAAATGAACAGACACTTTGACAAAGAAGAAATACAAATGGCCAAATGACACATGAAGAAATGCTCCACATCACTAATCATCAGGGAGATGCAAATCAAAACAACGATGAGATACCACCTCACACCACAGATAATGGCACACATCACAAAGAATGAGAACAAACAGTGCTGGCGGGGATGTGGAGAGAAAGGAACCCTTATCCACTGCTGGTGGGAATGCCGTCTAGTTCAACCTTTATGGAAAGCAATATGGAGATTCCTCCAAAAACTGGAAATCGAGCTCCCATACGATCCAGCTATACCACTCCTAGGAATATACCCTAAGAACACAAAAATACAATACAAAAATCCCTTCCTTACACCTATATTCATTGCAGCACTATTTACCATAGCAAGACTCTGCAAACAACCAAGATGCCCTTCAACAGACGAATGGCTAAAGAAACTGTGGTACATATACACAATGGAATATTATGCAGCTGTCAGGAGAGATGAAGTCATGAAATTTTCCTATACATGGATGTACACAGAATCTATTATGCTGAGTGAAATAAGTCAGAGAAAGAGAGAGAAAAACGCAGAATGGTCTCACTCATCTATGGGTTTTAAGAAAAATGAAAGACATTCTTGCAATAATAAATTTCAGACACAAAAGAGAAAAGAGCTGGAAGTTCCAGCTCACCTCAGGAAGCTCACCAAAAGGAGTGATGAGTTTAGTTTGAGAAATAACTACATTTTGAACTGTCCTAATATTGAAAATGTATGAGGGAAATGCAGAGCCTGTCTAGAGTACAGGCAGGGGTCGGGTGGGGAGGAGGGAGATTTGGGACATGGGTGATGGGAATGTTGCACTGGTGATGGGTGGTGTTCCTTTTATGACTGAAACCCAAACACAATCATGTATGTAATCAAGGTGTTTAAATAAAAAAAAGAATTCAAGGAATTAAACTACAAAGTAACAAACCTTATGAGCAGAAACACAGAGATGGAGAAGCACATTGAAGAGCTCGAAGGAAAACTGCAAACAAAAATTGATCAAGAAACCAACAAAGAAATAAAAGGCAAAGCACTAGAAGGAAAAGTCCAGTATCAAATGAACAAGGACAAAAGAAACAATCTAAGAATTGTGGGTATACCAGAAGGGGAGGAAGTAAGGAAAGGAGAAGAACAAGTAGTCAGCGAGATAATAGCAGAAAAACTTCCCCACCCTCTGGAAAGAAACTTCAATGCTAATCCAGGAAGTGAAAAGAGTCCCTAATAAAATAGACCCTAATAAACCAACACCAAGACATATAGTAATCCAGATGGCAAAAAAAAAAAAAAAAAAAAAAAACAAAGAGAAAGATGAACTCCTTAAATCAATAAGGAAGAAAAAACCTCAAGTACAAAGGAAGGGACATAAGAATCAAACCAGATCTCCCATTTGAAATAATACAAGCAAGAAGACAGTGGAATGACATATTTAAACAACCGAATAAAAGAAATTTCCAACCCAGGGTCCAATACCCATTAAAACTATCATTCATATGGGAAGGCAGACTAAAATTATTCTCAAACAAGAACGAACTTGAATTATTTGTGCAAACAAAGCCAATCCTAAACGACCTTCTCAGAGACGAATTACACAATCCAATCTCCAATTGTAAAAACAACCACCCTTCGCAACACAACTGCACAACAGTCATCTCTGTCAATAATCTTCCTAAATGTCAACAGACTAAACTCTCCAATTAAAAGACACATAGTAGAGAACTGGATTAGGAAACATAAACCAGACTTCTGCTGTCTGCAAGAAACACACCTACAACTACAGGATAAGCACAGGCTTGGAATAAAAGGATAGAAAATAATTATTCAGGCCAATGGAAAACAAAAAAAAGCAGGGATAGCCATTCTTATATCAGACCAAATTGAATTCAATCTCAAGTATGTGATCAGAGACAAAGAGGGTCACTACTTCCTGATCAGGGGAACATTAGATCAAGAAGTACTAACCCTGGTTAATATCTATGCACCTAACGTAGAGCCAGCAAAATATGTGAGGCATCTGCTCGCAAACCTTGAGAAACACATGAAGGGAAATGAGATAATAGTAGGGGACCTCAATACTTCACTATCACCACTGGACAGATCCACCAAACAGAAAAATAGCAAAGACACATGAAAAAGTGCTCCACATCACTAATCATCAGGGAGATGCAAATCAAAACAACGATGAGATACCACCTCACACCACAGAGAATGGCACACATCACAAAGAATGAGAATAAACAGTGTTGGCGGGGATGTGGGGAGAAAGGAACTCTTATCCACTGCTGGTGGGAATGCCGTCTAGTTCAACCTTTATGGAAAGCGATATGGAGATTCCTCCAAAAACTGGAAATCGAGCTCCCATACGATCCAGCTATACCACTCCTAAGAATATACCCTAGGAACACAAAAATACAATACAAAAACCCCTTCCTTACACCTATATTCATTGCAGCACTATTTACCATAGCAAGACTCTGGAAACAACCAAGATGCCCTTCAACAGACGAATGGCTAAAGAAACTGTGGTACATATACACAATGGAATATTATGCAGCTGTCAGGAGAGATGAAGTCATGAAATTTTCCTATACATGGATGTACACGGAATCTATTATGCTGAGTGAAATAAGTCAGAGAGAGAGAGAGAAAAACGCAGAATGGTCTCACACATTTATGGGTTTTAAGAAAAATGAAAGACATTCTTGCAATAATAACTTTCAGACACAAAAGAGAAAAGAGCTGGAAGTTCCAGCTCACCTCAGGAAGCTCATCACAAAGAGTGATGAGTTTAGTTGGATAAATAACTACATTTTGAACTGTCCTAATGATGAGAATGTATGAGGGAAATTGAGAACCTGTTTAGAGTACAGGCGGGGGTCGGGTGGGGAGGAGGGAGACTTGGGACATTGGTGATGGGAATGTTGCACTGGTGATGGGTGGTGTTAAAAAAAAAAAAGAAAAAGTATAAAAGATGCAATACAATTTAGGATTAACTGGAAAAAAAAAGAAATTGTCATAATATATAATAGAAAATATTCTTTCAATTTTATAAAGTCCACCATGAGGTATTAGAAAAATATATCAGGTGTATAGAAAAAAATGTGCAAAAAAAATAGCAAAGAAATTAGAGCCCTAAATGAAAAATTAGATCAAGGGCTAATAGACTTATATAGGACCCTCCATCCCGAGAAAGCAGAATACACATTCTTCTCAAGCCCACATGGAACCTTCTCCAGAATAGACCATGTCTTAGGATACAAAGCAACCTGTATAAGACCACAAATGTAAGGATCACTAGAAGTACCCTATCAGATCACTATGCAACAGAAGATAAAATTGACTACAAGAAGAAGCAATGGATAAAAAGTAATACCTGGAGAATAAACAACATGCTGCTCAACAACAGCTGATCAAAGAACAAATCAAGGAAGAAATAAAAAGATTCCTTGAGACAAATGATAATGAAGAGACAACATGTCAAAATTTGTGGGACACAGAAAAAGCAGTAATGCGTGGGAAACTCATAGCAATACAGGCCTATGTAAACAAACAGAAAAATGAAAAAATCAACAGTTTAAAGGATCACCAAAGGAATTGGAACAACAGCAACAATGAAATCCAATGACAACCAGAAGGAAAGAAAAAATAAAAACCAAAGCAGAAATAAACAACATAGAACTAAGAAAACAATACAAAAATTCAATGAGACCAGGAGTTGGTTTTTCGAAAACATAAACAAGATAGACAAACCACTGGCAAAACTCACCAAAAAAAGAGGAAAAACAACCAAATCAGTAGGATCACAAATGAAAGGGGAGAGATTACAACAGAACCCCAGGAAATACAATGTATCATGAGATCATATTATGAACAACTATGCTCAGCTAGGCTAGAGAACCCAGTAGAAATTCACAGATTCTTGGAAAAACACCCTCTTCCAAGACTGGAAAAGGAAGAACTAGAAAGCCTAAACAGACCAATCACCTCAGAGGCAATGGAAGATGTAATTAAAAAACTCCCTAAAACAAAAGTCCAGGCCCAGATGGATATACAGGTGAATTCTATCAAACATTCCAAGAAGACTTACTACCACTTTTCCATAGGCTCTTCCAAACCATAGAAAAAAAACAGGAATCCTCCCCAACTCCTTTTGTGAGGCTAATATCGCACTCATTTTCAAAGATGGCAAAGACACCACCAAGAAATAAAACTACAGACCAATATCACTAATGAACATAGATGTAAAAATACTCAACAAAATATTAGCAAACCAAATCCAGCAATTCATCAAAAAGATCATACATCATGACCAAGTGGGTTTTATACCAGGAATGCAAGGTTGGTTCAACATACGCAAATCAATCAACATTATACATCACATCAACAACAAGAAAGCAAAACCCACATGATCATATCAATCGATTCAGAGAAGGCGTTTGACAAAATCCAACACCCTTTCATGTTAAAGATACTCAACAAAATAGGGTTAGAAGGAACCTTCCTCAAGATAGTTACAGCTATCTATGAAAAGCCTACAGCCAACATTATACTTAATGGTGAGAAACTAGAAGCATTCCCGCTAAGGTCAGGAACTAGGCAAGGCTGTCCACTTTCTCCACTCTTATTCAATATAATCTTAGAAGTCCTAGCAATAGCAATCCGACAAGAGAAGAGAATCAAAGGAATCCAAATTGGGAAAGAGGAACTCAAACTATCTCTATTTGCAGATGATATGATGATATACACCGAAAACCCTAAAGAGTCCACAGTAAAACTCCTAGAAACAATTAACCAATACAGCAAAGTGGCTGCATACAAAGTCAATACACAAAAGACAGTAGTGTTTCTATATACAAACAACGAAGTCGAAGGAAAGAGATTAAAAATACAATTCCATTTAAAATAGTATCAACAAATATCAGGTACCTAGGAATCAACCTTACAAGGGAAGTGAAAGACCTATACCAGGGAAACTTCAAAACACTTCAGAAAGAAATTGAAGAGGATCTAAAGAAATGGAAGAACATCTCATACTCATGGATACATAGAATTAACATAGTCAAAATGATTATCCTACCCAAACTATTATATAGATTTAATGCAATCCCAATACAAATTCAGACATCATTCTTTAAAGAATTAGAACAAACAATCACAAAATTCATCTGGAACCACAAAAGACCCAGATAGCCAACACATACTGAAAAACAAGAAGCTGGATGGCATCTCCTTACCTAACTTTAAACTATACTATAAAGTCATAGTAATCAAAACAGCATGGTACTGGAACAGAGACAGGACCTCAGACCAGTGGATCAGAACTGAATTCCCAGACATAAACCCCCAGATATACAGCCAACTAATATTTGATAAAAGAGGCAAAAACTTGAAATAAAACAAAGAAAGTCTATTCAACAAATGGTGTTGGTACAAGTGGAAAACCACATATACAAAAGTGAAAATTGACACATACCTCACTCCTCATACAAAAGTCAACTCAAAATGGATAAAAGACCTTGAAATCAAACCCGAATCTATAAAATTTATCGAGAATTAAATAGGCAGAACACTCGAAGACCTATATATCAAAAAGGTCTTCAAGAATAAAGCACCGATGGCAAAAACTTTAGCATCAAACATAAACAAATGGGACTATATCAAACTAAAAAGCTGCATGGTGAAAGAAACCTTACTTAACACAAGAAGATAGTTAACAGAATGGGAAAATATCTTTTCACTCGACATATCAGATAAAGGACTCATATCTAGAACATACAAAGCACTCAAAAAGATGAGCCCCCCCAAACCAAATAAAGCTATAAAAAATGGGAAGATGAAATGAATAGACACTTCTCTGAGGAAGATGGAAGGATGGCCAACAAACATATGAACACATGCTCACCTTCACTCATCATCAGGGAGATCCAAATCAATACAACAATGAGATACCACCTTACACCAGAGCGGATGGCTCACATCAAAAATAATGGGAACAATTTCTGTTGGCAGGGATGCGACATGAAAGGAACTCTCATCCACTGCTGGTGAGAATGCCCCCTTGTCCAACACCTATGGAGAACAGTCTGGATAGTGCTCAAAGAACTCCGAATTGAGCTGCCATTTGACCCAGCAATTGCTCTCCTAGGTATATAGCCCCAATTTGGAAGGACATTCATTCCAAAGTATGTGTGCACCCCACTATTTATCGCAGCACTCAGTATAATAGCCAAGTCTTGGAACCAACCTCGATGTCCAACAACAGATGAATGGATCATTAAGATGTGTTATCTATACACAATGGAATATTACATGGCAGTCAGAAATGATACAATCACAGACTTTGCAGCAATGTGGATGGACCTAGAACATGTTATGTTAAACGAAGTAAGTCAGAAGACAAAAGATAAACACAGAATGATAGCACTATTCTGAAGCACCTAGAACACACATCTTATATACAACTAATACTCAACAACCAAATAACTGGGTTTAACATGGTAGAAACTCCAAACACTGTAATAGTCAAGATATACTCAGGAGCAGTGCCCAAAATACATGAAAAAGGAACAACACAAACTTTTGAATACACATTATACAACAAAAAAACCAGCAACACCAGAAACAGCAGCATAGAGAGAACAGGTATGTAATCAGCCTTCTACAACAAAGGCCCATAATAATCCCTTAGAGATTGTATACAGGATCACAGGTAAAGAATACCATGGGAAATCACTGACTCCAATGGAAACATTCCATAACACTATGTTTTAATGCCTTTATATTACTATATTTAAAATAACCTCTAAGCTTTTCTGTCCACATGCGTTCTTGGATACAAAGGGTGGACAAACTAAGATGGCAGCTCGGGACTCAGTCACATGAGATACCATACCCAGCTTACACTAAGAGATGGTCCCGAGAAAACTCTTTAAGATACAGTTTACCTCTAGGTTATACCTTCTTTTAGGAATTGAAGCAAGTGACCAGTCAGACCACCAAAGCAGCAACTGCGATGTACAGACTTAAACTACAGGCTCTACTCATCGAACACATTCAAGCAAAGTAGCATTCCCTTGCTATTTTCTCCTCTCTTCTCACTACTTTCTTTTTTATTTTTTTCTTTTATTTTTTTCTTTTTTCTTTTTTCGTTTTCCCTTTTCCCTTTCTTTCTAATGTATTTTCTCTTTTCTCCCTTCCTACCCCTTCCATATACCTTCCTCTTTTACCCCTTTGGAAATCCAACTATCCCTTTACCCCTCAATCCCATCCAGACCTCCCACCATATTAAAACTCTTCACCCTCAGTCCTTAATCTATTAGGCATCAATATTGAACTCCTACCCCAACGAACCAGTACCCAGTACCCAAGCAAAGGGACACCCAGTCAAACCCACACCTTGTCCCCTGCAAGAAAAGGCAGCCAACTCCCCTGTGGACTCATGCTGTGTGCCCTCCCTACCAACTCCCCCTAACGTGGACTGTTACTTGAAACCGGACTTAGTTCCAAAAGTATCCCCAATGCAAGAACTCTTCCAAGACCTCCCTGCCGCAAATCTTTTGTGAATCTGAAGAAGGTCAGGGGGTATGATGGAAAGGTGCCTGGGAACCCACACACCACAAGAAAAAAACCAAAAGACAATCAGAAAACCTGTACTTCCAACATAAGTATAAGACCTGTATTACACCACTCTTTACCTGCTTTTCCCCAAATGTAAGGTAGTATTTTGCATCACTTTTATCCTTTAAATACTTTGTTAATTCATTTTGTAAAAAATGTTTGTTCTACATCCATCCTTGGATCAGTACAAAGACCAAGACCACCAACCACAGAAGATGGATTAAAATGACACTGAGGGAACAGAACTTCTAGAACCACAAAGAAAGACTTCATCATAAGTACCACTCCTGGACCTGTGCAGATACTGAGATCTCCAGATACAGAGGTCTGATTTTATCACCTAGGACGGAGCAGAAGTCTTTCAAATACCACAAAAGCACCACCGGGAGAGTAAATGATCCTGAACAGAGTCTATAGTTAATCCCATGACAATACACTCCAACGGTGGAGAAACCCCATATCTCTTAGGCCAATTGAATTCCTTTTTGAATGACCCCAATATTTACTGTTCCAGGGCAGGAGGGGAAAAAAAGTAAAAAGCACAAACATTGTTTATTTTTTATATATTTTTATCTTTATTTATTATTATTATTTTTATTTACCTATCTATTTTGGTCGATTTCTTTGTTTTGGTGTGGTTATTGAAGTTGTTGCCCCCATTTATACTTATTTTTTCTCTTCTTTTCTTTTCTTTCTTTATGTGCTCTGCCATGTTTCTTATCTCAAGACCATGGCTGTGTGTGTGTGTGTGTGTGTGTGTGTGTGTGTGTGTGTGTGTGTGTGGTGCTTATCGTTATTGTTGGAGTCCTCACTGGATATTTGACACTTCTTTTTGTACTGGTGGAGTGTTTCACCTTCTTTTCCTCCTTCGTCTCTCAAACCAATGATGAGAACCTCTAGAAGGATTCCGCCCATTTTCAGCATATTAGATTTTTACCCCAGTTTATCACTTTTCTCTTCTTCAAACAAAACCACATAACTTGAACTAGCTAGTCCTGCCTCCCAGTTAGAGGGGGAAATAAGGGAGGCACCAAGGCCAAACAGGGACAAGACTACTAAATAGTAGGCTATGTACAGAAAAGACCACATATTCTAGCAGCCCTGGGGGTGAGGGAAGAGGATATGGGAGGTAGGAGAAAAATGGAGGTGTAGGGAGATAAATTGGTGATGGGAATCCCCCTGATTTTATGTAAATATGTACCTAAAATATTATTGTCAACAATATGTAAGCCACTATGATCAGTTAAGTAAGGAGGATGTAGCATATCTAAACACCCCCATCACTATGGAGGAAATTGAAACTGTAATCAAACGTCTGTCTAAAATTAAGAGCCCAGGCCCAGATGGATTTACTAATGAACATTCCCATCACCAATGCCCTAAGTCTCCTTCATTGCCACACCCCCCCTTGCTTGTACTCAAGACAGGCTTTCTACTTCCCTCATTCATTCACATTGTTATGATAGTTTTCAATGTATTTATTTCTCTAATTGCACTCACTACTCTTTGTGGTGAGCTTCATGTCATGAACTAGATCTTCCATCCCTCTCTTCTGTATCTGAGAATTATTGCAAAAATGCCCTTTTTTCTTAAAAACCTTAGATGAGTGAGACTATTCTGTGTCTATCACTCTCCCCTCTGACTTATTTCATTTAGTATAATAGATTCCATGTACATCCATGTATAGGAAAATTTCTTGACTTCATATTTCCTGATGGCTGCATAATATTCCATTTGTATATGTACCACAGATTCTTTAGCCATTCATCTGTTGAAAGGCTTCTTGGTTATTTCCAGAGTCTGGCTATTGTAAATAGCACTGCAATGAATATCGGTATGAGGAAGGGGTTTTTGTATTTTATTTTTGTGTTCATAGGGTATATCCCTAGGAGTGTTATAGCTGGATTGTATGGGAGCTCAATTTCCAGGTTTTGGAGGAATCTTCATATAGTTTTCTATAAAGATTGGACTAGATGGCAATCCCACCAGCAGTGAATAAGATTTTCTTTCTCTTCACATTTCTGCCAGCACTGCTTGTTCTCATTCTTTATGATGTATGCTAATCTGTGTGTTATGAGATGGTACCTCATTTGTTTTGATTTGCATCTCCCTGATATCAGTGATATGGAGCATTTTTTTATGTGTCTTTGGCCATTTTTATTTCTTCTTTGGCAAAGTGTCCATTCATTTCTTCTCCCCATTTTTGATGAGATTAGATTTTTTTCTTGTTCTGTCAGTGACTTCTATATTTTGGATATTAGCCCCTTATTTGATGGATATTGGGTAAATAGTTTCTCCCTCTCAGTGGGTTACTCTTGTATCCTGGGCACTATATAATAATTTTCTATTGCTATTATTTAGAAGCTAGACTTTAATTATTAAAATAAACACATTGAAAATGAAAAGAATTCTTGTCTCTAGAGATAAAACATTTATTTAAAGTATAATATAAGTAAAACAATTATTCGTTGAAATGCATAAAATAACCCTCTGTTTCTCCACATCTACACTTCCTCTAATCACCATGGAGGAGCACAACAAACAAAAAGATGATTATATATAAAAGACTACCATGCTCAGTGAGTAAAAATAATAATGTGGAAGGCTTTAAGAGTACCAACCAGCTCTTTCAGAGACAACTTTAATGACATCATGTTGAGTATGTTTAATGAGTTCTAAGAAATAATGACGCAGGTAGTCAGCCAAGCAAATAAACTTTAAAATGTAAAAAAGTGAAAAAAAATGTAGAAAGACTCATTGTCGGCCCCCACTTAACAATTATCTCCAAGAAAGAAACTTTATAAAATAAAATTTAATAAATAAAATTAGGTGGACCAAAATTACTTCTTTTCAAAATATAATTACCATATTTCAATTGATTATTGTTCTGTTAATTTTTATGGAGTATTTATCTGGATATTCTGATCTAACCCACTGGTCTGATACTCTGTCTTTGTTCCTGTACCATGCTGTTTTGATGACTTACAGTTTTATAATAAAGCTTCAGGTTAGGTAAAGAAATGCCACTCAGTTTCTTGTTTTTCAGTATGGATTTGGCTAACCTACGTTTTTTTGTGGTTCCAGATGAACTTTATAATGGATTATTTTAGTTCCTTAAAAAATGGTGTCTAATTTGGATATGGATTGCATATTGCATTTTGATTATTCTGAATCTTTCTATCCATGAACAGGAGATGTTCTTTCATTTCCTTTGGTCCTCTTCACTTTTTTTTCTGGAGCGTTTTGAAGTTTTCATAGTATAGGTCTTTCACTTCTCTTGTCAAGTAATTCCCAGGTACATGATATTTTTAGATACTATTTTAAATGGGATCAACTCCTTAATGTCTTTCTCCTCTACTTGGTTATTTGTATAAATGAATGCTATTGTCTTTTGTGTACTAATTTTGTAGCCAGCCACTTTGCTGTATTGGCTTATTGTTTCTAGGAGTTTTAATGTAGACTCTTTAGGATTTTCTATGTATATCATCACAGCATCTGCAAAAAGAGATAGTTTGACTTCATCTTTCCCTATCTGGATTCCTTGGATTCCTTTCTCTTATCTGATAGCTATTGCTAGTACTTCTAAACTGGTGAATAAGAGTGGAGAAAGTGGGTAGTCTTGCCTAGTTCCTAACCTTAGTGAAATGTTTTCAGTTTTTTTGCCATTAAGGATAATGTTGACTGTGGGCTTTTCATAAATAGCTGAAACTATCTTCTGGAAGATTCCTTCCAACCTTGTTTTGCTGAGCATTTTCATCGTGAATTGGTGTTGGATTTTGTTAAATGCCTTCTCTGTGTCAATTGATAGGATCATGGGCTTTTGGTCTTCTTGTTGACGTGATGTATGATGTTGATTGATTTGCATATGTTGAACCATTCTTGCATCCCTGGTATGAAACCATTTGGTTATAGTGGATAATTTTTTTTGATGTATTGTTGGATTTGTTTTGCTAAGATTTTGTTGAGTATTTTTGCATCTATGTTCATTAGTGAGATTGGTCTGTAGTTTTCCTACTTGGCAATGTCTTTGCCATCTTTGGAAATGTGTGTGATATCACCTCATAAAAGGAGTTAAGAAGGTGCTGGAGAGATAGCATAGTGACAAGGTGTTTGCCTTGCATGCAGAAGGATGTTGGTTCGAATCCCGGCATCCCATATGGTCCCCTGATCCTGACGGGGTCGATTTCTGAGCATAGATCCATAAGTAGCCCAGGAGCACTGCCAGGTGTGACCCAAAAACCAAAAAAAGAAAGAAAATGAGTTAGGAAGGATTCCTGTCTTTTCAATATTTTGGAAGAGCCTGAGGATCAGTGGTTGTAATTCTTTTCAAAATGTTTGATAGAATTTACCCGTAAAACCATTTGGACCTGGACTTTTGTTCTTGGGGAGTTTCTTGATTACTGTTTCAATTTCCTCAGATGTGATTGGACTATTTAGGCTTTCTACATCCTCCTTGTTAAGTCTTAAAGATGATATTTTTTCCAGAAATATGTCCATTTCTTCTGGGTTCTCTAGTCATATTAAGAATAGTTGTTCATAGTATGCCCTCATGGTGTCTTGGATTTTTGGGGGTTATTTTGTAATCTCTCCCCTTTCATTTGTGATCCTATTTATTTGGGTTTTTCCCCTATATTTTCCTTGAGACTTGCCAGTGGTATGTCTATCTTGTTTATTTTTTTAAATCAACTCTTGGTCTCATTGATATTTTTTATTGTTTTCTTTGTTTCTATGTTGTTTATTTCTGCCCTAGTTTTTATTGTTTATTTTTTCTGGCTGCGTTTGGGTTTCTTTGTTGTTCCTTTTCCAGCTCCTTAAGGTGTTCTTGTAAACTGTCGATTCTGTCCTTTTCCTCTCTCCAAATGTAGGCCTGTATTGCTATGAGTTTTCCCCTAGTTACTGCTTAAGCTGTGTGACACAGATTTTGACAGTTTGTCCCTTCATTATCAGTCATCTCAAGGAATCTTTATTTCTTCCTTGATTTCCTCTTTGATCCAGCTGTTGTTGAGTAGCATGTTGTTTAATCTCCAGATGTTGGATTTTCTCCACAGTTTCTTTTTATAATCCATCTTGATCTCTGTTGCATAATGGTTTGATGGGGTGTTTCTAATATTCTTTATGTTTGTGACCTTTTGCAAGTTAGATTTATATTTTAAGGCTTGGTCTATTCTGGAGAAGATTCCATGTGCACTTGAGAAGAATGTATATTCTGCTTTCTTGAATTGGAGAGGTCTGTTAGGCCCGTTTTCTCTAATTTCTCATTTAGGGCTCTTATGTCTTTGCTAGTTTTCTGCCTGGTGGATTTGTCTAATGATGGTAGTGGAGTATTGAAATCTCCTACTACTATCACATTTCTTTTCATATGTTTCTCTAGATTTGTGAGCAAATTCCTTACATATTTTACTGGCTCTACAGTGGCACATAAATATTGATCAAGGTTAGTGCTTCTTGATCTAATATTCTCCTGATCAGTAAGTAGTGACCCTCTGGGACTCTAAGCACATTCTTGAGGTTGAATGCAATTTGGTCTGATATATTTGGTCTGGCTATCTGGGCTTTTTTGTTTTCTGTTGGCTTGAATAATCAATTTCCATCCTTTAATTCTAAGCCTGTGCCTATCCTGTGTTTCTAGGTGTGTTTCTTGGAGGCAGCAGATGTCTGGTTTTTGTTTTCTGATCCATCCCTCTACTCTGTGTCTTTTAATAAGGGAATTTAGCCTGTTGACATTTAAAGATTTTACCACCAGAGAGGATTGTTGTGCTATTGTATTAAGTAGAATGTTTGTTGTTACAATCATTGGTTTGGATTGACATCTTTGATAAGTTCATTTAGAGAAGGTTTGGTTAGCGCAATTAGTGTTAAATTCTTTTTTGTCTCAGAATGTTTTTGTACTCCTTCCCATATGAATGAGAGTTTCGCTGGGTAGTGTACCCTAGGTTGAAAGTTTCTTTCATTAAGTAGTTTAAATATGTCACTCCACTGACTCTTGCTTGAATTGCTTCAAATGGAGGTCTGGTTTGATTCTTATGCCCCTTATTTTGTATTTGAGGGATTTTCTCTCCCTTATTGCTTAAAAACATTTATCTTTCTCTTTTTTTTTTTTGCCAGTTGGTTTACCATATGTTTTGGTGTTGGTCTGTTTTATTGGGGACCCTTTTTGCCTCCTGGATTTGTATGGGTTTCTCTTTCCAGAGGGTGGGAAAATTTTCTGCTATTATTTTCCTCACCATTTGTTCTTCTTTTCCTTTTTTCTCCCCTTCTGGTATTCCTACAATTCATAGTTTATTTCTTTTATCTTTGTTTATTTGGTACCTAACTTTTCCCTCCAATGTTTTGTCTCTTGCTTTCCTATTGACTTCTTTGTCATTGTTATTTTGTAGTTTTCCTCAGGTTTCTCTATGTGTTCTTTTAACTGTGTAATTCTACTATTATGGCTTGCTAACATGTTTTTATTTCCCCTAATTCCAATTGTATGGATTCTTTTATCTTCTGTAAAAAGTTCTTCTTTTGGTTGGTTGAATTGTTCATCTATAGATACCTTAATCTCACTGGCTAATGATTCCTTGATTTCCTTTGCTAGGGCATTCATTGCTGCTTTTAGGTCCTCATCTATTGCCCTCACGCGTTTTGGTGGACTTGGAAACTTGATAGTATTTCTCTCCATTTCCCCAGCTGCTAATGTCTTTCTTAGTTTACCCATATTTCGTTGCATCTCGTGGTTTTAAATGTTAAGTTTTCTGGTTGTTTAATAAACTGGACTGCTGTACAGATTGTATTAGAGGTGCTTGAAGGTATATTCTATTTAGAGTTTATATTTACTTAGCCAGATTGCTTGTCTAAGTATTATTGGGAAATTACAAGCTGCTTCAGTATTTTGATATCCCGTTTTATGAACTGTGGGATTATCTGAGAAAATTGAGTGTTAGGTCTGAGATGACTGGACCTATGTGTTGCAAATTAGACTATCTTGTGTGTGTTTGCACAGATTGTGGTCCTGGGGAGGGGGGCTAGCTGTCTCAACTCTGCCCAAAGATCGCAGGCGAAGGTGAGTGCAATTCCTGGCACAGCAAAATGGGGTGGGAGGTCTCAAACCAGCCCAAAAATACAGTGCCCAGGTGCACACACTTACCAGCCAGCAGAGGGGTGCTGCAGAGGGGACTGGTGGTGGATCAGACCAACCAGAGGTCCAGGTGCCCACATCTGTGAGCTTACTGAGTGGGCTGAAGGGGTTCTGAGGGTGAAAGGGCAGTCCCATACCAGCTGAGGGTCTGGGCGCCCAGGTGCACTTGCTTACTAGGTGGGCAGGAAAAGTCCTGAGGAGAGATGGGCAGTCCTAGACAAGCAGAGGGGGAGAGTCGGGGAGCCCAGGTGTGCTTACTTCCCCGGGCAGGTGGAAGGGGTCCTGAGGGTGGAAGGCTATTAGTGTTTTAATACAAACTTGTGCACCTACTATTTTATATTAGGTATGGTAGAAGTCTCCTTTGAAAGAGATAAAGGCAAAAATTTTAATTTTGAAGGAGTTGTAAATTAGTAGATTTTAACACTACTTTTTAACATGTATATTTCTGGACTACATTACTGAATTGTCACTTTGTAGAATAGACACATACTTTAAAATATTTTATTTTCTCAATAAAATCCTAAATATCTAATAATGAGCGTATTGACTACTTAAGTTCATGTAAAAAGTTACTTATATTTACAGTTAGTTCCAATCAAATGTGAATTATGAAAACCATGATCTTTTCTGTGCTCAATGTATTTTATTTGGAAATAATTTTTATAACTAGCATATTGTCTTCTTTCAGTATGTGTGATCTATTTCTTTTCTTTGTATGCTAATGGATTTTAAAAAATATTGAAAGCTAGAGCTAGAGTGGTGGAGCAGGTGATAAGGTGTCTGCCTTGCTGGTGCTAGCCTAGGACAGACCACAGTTCGATCCCCCAATGTCTCGTATGGTCCCCCAAGCCAGGAAGATTTCTGAGCACATAGCCAGGGGAAACCCCTGAGCATCACTGGGTGTGGCCGAAAAAAACAAAACAGAAAAACAATCAAAAATTGAAAGATGAACATTTTAATATTGTGTTCTTGGATTTCTCTGCCAAAGAAGCAGAGCTCAACTCAACTCTAGTAGTAATATTGCTAACTTGGAATTGAATTTTAGCTTTCTTCTCAGTCTCTAAGGCAATGTCTCAGCATTGCTAGGTGGAGGTAGAATTTCTGGCTCTCCATGTGGTCCAGAGTTTTCATGCTGGGAATTGACTCATCAATGGATGTTAGTGAAAGCCATATTTTTTTTTACCAGCCTTCTGTGGTCACACTGTAGCTGGAAGACAGAAATAAATAGCTCTGTATAATCTGGAGAGGGGGAAGTCTAAGCTCTCATTGTGGGGATTCACGGATACCAAGCATGGTCAGGGATCATATTACTGGTTGACAAAGTAATAATTTTTACTCCTACTTAGATTCCACTCACTCAATCCCAGCAGGATTTTAGGACTCTTCATTAGGCCCTAAAATCTAGGCACCTTATTGGCTCATTACTATAATGAAAAGATTATTTTTCTACAGATTTTTTTTTTTGTCCACACCCATTTGATGTTCAGGGGTTACTCCTGGCTAAGCGCTCAGGAATTGCCCCTGGCTTGAGGGACCATATGGGATGCCAGGGATTGAACCGTGGTCCTTCCTTGGCTAGCGCTTGCAAGGAAAACACCTTACCTCTAGCGCCACCTCGCTGGCCCCTTTCTATAGATGTTTACTGGAGTAGTCTTTGTCTAAATGTTTTCTGCCTTATTAAACCTTATGGTAAAAAAAGAGCATGTTTTTGTTAGTGTAAGTGCAGTACCATATTCCTTTTATGTTTCAATATATTTGCCATGTATATTCTTGAGTAAATTTTAATCATGTGAATAAATTACAATTAGTTTATTGATTTAGTGTTTCTTGAACAATTGAGTTGTTTGTAGTTCTGAGTAATTTTAAATAAAGCTACTACAGTTGCAAAACAAACAACAATGCCAAGATAAAAACAGATACTTAAAGTGTTGATGACCTGATGCATAATTAAATACATGAAGATATATTAAAATAAGAAAAAATGGTTTATAAAACTTTCCTCACAAATCTGGCTTTAGAGGGTGAATTCAAAATAAAATGCACAATATTTAAAATAATTTTACTTTGCTTAAGAGTTATTTAAAAAAAAAAACTTTGTGGGCCAGGAATCTAGGTCAGCAGGAGAGCATTTGCCTTGCATTTCTGTGGGTCTGGGATTCATTTCTGACACTGCATGCATGCACACATGAGATGAAAAGTAATAAGAACTACATAACTAAATAGGTTTTCATTACTTTTATCAAAATTGTAGTGGCATTGAGAAACTGCTCTCAATGTATTGGTAAGGGGTTCTCCTGGAAGTGCTCGGGAATGATATGATATGAAGTATCAAAGATTCTGTCCTATGCAAAATATGCACATTAACCCTTTGAATTATCTCCCTAGCCCTGAAGGTTTTATAACCTTCCCACACTGAATCTTATCAGGTTATTCATTTTAATGTCTTATCCAAACTTATTCTTATATTGAATCTTATATAACTGAGTCAGCCTGGATTTATAGAAACATCTCTCCAAACTATCCAGTGATGATGGTCAAAAGTGGGTTGTCACTTGCCAGGAGTGTAGAGCTTGTCTTCAGTCCTTGAGAAGAAATTTGTATCTGCTTTATGCTAGTATATTTTCTAAAGAATTTTTGACTTTACCAAAAACCTTGAATCTTATTGATTCTTAGATTTTCTGCTGAAAACTAGGTACCTGAAAACTAATACCTGGCAGCAGAATCACAAATTCATCACACATGTAGAGCTGGGAGGAATAACAAATATTAGTGGCTTCTCATTAACACTGACCCTGACTATATTCTAAATGGAACAAATGTGATAAAAAAATTTTTCCCTAAAATAAATGTGTCTCTAAGAATTATCTTTCTCTTCTTGATTTAGTTATTATTTTCTTTGAACTCTTAAAAGTTAAGAATGTTACTGTAACTAATGAGCAGCAGCATGATAGTGATTAAAACACAGAAGTAAAAGTGGTATAATGTCCACACAGAGTTAGAATTTCACATATCCTTGTCTTTTGTGTTTAGAAGATTTCTATAAAAAGTAGTGGATATAATTGTTAGTGTGTGTGTGTGTGTGAGTGGGGGGAGGAAATGAGGGACAGGGGAAAGAAAGAAAAAACGAGGAAGCGAGGGAGAAAGACACATATACATATAGACCAAGTATTAGATGGAAGTGTGTGGAATGTATATGCTTAAGTAAATATTAAAGTCTAATTGTGTGATTTAACATTTGAGAATTTCACATTTCTCCTATGTCTTGGAGTAAAAAGAGTCCATTATCATTTTCAGGCCAGATGTTTTACTTAACTTAAGCTGATCTGATCCTTGCACCTGTCTGTGACCAGCAGTTGCAGGATTAGTGTAAGAGGTTGAATTTAAAGTCTGGACAACTGTTAGTGGACAGTGAATGGTGTGAAAATGAAGAGGCTTTCAGTATAAAGGATTTACTTTTATAACAGAAGGTAGTGCATCACAGGCAGGAGAACATGAGCACACTGTGTTACCTCTCTATCCCTTCAAGCTCATATGTATTACCAAGTGACAAATACCAGGAATGTGAATGAATACAGAAAACAGAAATAAGGGATTGGAGTTGGAGGAAACAGAGATGTATTATACCATCCATCTGTAGGATGTTCTTAGAGCTACATGGAATTATACATTATTTCCAGTGGATTAGATCAATTATAAAAGGCAAAAACAACAATAGTCAGCTAACTAAGTCGTTACTTCTTAAGGGATAATATAATTTATTCAGAATAACACTAGAAAAATGTTATTTGAAGTTTTATTTTCAAGCAATAAACCAGTAATAGCTTAAAGTAGACGGCCTTTCCCTATGCTTCTGTTTGTTTCTTCTTTGGGGGATGTCTTATAGTTGGCCTAAATAAAGAAATAAATGTATTGTTTATTTTATTCTCCAGTTATTTGCCAACTGATGTTTTGAAAAATAGAGACCACTTGTATAAAGTCACTTTTTTGAGAGGATACATTCTTCAATATTTAGTTCCAATTAGAACTTTTGTAAAATTTTAATTTCTTATTTTAATAAATAAATTCTTTAATTGAATCACTGTGATATATAGTTACAATTTTTTTCATGATTAAATTTTAGTCATACAATGTACAAAACCCTTCACCAGTGCACATTTCCTGCCACCTATGTCCCCAGTTTTCCTTCAGCCCTCCTCCCTGCTTTCTCCCCTCCCTGCCTCTGTGGCAAACATCTTATTATTAGTTTATTTATTTTTAATTTTTTTTTCTTTTTGGGCCACACCGGATTATGTTCTGGATTTACTCCTGGCTATGCCTCCCTCCCTCCTTCCCTCCCTCCCTCCCTCCCTCCCTCCCTCCCTCCCTTCCTTCCTTCCTTCCTTCCTTCCTTCCTTCCTTCCTTCCTTCCTTCCTTCCTTTTTTCCTTCCTTCATTCCTTCCTTCCTTACTTCCTTCCTTTCTTCCTTCCTTCCTTCCCTTCTTTCTTCTTTCCTTTCTCCTTTCCTCCCTCCTTTTTTCCCTTCCTTTTTTCCACCCTTTTTTCCTTCTCTCCCTCCCTTCCTTCCTCCCTTCCTTCTTCTCTCCCTCCCTATCTTCTTCCTTTTTCTCTCCCTCACTTCCTTCTCTCCCTCCCTTTCTTTTTTCCTTTTTTCCTTCTCTCACTTCTTCCTCCCTCTTCTCCCTCCCTCCCCTTTACCTCTCCCTCCTTCCTTCCTTCTCTCCCTTCCTCCTTTCTTCTTTCCTTTTCTTTTTCTTCTTTCTCTCTTTTTCTTTTCTTCCTTCCTTCCTTTCTTCTCTCCCTTCCTTCCTTCCTCCTTCCTCTTTCTTTCTTTCTTTCTTTCTTTCTTTCTTTCTTTCTTTCTTTCTTTCTTTCTTTCTTTCTTTCTTTCTTTCTTTCTTTCTTTCTTTCTTTCTTTCTTTCTTTCTTTCTTTCTTTCTTCCTTTCTTTCTCTCTCTTTCTCTCTTTCTCTCTTTCTCTCTTTCTTTCTCTCTTTCTTTCTTTCTTTCTCTCTCTCTTTCTTTCTTTCTTTCTTTCTTTCTTTCTTTCTTTCTTTCTTTCTTTCTTTCTTTCTTTCTTTCTTTCTTTCTTTCTTTCTCTCTCTCTCTCTCTTCTCTCTCTTTCTTTCTTTCTTTCTTTCTTTCTTTCTTTCTTTCTTTCTTTCTTTCTTTCTTTCTTTCTTTCTTTCTTTCTTTCTTTCTTTCTTTCTTTCTTTCTTTCTTTCTTTCTTTCTTTCTTTCTTTCTTTCTTTCTTTCTTTCTTTCTTTCTTTCTTTCTTTCTTTCTTTCTTTCTTTCTTTCTTTCTTTCTTTCTTTTCTTCCTTTTCTTCCAGTTTGTGTGAGATGGTATCTCAATTCTTACATAAAACATTCAAAACCATTCCAATGAGAATTGACTTATTTTCTAAAGAAGTTCTTAATTTTTGTCTTCATTTCTCTATACATATTTGGACACCTTTGCTCACTGAAAGTTTCCTGGGGGCCCAGAATATGTTGATTAACTTTTTCCTTTCCTAGCTGACTAATGTAACACCTTATTTAATACAAGTTTTAGAATACAAGATCAGCTTATAGGACATTGATCCACATTTTTCAGAAACTCTATGTTTACAATTTGGTGCAACAAAATACTGAAGAGTGAAACAATAGTTTTTTAAATTTTTAAGTTATTAAAAAATAATTTCTTTATTTAAACACCATTAAAACATACATATTTGTAGTTGGTTTCAGTAAAAAATGTACAGCCCTCCACCAGTACAACTTCCCCACCACCAATGAACACCCTGTCTTCAGGACAGGTATTCTATTTTTTTCCCTCTCATTTTCATTGCATGGTAGTTGTTAATGTAGTTATTTCTCTAACTGCATTCAACACTCTTTAGGATAAGATTCATCATAGGCTGGTCCTTATGGTTCTCATCTCTATTATCTCTGGGTATTATTACATTACCCTTTAAAAAATACCACTAATGAATGAGACTATTCCATGTCTAACTATATCTATCTGACTCATTTAACTTAGCATAAGTGTTTCTATGTCCACCCATGAATAGAATAATTTCATGACTTCACTTTTAGTAATAGCTGTATTCAAAGTCATTGTATAGACATACATTTTCTTTAGCCACTCATTGCTACCGGGCACCAGGGTTGTTTCCAGATTATGACTATTATAAATAGAGCTGCAATGAACATAGGAATGCAGAGGGCATTTTTGTATTATGATTTTGTGTTCCTCGGGTACATCCCTTTTAGTAAATTTACTGAATCATATGGTAGCTTAATTTCCAATTTTTTGAGAAATATCCATATTGGACTAGATGGAATTCCCACCAGCAGTAAGCAAGAGTTCCTTTGTTGCTGTATCTATGCCAGCACTGGTTGTTCTTGTTCTTTGCGGTGTGTGCTAATCTCTGTGGGATGAGATAATATATATTATTTTTTATTTGTATTTTCCTGATCATTATTGATATGGAGCATTTTTTCATGTGTCTTTTGGCCATCTGTACTTTTTTTTTTGAGAAAATGAATGTTCATTTCTTCTGCTCATTTTTTATGGGGCTAGAGAATTTTTCTTGTTAAGTTCTGTCAGTACCTTGTATATATTAATTAGTCTCTTTTCTGATGAGTATTGGGTGAATAATTTCTCCTATTCACAGGCTGCTTTTATATCCTAGTAACTGTTTCCTTTGAGGTGATAAAGCTTCTCAGTTTAATGTAATTCTATTTGTTTATCTCTGCTTTCACTTGTTTGGACAGTGGTTTTTTCTCCTTGAAGATGCCTTTGGTCTTAATGCATGATGTTATTTAGAAAATACTTAAACCAATGAACCTCAGTTTCACTATCCAGAGGAACTATCTAGATATAGTCAAATATACTACTTAGATACAGTCATTAGGGAAGAAATGGAATTAAACTATTTTGTCTTTTATAGTCACACACAAAATTCACTAGATTGTCTATTTTAACTTTCTAACAACAGTGGTTTAAATAACAGAAAATTTCTACAAAGTTCTAAGAGCTAGAAGTTAATAATAAATATTTCGGTAGGGTTGTGTCCTTCTGGGAGATTTTAGGCAGAATCTATTCTTTATATTTTTCTCAATTTTCAGTTCTCTGGCAATCCTTGGATTGTAGAAGTAGCAACCCAATTTATCTTTATCTTTAAATCCTTATACTTCTACTAGAAACAAATAAACAAAAGACAAAGATTAAAGTTAAAACTGCTAATAAGTTAAAACATAGTGTATTTTATATTTCCCTAGTTCCCAGGTTATTGCAAAAAATAGACAGGTGTAGTTAAAGAACTTCTCATAATTTTAACTTTTTAAAATTAACACGATCTGAAGCAAAATTATGAAAAGATAAAAGATTTACTTTTTAAAAGAAATAAAATACAAATTATAATTTAAATAAAATTAAACCCAAACTAATTGTGAAAGTAAACCCAAACTAATTGTGAAAGTTTTATTAATTTTTTAATAAGTGAATTTTGTGTTTAGAAAAGAAATGCAATCCCTTTCAATGAAGTCTTTCCTTTGAATAGATTGCACTAGATTGTTAGTGTCAAGAGAAAATGTGGCAGACAAAACAGAATTACCTGGTTAGCCTGTCACGTAACTGCTTTGCCTAGAGATTTTCAAGGAAAGCTTTTGTTTTTGTTACTGTGGCCTAATTCAAGCCCACAAGAAGACTGACTTTTAAGAAACTGAGAAAGGATTAAGTTGCCAGGTTAGATAACATATTCCTAAGTTTCCTGTGCTTTCAGTACAAAACAAAGAAACTGTGCCATGTCTAAGTGACCATGTTCTTTCAACAGTATTTAATTTTAAATTAAAGTGTACTCCTCTCCCTTCCATACAAATACATGTACAAAAACAAACAACTGACTTCCTCAAATTTCTGTAAAAAACATGCACTGCAAAACAAGTTTGAATTATTAATTGTTTAGAAATGCATTCCATATTTAGTGAAACACATAACAAAAATTTTCATTGCTTCTAAATATAAAAGTTTTATTATGTATTTTATTTGATATTACTTTTTCTAATAAAATTTTTATAAAACTTGTACTTACAAAATTAAGCACAGTTTCTTGTCATTGTTACCTTTTATTGTATAGAAAACAATTACTTAAAACATGTAATTACTAAGACCAGTCTATGGCAAAATACTTTAGTTAAAGATGAGAAAACCAGTACTGTAATTTTGAAAATTTTCATCTCCATTGAGATGGTTAATTTTAAATTTGAAGTTAGAAAACAGCCATAAATTACATGACGTTAATGGGAACATATATGTTCAAATAAGAAAATTACTTTGGACCAGAGAAATAGCACAGCAATAAGGCATTTGCCTTGCACGAGGCCAATACAGGACAGACCCCAGTTCAATTCTCAGCATCCCATACACTCCCCTGAGCCTGTCAGAAGGGTCTGAACACAGAGCCAGGAGTAACCCCTGACCACCCCTGGGTGTGCCCCATCCAAAAATATAATGATGCTGACCTATAAGGGATTACTGAATAACTAAAATAAATTTAAAATGTTAAGTTCAAATGATAATAAATGTTGTTTTAATGAATATTGCTTTGTAGTATAATTGAAGGTTGAGGAAAGGGATGCATCCCATCTTTTTACCTTAAGGTTTTCTTTAGCTAATGTGGGAGGTTTATTGTTTTAAATGAAAGGCAGCAAGTATTGTATCCGCTACTTTAAAAAATGTTATGGATATCCTTGGATGATTGCATTAAATCTGTATAATACTTTGGGGAGTATTGCCATTTTAATGTTGTTAATACCCTGATCCATGAATAGGGTTTATGTCTCCATTTCCTTGTGTCCTTTTATTTCTTTCTTGCTTGTTTGTTTGTTTGGGGGCCATACCTATTGACACTCGAGGTTACTTCTGGCTATGTGCTCAAAAAAACACTCCTAGCTTGGGGAGACCATATGGGAAGCTGGGGGATCACAGGGGATCAAACGGCCGTATGTCCTAGGCTAGTGCTTACAAGGCAGACACCTTACCTCTAGCACCACCGTTCTGCCCCCCCCCCCTCTTTTATTGCTTGAAGCAATGTTTTATAGAGTTTTTGTATAGGTTACTTTCACTTATTTAATTAAGTTGACTCCCAGGTATTGGAAATTTTTTTTACTTTTTTTTTTGGTTTTTGGGCCACACCCATTTGACACTCAGGGGTTACTCCTGACTATATGCTCAGAAATCACCCCTGGCTTAGGGGACCATATGGAACACAGGGGGATCGAACCGCGGTCTGTCCACTTGCAAGGCAGACACCTTACCTCTAGTGCCACCTTCCCGGCCCCGGTATTGGAATTTTTGTAGTGCTTTTGTGAATGGGATTTTCTAATGTCTATTTCTTCTTTAGTATTATTTGTGTATAAGAAGGCCATTGATATTTGTGCATTAATTTTTCAGCCTGCCACTTTGTTATATGAATCTACGGTTTCTAGAAGTTTTTTGGTAGAGTCTTTAGGGTTTTCTAAATATGCCATATGCAAACTGAGAGCATGACTTCTTTTCCTATCTGGATGTTCATGATATCTTTTTCTTGCCTAATTGCTACTTCCAGTACTATGTTAAATAGGAGTGGCAGGAGGAGGCATTCTGTCTTGTGCTGATCTTAGGGGAAAGGCTTTCAGGTTTTTTTTTCCATTGAGTATAAAATTTGTGGTAAATGCCCTTGACTATATTGAAAAGAGTTGCTTTCATTCCCATATTGTTGAGAATTTTTATTATGAATAGGTGTTGGATCTAATCAAATGCTTTTCTTCATCTATTGATATGATCATGTATTTGTTTATGATGTGGTGTATTACATTGTATATGTTGTATAACTTGTATATGTTTAACCATTCTGGCATCTCCAGAATGAATCCTACCTCGTCTTGGTGTATGACATATTTGATGAGGGGTTGAATTTTATTTCCTAGGATTTTGTTGAGGATCTTTGCATTTGTGTTTATCAAGGATATTGGTATATTGTTCTCATTTTCGTGGCATCTCTGTCTGCTGTTGTCATAGTGTAATGTCAACTGCATAAAAACTATTTAGGAGTGTTTCTGTATCTTCAATTTCCTGGAAGAGCCTGAAAAAATGTAGTCTGTTAGAAAGTTTGAAATAATTCGTTAATGAATCCATTGGGCTGGGGCATTTGCTTTTGGGAAGACTGGGGCATTTGTTTTTGGGGGAGACTATTACTATTTTAATTTCTTCAACAGTGATGGGTCTGTTTAAATATAGTAGATCATCTTGGTTCAAACTTGGATGATTATGAGTTCAAAAATTTATCCACTTTCAGGTTCTCATATTTTGTGATATAAAGTTTCTCAAAGTAATCTTTGATTACCCTTTGAATTTCTTTAGTGTCTGTAGAAATCTCCCCCTTTTCATTTCTAATTCGGTTTAATAAGGTTCTCTCTCCTTTTTTCATGAGTCTTGCTAATGGTTTATCAATCTTGTTTATTTTTTCAAAGAACCAACTCTTGCTTTCATTGATCTCTTGAACTGTTTTTTTCGGATTTCCCATCCACTGATTTTTGCTCTAAACTTTATTATTTTCTTCCATCTTCCTATTTTTGGTTTATTTTGTTCATCATGTTCCAATTTTATAAGCTGTGTTATTGTTATATATGTAGTCCCTTCTTCCTTTTTGAGCAATGCCTGCAATGCGATACATTTTTGTTTTAGTATCACTTTAGCTGTGTTCCACAGATTCTGATAATTAGTGACTTCATTCTTGATTGTTTCCAGGAATCTTTTAATTCCTCTTTGATTACATCACTGGTCCATGTTGTTCAGTCATGAGCTGTTTAATTTCCAGCTGTTAAAATTTTCCTCCTGTGTATGCTTTTATTCATCTCTAATTTCAGTGCATTATGATATGAGAGGGTAATATGTATCATTTCTCTCCTCTTGATTTTATGTAGGCATGCTTTATGGTCCAGCATGTGGTCTCCTTTGGAGAATGGCCCATGTGCATTAGAAATGAATGTGTATCCAGTCTTCTGGGGATGGAGAGCTGTATATAAAGTGACAAGTCAGAATTGTAGTCTCCCACTATTATTGTGTTTTTATTGATATCTTACTTCAAGTTGCCAGTAGTTGTTTTAAATATTTTGGTGGTCTCTCATTGGGTGCACATATGTTTAAAATTTTGATTTTTGTTGTAAATATACCTTGATTATTTAAATAATGTCCATCTCTGTCTCTTATAATATTTTTAAGTCTAAAGTCTGTATCATCTAAAAGTAGTATGGCCACTTTGGCCATTTTTAGGGAGTTTTATGCTTGAATTATTGTCCTCCAAACTTTGAGTTTGAGTCTGTGGTTCTGACTGTTCATATGTATTTCCTGATGACAGGAAAACTTTGGGTTTGGCTTTTTTGTGGGGTCACACCCAGCCACACTCAGAGATTGATGACTCCTGGCTTTGCACTCAGAAATCACTACTGGCAGGCACAGTGGACCATATGGGATGCTGAGATTCGAACCACAGTCCATTCTGGATCAGCTGTTTGCAAGGCAAACGCTCCACTGCTGTGCTATCTCTCTGACCCTGAATTCAGTTTTTTGATCCATTTTGCCACACCGTGTTTCTTAATTGGTGCACTTAATCCATTGATATTGAGAGAGATACTGGTCATGAGATTTAGTGTCATCTTTTAGTAGGAATTTGGTGTATCTTGTGGTCTGTCTTACTTAAAATAGACATTTTAGTTTATTCTTTAAGACTGTTTTTGAGTCTGCAGAATTTCTAAGCTGTTGTTTATTAGTGAAGCTGTGTATCTTCCTTCATACCTAAATTTAAGTCTGCTTTGGAGGAAGTACTCTCTGCAATGCATTAATTTTGTTGAATTTTGTTACTACATCCCACCACTGCCTTATGACCTTGAGGGTTTCTTGCTAAAAATCTGTGGTAGATCTTAGGGATGTTCCTTTGAATATAATTTTTCTTTTTTATCATTTTGCTTTCTGTATTATATCTCTTTTTATGGAGTTTGTAATTATGACTAGGATGTGTCTTTGGGTACTTTCTTTGTTCATTCTTTAAATTTTTTAAAAAATATATTTATTTAAGCACCATAATTACAAACAAGTTTGTAGTTGAGTTCCAGCCATAAAAAGAATACCTCCCTTCACCAGTGCGACATTATTACATTCTCATCACCATTGCCCCCATCCCTCTCTTCCCCCACCCCTTCTGTATTCGAGACAGGCATTCTACTTCTCTCACTTACTATTAATATTGTCAATGATAGTTGCCAGTGTAGTTATTTCTCTAACTGCACCCAAGACTCTTTGTGGTAAGCTTCATATAGTGAACTGGTCCTTCTAGCCCTCAACTCTATTGTCTCTGGGCATTATTATAATTATGTCTTATAGTTGAGTGTTTTTATAATTAGTAAGACTATTCTGTGTTTATCTCTCTCCCTCTGACTTATTTTATGCAGCATTCCATGTACATCCATGTATACAAAAATTTCATGAGTTCATTACTCCTGATGGCTGCATAATATTTCATTGTGTATATGTACCACTTAGCCATTCATCTATAGAAGGGCCTCTTGGTTGTTTCCAGATTGTGGCTATTGTAAATAGTGCTGTAATGAATACAAGTGTGCAGATTGCATTTTTGAATTGCATTTTTGTTTTCCTAGGATATATTCTTAGGAGTAGTATAGCTGAAGGAAGAAACTATTCACCCAATACCCATCAGATTAAGGGCTAATATCTAAGATATACAAGGTATTAACAGAAAATATCTAACCTCATCAAAAATGGGGAGAAGAAATGAAGACACTTTCTCAAAGAAGAAATACAAATGGCCAAAGACATATGAAAAAAATGTTTCACATCACTACTAATTTGAGATGCAAATCAAAAACAATAATGTATCATCTCACACCACAGAGACTGGCACACATCACAAAGAATAATAACACAATTTGCTGGTGGGGATGTGAGGAGAGAGAGATTCTAATTCACTGCTGGTGGGAATGCTGCCTTGTCGGGCTCTTATGGAAATAATATGAAAATGTCTCAAAAAACTGGGTGCTTTTCTTTGGATCTCTTTTGGTTGGCACTATTCAGGAATGAGGGATTTGGTTGCATGCACTCTTTAGCTATGGGAGCATCTCTGCAATGATGTCCTTGAGTGGTGATACTTCATGGGGGTTTTCTTCCTGTGTCTCTGAAATCCAATGAGTCTTAATTTGTTTTTGTTGAGTTTATCAAAGACTTCTATTTTCACCTGTTAACTGTCTTTGAGGACTTTTCCCATTGTTTGATTATTTGTTTTGAGACTCTTTTCTAACTTCTTCTGTTCTGTGGAGCTGATGTGCATCTCCTTTTCCAGCTCACCTATTCTGTCTTCAGCTGCTGTAACTCTGTTGGAAAGGCTTTCATTTTGCACACTAAGTTTTTTCGGCTCCGTTATTTAGTTTGACGTTTTCTTATTTCTACTCTCAGATAGTTTTGATTCTTTATTGTGGTACATTATGTTTGTTCCATGCTTTCTTTGAATTCTGTGGACATCCTTCATATTTCTTCTCTAAAGTCCTTATTGAGGGGCTAAATAGGTGGCTGACACATTTTAGGTCATCAGAACTACCATCTTTGTTCTTGAAGCATGGTGGAGGTCTGCATTGTTTCCACCATAGTCACAGCTGTAGCATGATGTTTTCTTTGTCACATGCTGGTGGGTATTCCTTAACTAGGAGAAGCACGCAGACTCCTCATATCCTGTCGCTCAACTAGGCTTCAGGGACCCAAAGCTGCAGGGTCTGTATTTATTCTTTGAAAAAGAATCTGTTCATCTCTTGATAGGTTGGATATTTTTCTTGTCAACTTCTACCAGTGCTATGTATCAGATGAATATTGTGTACATAATTGCTCGAAATATGTGGAAGGTCTTTGTATACTGGTCATTTTCTTTGAGATACAGAAGTCTCTTAGTTTAATGTAGTCCTATTTCCTTATATTTATTTCCACTTGCTAGGTAATTGGTGTTTCATCCTTGATGATACTTTTAGTTTAAATGTCATGGAGACTTTGTCTATATTTTCCTCTATTTACCTGTGGTTTCATATTTGATACCAATGGCTTAATACATTTTTATTTGACTTTTGTCCATGTCATTAGACAGAGGTCTGAGGTAATTTGTTTTTGCATGTAGAGGACTAATTTATTTTAATGCCATGATTTTTTAATATTAACACTTTATATTAGAAGTTGGGTAAAGTGATGTCTCTAATCTTTATTTTATTGTTTGGGCCACACTGGCAACACAGGGCCACACAGGGCAAACTTCAAATTTTGAATTTAGAACTCAACTCTGGTGGGCTTCGGAGACCATATGGAAAGCTAGTGATCAAACCCTGGTCAGCTACTTGCCAGGCACATGTATCACCAGCTTGTTACTGCTCATGCCCTCCCCTTTCCCCCCAAGCTTTAGCTATTTGTGTTGGGGCATATTGTTTCATATGAATTTCAGGAGTGTTTGATATATTTTTTGAAAAATGTCATGAGTATCTATATTAGCACAACATTAAATCTATACTAAGTACATAATTTGGAGGAATATTGCCATTTTGATTATCTTAATCCACCCAGTCCATGATCAGGGTTGTGTTTCCATTTCCTCCTGTTCTCTTATTTCTTAAATTAATGTTTTGTAGTTTTCTTTGTAAAAGTCTTTAAACTCTTTAGTTTAATTAAACTGAGGTACTTGATTTTCTGAGGCACAATTATGAATAGTATTTCATTTTAATGTCTCTCTCTCTTTAATTCATTATTTACATATAAAATATTTCATTTGCTTATTTGACTTTTGCATATCAGTTTTGTAGCCTGCCACTTTACTATACAAACTTTTGCTTCTAGAAGCATTTTTGTAGTTTTTTGGATTTTCTATTTATAGTATAGAGTGAGAGTTTGACTCCTTTTCTATAAGGATGTTCTTAATATCTTTTTCTTGCTTGTACTATACCAACTAGAAAATATAAGAATTAGTAACCTTGTATTGTGCCTAATCTTAGAGAGAAGGCTTTTTAGCTTTTATCCACTAAATATATTTCCTTGAACTTTTGGTAATGACTTTGTCTATGTTGAGGAAAGATACTTGGATTTCGAATGTGTGTAGTTTTTTTTTTTTAATGATTTGTAAAATGCTTTCTCTGCAGCTATTAATATGATATGATTTATTTTCTTTTATTGACATCATGTATTGCATTGATTGACTTGTATATGTTAAACTGTCCTTGCATTCTCAGAATGAGTCACATATGATATTTTTAATAAATTCTTTGATTTTATTTTTTCTCTTTGTAACAATGTTCCTCAAGGATTACTCTTGGCTGTGCACTCAGAACTAACTCCGGGCCAGCAGGGCGACCAATAAGATGCACCAAATTGAACCTGGATCCATCTAGGGTAGGCAGTATGCAAGGCAAAAGTTTTTTTTTTTTTTTGGTTTTTGGTTTTTGGGCCACACCCGGCGGTGCTCGGGGGTTACTCCTGGCTGTCTGCTCAGAAATAGCTCCTGGCAGGCACGGGGGACCATATGGGACACCGGGATTCGAACCAACCACCTTTGGTCCTGGGTCAGCTGTCCTGCTAGGGTTCCAGGGACCACATGTGGTAACAAGTATTGAACTCTAATAGGCCATGTGGTAGGCAAATGCCCTCCCCTCTGTACTACTGTTTGTCCTTTGTAGGAATTCTTTTTTGAGAGATCTTCATATTGATTTCCATGTTAAAGTGGGCCAGAGGACATTTTTCACCAACAGTGAATGAGGGATCCTTTCTCATTACGACCATTTTAGCTTGGATTATTTCCAGGCTTTCTTTATTACAACTATGCCAGTCTCAGAGGTATAAGATGATATTGTTATTTGGCTTGAATATACCATATAATAAGTTATAATAAACACTTTTTCATCTTATTTTTTATCATAGCCATCTTATTTCTTCATTGATTGATTGTTGGATTTTCTTGGTTTCTCAGCTTTCTAAGTGCTTAATAAATTTTGATTACTTGCCTTTTATATGACTTTTTGTGTGCAAATAAATTCTTTACTTCATTCTGTCTATATTTCACCTTCAGTTTCTTTTTCCATGATAAAACTTTCTAATTTGATGATGTCCCATTTGTTGATTTTTGTTTTAGTTGTCTTTGCCTATGTGGTCATCTTATTGAAGAAAGCTCTGAGGTTTATATACTGGAAAGCTTTCCTTATGTTTTCTTCAATATATTTTATGGATTATACTATGATATTAAGTTTTAATCTACTTTAAACTGACCTTTAATGGTTCAAATTATAATTCTCATTTCACTTTTTTTATGTGACCATTTAGTTTACTCAATATCATATGTTGAAAAATGTCCTCTGTATCATATTATGTGTTTGAATAAGCCAAGAAACAAACAGAACGGTGTTTATTAGGTTTATTGTAAGACTTAGTGATATTTCAAGTGTTATTTTTATTGTTGTGCTTTTTATTAATATCTTTATTAATAAACCTCAATTACAAGTATGATTGTAGTTGGGTTTCAGTCATATAAAGAAACACCCCCCCCCCCGCCAGTGCAGTATTCCCATCACCAATGTCCCAAGTCTCCCTCCTCAACACCCCACCCCCGCCTGTACTCTAGATAGGCTTTCTACATCCCTTGTTCGTTCACATTTTTATTATAGTTCTCAATGTAGTTTTTCCCTATCTACCCTCATCACTCTTGTGGTGAGCTTCATGTCATGAGCTGAACCTTACAGCTCTCCTCTTTTCTCTCTGAGAATTATTGCAAAAATGTCTTTTATTTTTCATAAAACCCACAGATGAGTGAGAATATTCTGCGTCTATTTCTCTCTGACTTATATCACTCAGCATAAGAGATTCCATGTACATCATGTATAGAAAAATTCCATGACCATATCTCCTGATGGCTTCATAATATTCCATTGTGTATATGGACCACAGTTTTTTTAGCCATTCATCTGTTGGTTGTTTCCAGAGTCTGGCTATTGTAAATAGCTCTGTAATTAATATAGGTGTGAGGAAAGGATTTTTGTATTGCATTTTGTGTTCCTAGCGTATATACCTAGGAGTTTTATAACTGGATTATATGGGAGCTCAATTTCCAAGTTTTTGAGGAATTTCCATATCGTTTTCCATAAAGGTTGGACTAGATGGAATTCTGACCAGTAGTAAATGAGAGTTCCTTTCTCTCCACATCTCTACCAACACTGCTTGTTCTCATTCTTTGTGATGTGCGCCAATCTCTGTGCCATGAGATGGTACCTCATAGTTGTTTTGATTTTCATCTCCCTATGTTTAGTGATGTGAAGCATTTTTTCATGTGCCTTTTGGCCATTTGTATTTCTTCGTTGACAAAGTGTTCATTTTTTCTCTCCATTTTTTGATGGGATTAGATGTTTTTTTCTTGAAAAGTTCTGTCAGTGCCTTGTATATTTTGGATATTAGCCCCTTATCTGATGGGTATTGGGTGAATAGTTTCTCCCACTCAGTGGTTGGCTCTTGTATCCTGGGTACTATTTCCTTTGAGGTGCAGAAGTTTCTCAGCTTAATATAGTCCCATCTGTTTATCTCTGCTTCCAGTTGCTTGGAGAGTGCTGTTTTCTCCTTAAAGATGCCTTTAACACAATGCCATAAACAGTTTTACCTACATAGTTCTATATACTTTATATTTTCAGGTGAGATATCAAGTTCTTCAATCTATTTGGATTATACCTTCATACATTGTGTTAGCTGAGGATCTGAGTTCTCTTTTTTGCAAGTGGCTAACCAATTTTGCCAACACCACATGTTGAAGAGGCTTTCCTGGCTCCACTTAGGATTTCTTGCTCCTTGATTAAAAATTAGTTGTTTGTATGTCTGGGGAACATTCTCTGAGTACTCAAGCCCATTCCACTGATCTGAGTCTGTCTTTATTCCAATATCATGCTGTTTTTATAACTATTGATTTATAATACAGTTTACAATTGGGGAAAATAATGCCTCCCATATTCCTTTTCCAAAGCTGTGCTTTAGCTATTTGAGGGTGTTTATTGTTCCAAATAAATTTCGGGTGTCTTTGATCCACTTTTTTGAGGAAGGTCATGGATATCTTTAGAGGGATCACATTTAATCTGTATAATGCTTTGGGGAGTATTGCCATTTTAATGATGTTGATACTGCCAATCTTTGAATAGGGTATGTGCTTCCATTTCTATGTGTCCTTTCTTATTTCTTGTACCAGTACTGTCTTATTTCTTAGTGGGTTTTCTAATTTTCTTTGTATAGGTCCTTCACATCTTTAGTCAAGTTGACTCTAAGATATTTGAGAGAGGACAGCTTTATTTTGTACCAGAATTCAGAAGAAAAACTTTTATTTTTTCTCCATTGAGGATGATATTTGCCATTGTCTGTGGTAGATGTAATTAACTATATTGAGAAAGATTACTTTCATTCCCATTTTGCTGAGGGTTTGGTTCAAGAATGGATGTTGGACCTTACCAAATGCTTTCTCTGCATCTATTGATAAGATCATGTGATTTTTATTTTTCTTGTTGTTGATGTTGTGTATTATGTTGATAGATTTATGGATATTAAACCATCCTTGCATTCCTGGGATTTAACCTACTTGATTGTAGTGAATAATCTTCTTGATGAGGCATTGGATCCTATTTGCCAAGATTTTGTTGATGATCCTTGCCTTCGTGTTCATCAGGGATATTGGTCTGTAATTTTCTTTTTTGGCAGCATCTCTGTCTGGTTTTGGTATCAAGGTGATGTTGGCTTCATAAAAACTATTTGGAAGTGTTCCTGTTTTTTCAATTTCATGAAAGAGCTTTGCCAGTATTGCTAGTAGTTCCTCTTGAAAGGTTTGAAAGAATTCATTCATGAATTCATTTGGGCCTGGGCTTTTGTTTGTGGGAAGATATTTGATTACCATTTTAATTTCTTCAATAGTGATGGGGGTGTTTCGATATGCTACATCCTACTTATTTAACATTGGAAAGTTATAAGAGTTCAAGAATTTATCCATTTCTTCCAGGTTCTCATGTTTTATGGCAAAGAGTTTCTGAAAATAGTTTCTGATTACCCTTTGAATTTCTGCAATATCTGTAGTGATTTCCTCTTTTTCTTTCTAATACAGGTTATCAAGTTTCTCTCTCTTTGTGAGTTTTGTCAATGGTCTATCAATCTTGTTTATTTTTGCAAAGAATCAACTTTTGCTTTCATTCTTGTTTATTTTTGCAAAGAACCAACTTCTAATTTCATTGATCTTTTGAATTTTTGGGGGGTTTCCCCTTCATTAATTTCTGCTCTAGGCTTGGTTATTTTCTTCTGTCTACTTATTTTTGATTCCTTTTGTTGATTGTTTTCCAATTTTTTTATTAAACATTTCTTTTTTTAAAATTAATATCTTTATTTAAAGACCTTGATTACAAACATTATTATGGCTTGGTTTCAGTCATGTAAAGAACACCCCCCTTCACCAGTGCAACATTCCATCACCAATGCCCCAAATCTCCCTCCTCCCCACCCCACCCCTGCCTGCACTCTAGACGGGCTTTCTACATCCCTCATTCATTCTTATTTTTAGGATAGTTTTCAATGTAGTTATTTCTCTAACTACACTCATCACTCTTTGTGGTGAGCTTCAGGAAGTGAGTTGGAACTTCTAGCCCTCCTCTCTTTTTTTATTATAATTTTTATTTTAGTCATAGTGGCTTACATATCTTTCACAGCAATATTTTAGGTACATATTAACATTGAATCAGGGGAATTCCCACCACCGAATTGTCCTCCCTACACCTTTGCTCCCGTCCTGCCTCCCATAGCCTCCACCCTCACCCCTGGGGCTGCTAGAATGAGTGGTCCCCTCCATGCCTCGCTTACTACTTAGTGATCTTTCAACTGTTTGGTCATGGTACCTCCATTATATCCCCCTCTAATTGGGAGGCAGGACTAAATAGTTAAGGTTATGTGGTTTTTTTGAAGAAGAGAAAAATAATAAAATGGGGAAAAATCAAATATGCCAAAAATGGCCTGAGTCCTTATAGAGGTCCTCATCCTCAGTTTGAGAGACAAAAGGGAAAAAGGAGGTGGAACATCACATCAGTATAAAAAGAAGTACCAAATAAAATATCCAGTGAGCACTACAGCAATTAAGATAGGCACCACATACTTGCCATGGACTGGAGATAAAAAACATGACAGAGCACAAAAACGAAGAAGAGAAAAGAAGAAAGAAAAATAAATAAATATGGAGACAAACAGTTTAATATCCACACCAAATCAAAGAAATTGACAAAAGCTAGATAAATAAAAAAAATAAACATAAGGATTATTTTGTTCTTTTTCTCTCTTTTTCCCCTCCTGCATAGGCATAGTAAACATTGGAGTCATTCGAAAAAGAATTCTCTTGGTCTAAGAGATACAGGGTTTCTCCACCCTTGAAGTAAATTGTCATGGGATTAACTATAGACACCTTTCTAGTTCATTTACTCTCCCGTTGGTGCTTTTGTGGTGTATGGTGTGTGTGATGATGGTGTAGCATCCTGGGTGGTAAAATCAAGTCTCTGTATTTAGAGATCTCTGTCTCTGCACATGTCAAGGATGGAAATTATGGTGAAGTCTTTCTTTGTGGTTATAGATGTTCTGTTACCTTAGTGTCATTATAGTCCATCTTCTGTGGTTGGTGGTCTTGGTCCTTGCATTGATCCTAGGTTGGAGCCTGGGATAGTGTCTTTCGTTATGTTACCAGAAGACCCATTCAGTTGCTACTGTCTCAGTCATACCTTTGGAATTAGAGATCATGGTTGTTGTGCAGGTCGTAGGTCAAACCGTAGACTAGGGTTTTTTCTTGGACCCAGGATACATACTTCCCGGTCATAGTTCTATCAGTCAGTCATCTGTAGATTGTGATCTTGGATTTTGCACAGACCAACGGTGACAAGTCTTCTGATTTTGTCTCATCATTAGCTGGTGAGGTAGGATAACCTGCTCTTAGGTCAAGTTGTTCCCAATTTCCTCGTTGTCTGGATATCCTATAATGCTGGGCCATGTTTTTGTTTGAGCAGTATTAAGGATGTCTCAGGTGGGATTTGGTTCCTGTAGCTGTTGTGAAGAACCATGTCATTTCTATGCCTGGGATCCAGGGTTCCAGGCTGGACGATCGGCATCTAATTACCTGGGATCTAAATTGGGTGCACATGACATATAATCAAGGTGGGAGATGCCCCTGTGTTGTAAAAAAGTATGAGTTCTTATGCCTAGTAGATAAGAGCCTATTTTTAAATGTAACCTTACCTCTTTTTTTAGTGTGCCTTTGCAGGAAGAGATGGTGCTACATTATATTGCTGTTGCATTTGGGGGTGGAAATAGAAGGAAACAGAAGCAAGTCACACACCTAAAAAAGATAAAAATTGAGGTAAAAACATATGTGCTCCCGTATATATAAAGAAAAAATGTTTTTTTAATAAAAATAAAAAATGAAATAAAAAAAGTAATTAAAGGAACAAAGTGATGCAGGAGACTACCTTATATTTGGGGAAAAGCAGATAAAGAGGTAATGTTAAACAGGGCTTATACTTATGATAGAACTATAGGTTTCCCCATTGTCTTTTAAGATTTTCTTGTGGGGCGTGGGTTCCCGGGTGCCTTTTCATCACACACCCTGACCTTCTTGAGATTGGCAAAAGTTTTGCGGCAGGGAGGTCTTGGGTAGAGTTCTTGTATTGGGAGTCCTTTTAGAGCTAAGTCCCGTATCAAGCAACAGTCTGCATTAGGAAGAGTTGGTAAGAAGGGCCACACTGCATGAGTCAGCAGGGGTGTTGGTTGTCTTTTCTTGCTGGGAATGAGGTGTCAGTTTGGGTGGGTGTCCCTTCGCTTTGGTGCTGGATACTGGTTCATTGGGGTAGGGGGTCAGTCTTGATGAAGAGTGAAGAGTTTTAATAATGTGGGAAATATGGATGGGATTGAGGGGAGAAGGGATAGTCAGATTTCTAAGGGGCAAAGGGGGAAGCATATGGAAGGGGCAGAAAAGGAGAAGAGAGCAGATAAGTTTGAAGAGAAAAAGAATAGTGAGAAGAGAAAAGGTAAGAGCAAAAGAATGTTAGTTTGCTTGAATGTGTTCGATGAGTAGGCCCTGTAGTATAGCTCTGTAGGTCACAGTTGCTGCTTCGGTGACCTGGCTGGTCACGTACTTCAGGTCCTAAAAGAAGGTATAACCTAGAATTAAAGGATATGTTAAAGAGTTTTATCGAGACATCTTCATATCCCAAGCTGGGTATGGTATCTCATGTGACTGAGTCCCGAAGTATCATCTTAGGTTGTCCACCGTTTGTGTACAAGAACTCCTGTGGACAGAAAAGCTGAGAAGTTATTTTAGATATAGTAAGATTAAGGCATTAAATCATGTTATTTTGAAATGCTTCCGTTAGAGTCAATAATTTCCCATGGTAATCTTTACAAGTAATCAGTATAAGATCCCTAAGAGATTATTGTGGGCCTTTGTAGTAAAAGGCTAAGTACATACCTGTTCTCTCTATGCTGCTGTTTTTCCTGTTGCTAGTTTTTTATGGTATAATGTGTAGTCAAGAGTTTGTGTTGTTCCTCTTTCATGTGATTTGGGCACTACTCCCTAGTATATGTTGACTGTTACAGTGTTTGGAGTTTCTACCCAGTTAAACCCTGTTATTTGATCATTGAGTATTAGTTGTATATATGCTGTATTTTCTAGGTGCTTCAGAATAGTGCTATCATCCTGTGTTTATCTTTCATCTTCTGGCTTACTTCGTTTAACATAATATGTTCTAAGTACATCCACATTGTTGCAAAGTCTATGCTTATATCATATCTGACTGCTATGTAGTATTCCATTGTGTATAAATATCACATCTTAATGATCTACTTATCTGTTGTTGGACATCGAGGTTGGTTCCAGGACTTGGCTATTCTAAAGAGTGCTGTGATAAATAGTGGGGTACACACATACTTTGGAATGGATGTTCTTCCAACTTGAAGGTAGATACCTAGAAGAGCAATTGCTGGGTCAAATGGCAGCTCGATTCTGAGTTCTTTGAGCATTCTCCAGACTGTTCTCCATAGGTGTTGGACTAAGGGGCATTCCCACCAGCAGTGGATGGAGTTCCTTTCATACTGCATTCCTGCCAACAGAGACTGTGCCCATTATTTGTGATGTGAGCCACTTTCACTGGTGTAAGGTGGTACCTCATTATTTTTTTGATTTGTATTTCTCTGATGATGATTGAAGGTGAGCATGTTTTCATGTGTTTGTTGTCCATCTTTTGATCTTCCTCAGATAAGTGTCTATTCATTTCATCTCCCCATTTTTTATGGCTTTATTTGGTTTTTGGGGGCTCAGCTTTCTGAGTGCTTTGTATATTCTGGATATCAGCCCTTTATCTGATATGTTGAGTGAAAATTTTTTTTCCACTCAGATAACTTTCTTCTTGTGTTAAATAGGGTTTCTTTTGCCATGCAGAAACTTTTTAGTTTGATGTAGTCCCATTTGTTTATGTTTAATGCTAAAGTTCTTGCCATTGGTGCTCCATCCTCGAAAACTTTTTTGATATATAGGTCTTCAAGTGTTCTACCTATTTTATTCTCAATAAACTTTATAGATTCGAATCTGATATCAAGGTCTTTGATCCATTTTGAGTTGACTTTTGTATAAGGTGTAAGGTATGGGTCAATTTTCAATTTCTTAAATGTGGTTTTCCAGTTTTACCAACACCATTTGTTAAAGAGACTTTGTTCTATTTCAAGTTCTAGGCTCTTTTATCAAATATTAGTTGACTGTATATCTGGGGTTTATGTCTGGAAATTTTATTTTAACCCACTGGTCTGAGGTCCTGTCATTATTCCAGTACCAATGCTGTTTTTATCACTATGGCTTTATAGTATAGCTTCAGGTTAGGTAAGGAGATGCCATCCAGCTTCTTGTTTTTCAGTATGTGTTTGGCTGTCCTGGGTCTTTTGTGGTTCCAGATAAATTTTATGATTGATTGTTCTAATTCTTTAAAGAATGATGTCTGAATTTGTATCGGGATTGCTTTAAATCTATATAGTAGTCTGGGTACGATAGTCATTTTGACTATATTGATTCTACCTACCCATGAGCATGAGATGTTCTTCCATTTCCTTAGATTCTCTTCAATATCTTTGTGGAGTGTTTTGAAGTTTCCTGGTATAGGTCCTTCACTTCCTTTGTAAGGTTGATTCCTAGGTACCTTATATTTTTGATACTATATTAAATGGAGGTGTATTTTTAATCTCTCTCTTTCCTCAGCTTCATTATTTGTATAGAGAAATACTACTGTCTTTTGTGTATTGACTTTGTAGCCAGCCACTTTGTTGTATTGGTTAATTGTTTCTAGGAGTTTTACTGTAGACTCTTTAGGGTTTTCGATGTATATTATCATATCATCTTCAAAAAGAGATAGTTTGATTTCCTCTTTCCCAATTTGGATTCCTTTGATTTCTGTCTCTTGTCGTATTTCTATTGCAAGGACTTCTAAGTTTATATTGAATAAGAGTGGACAGCCTTACCTAGTTCCTGACTTTAGTGGAAATGCTTCTAGCTTTTCATCATTAAGGATAAGGTTGGCTGTGGGCTTTTCATAGATAACTGTAACTATCTTGAGGAAGGTTCCTTCTAACCCTATTTTGCTGAGTGTTTACAACATGAAAGGGTGTTGGATTTTGTCAAACGCCTTCTCTGTATCGACTGATATGGTCATGTGGTTTTTGTCTTTCTATTGTTGATGTGATTATGATGTTGATTAATTTGCATATGTTGAACCAACCTTGCATTCCTGGGATGAAGCCCACTTGGTCATGATGCATGATATTTTTGATAAAGTTCTGGATTCGGTTTGCTAGGATTTTGTTGAGAATCTTTGCATCTATGTTCATTAGTAAAAGGAGTTGATGAGGGGATTCCTGTTTTCTCAATGGTTTGCAAGAGCCTGTGGAAAAGTGGTAGTAAGTCTTCTCAGAATGTTTGATAGAATTTGCCTGTAAATCCATCTGGACCTGGACTTTTGTTCTTAGGGAGTTTCTTAATTAAATCTTCAATTTCCTCTGAAGTGATTGGTCTGTTTAGGCTTTCTAGGTCTTCCTTATCCAGTCTCAGAAGATGGTATTTTCCAGGAATCTGTTGATTTTTACTGGGTTCTCTAACCTAACTGAATATAGTTGTTCATAATATGATCTCCTAATATGTTGTATTTCTTGGGGTTCTGTTGTAATCTCTCCTGTTTTATTTGTGATCCTACTGATTTGGGTGTTTTCCCTCCTTTTTTGGTGAGTTTGCCAGTGGTTTGTCTATTTTGTTTATTTTTTCAAAAAACCAACTCCTGGTCTCATTGATTTTTTGTATTGTTTTCTTAGTTTCTATGTTGTTTATTTATGCTCTGGTTTTAATTATTTCTTGCCTTCTGGTTGTGGTTGGATTTCTTTGCTGCTGTTGTTCCAATTCTTTGAGGTGATCTTTTAAACTGTTGAATTTGTCATTTTTCTGTTTCTTGACATAGGCCTGTATTGCTATGAGTTTCCCCCTAATTACTGCTTTTGCTGTGTCCCACAAATTTTGACAAGTTGTCTCTTCATTATCATTTGTCTCAAGGAATCTTTTTATTTCTTCCTTGATTTGCTCTTTGATCCAAATGTTGTTGAGCAGCATGTTGTTTAATCTCCAGGTACTAGTTTTTCTCCATTGCTTCTTCTTGTAGTCACTGTTGCATAGTGATCTGATAGGTGCTTCTAATGATCTTTACATTTGCGGTCTTATAAATGTTCGATTTGTATCCTAGGACGTAGTCTATTCTGGAGAAGGTTCCATGTGGGCTTGAGAAGAAAGTGTATTCTGCTTTCTGGGGATGGAGCATATAAGTCTATTAGGCTTGAGAAGAATGTGTATTCTGCTTTCTGGGGATGGGACATATAACTCTATTAGCCCTAGATTTTCTAATTTTTCATTTAAGGCTCTTATTTCTTTGTTAGTTTTTTCTTTGGTGGATCTGTCCATTGGTGATAGTGGAGTTTTGAGATCTCCTATTATTATTCCCTCATGTGTTTCTCCACATTTGTGACCACTTGCCTCACATATTTTTCTGGCTCTATATTAGGTGCATAAATATTGACCAGGGTTAGCACCTCTTGATCTAGTGCTTTTCTGATCAGTAAGTAGTGACCCTCTTTGTCTCTGGTCACTTTCTTGAAGTTGAATGCAATTTGGTCTGATATAAAGATGGCTGTCCCTGCTCTTTTTTGTTTTCCATTAGCCTGAATACTTAATTTTCATCCTTTTATTTAAGCCTGTGATTGTGCTATAGTTGTAGGTTTTTTTCTTGCAGGAAGCAGAAGTTCGGTTTATGTTTTCTAATCCAGTTCTCTACTATGTGTCTCTTAATGGGAGAGTTTAGTCCGTTAACATTTAGGGAGATTATTGACATAGAGGACTGTTGTGCAGTTGTATTGTGTAGGGTGGTTGTTGTTACAATCAGGGATTTGGATTGTGTAATTCGTCTCTGAGTAGGTTGTTTAGAATTGGTTTTTGTTTGCACCAATAATGCAATTTGGTTTTTGTTTGAGAATGTTTTTAATCTGCCTTCCCATATGAATGAGAGTTTTGCTGGATATTGGACCCTAAGTTGGAAATTTCTTTCATTCAGGTGTTTAAATATGTCATTCCACTGTCTTCTTTCTTGAATTATTTCAAATGGAAGATCTGGTTTTATTCTTATGTCCCGTCCTTTGTATTTGAAGGTTTTTTTCCTCCCTTATTGCTTTATGGAGATAATCTTTCTCTCTCTCTTTTTTTTTGCCATTTGGATTACTATATGTCTTTATGTTGGTTTATTAGGGTCTATTTTATTAGGGACTCTCTTCAATTCCTGGATTTGCACTAAATCCTCTTTCACAGGGTGGCAAAGTTTTCTGTTAGTATTTCCCTGACTATTTGTTATCTTCGTTTTTCTATTTCCTCCCCTTCTGGTATGCCCACAATTCTTAGGTTATTTCTTTTGTCCTTGTTCATTAGATACTGGACTTTTCCTTCCAGTGCTTTGCCTTTTATTTCCTTGTTGGTTTCTTGGTCGTTTTTTTGTTTGCATTTTCCTTTGAGTTCTTCAATGTGCTTCTCCAACTGTGTGATCCTGCTCGTATGGCTTGTTATGTTGTCTTTTAACTCCTGTAATTACTTTGTATGGAATCCCTCATATTCTTCGACAATACTTCTTTAATTTGACTGATTTGTTCCTCCATGTATTTCTTGTATTCGGTGGATAGCGTTTCCTTCATTTTCTTAATCATTGCTTCCATTTCATTCTTTATGGCTGCTTTCAGGTCTCTTTCTGATGGATCTGTGCATTTTGGTGGACTTGGGAACTTGCTAGGGTTTCTCTCCATATCGCCAGATGTTAGGGTTCTCCTTAGTTTACTCATATTTCTTTGCATTTATTGGTGTGGCTTGGAGTGCTGTGCCTTCTGATTTCAGTCTGCTTTTGCCCCCTGTGGTGTGAGATGGGTCCCCTTCATGAGCGTGGCTCTAGAGAGGTCTGTTGTGTGAGCTAGCTGAGATTTGTCTCCTCTTGTGCTCTTTAGTGGGGTCTGTTCTGTTCTTCCCTTTTGTTGCCAGCTAGTGCAGTTCTGCTCCTGGCCACTATGGTGGAGGGCGCTGTTGAGCCCAGCTCCCTGTCCTCCCTCCTTTGCCTGGGTGGCAGCGGAGCTCCACCTTCTCCTGGCCTCAGCAGAGGGAATTCCTTCAGCCCGACCCACCTGGCAGCCACACTGCCCCTGGGAGTCTCAGGTCCACTCCGGAGCTCAGGGGACAGGTTGCTCTAGGATAACCCAAGGTCCGGGGAGTAGACCCAAGCTATAGGTTCTAGCCCTTCCCAGTGGCACAGAGTGGGTCAGGCGAGGGTTCTCAGGGTGCCCACATGTGGAGGTGGCCGGGTGGCCAGGTGGCACACTCACCCTGTCAGGAGTTGAGTCAGGCACAGGACTGAGGCAGAGCGTGGCCCGGTGCCCACATGAGGAAGTGGCTGAGTGGCAGGTGCACTCATCTTGCTTGCAGCCAGGTCAGGTGTCCCTGGGGTCAGGCGTGGGACTGAGGCTAAGCGTGGGTCCAGTGCTCACATAGGAAGGTGGCCGATTGTAAGTCGCAACTCACCCTGCTGCAGTCAGGTTAGGGGTCCCTGGGGTCAGGCATGGGACTGAGGGGGATCTCGTGGGTCTGCCACTCATGTGGGGAGGTGGCCGAGTGGCAGGCGCACTCACCCTGCCTGCAACCGGTTTGGGGATCCCTGGGTTCAGGCACGGGGCTGAGGGGGAGCTCGGGGGGGGGGTCTGGCGTCCAAGAGGGGAGTCGGCAACGTGGCAGGTGCACTCACCCTGCCTGCAGCCGGGTTGGAGGTCCCTGGGGTCAGGTGTGGGGCTGAGGGAGAGCTCAGGTGTCCAGTGCCCATGTGGGGAGGTGGCCAAGTGACAGGCACGCTCACCCTGCCTGCAGCAGGTCGGGAGTCCCTGGGGTCAGATGTGGGGCTGACGGGGAGCTCGGGGGTCTGGCGCCGTGGGGAGGTGGCTGAATGGTAGGCATACTCACCCTGCTGCAGACGGGTTGGGGGTCCCTGGGTTAAGGCACGGGACTGAGGTGGAGTATGGGCATCTGGTGCCCACGTGGGGAGGTGGCCGAGTGGCAGGCACACTCACCCTGCCTGCAGCTGGGTTGGGGGTCCCAGGCATCAGGTGTGAGGCTGACGGAGAGCTCAGGGGTCTGGCCCCCACGTGGTGAGGTGGCCAAGTGGCAGGTGCACTCACCCTGCCTGCAGACAAGTCGGGGGTCCCTGGGTCAGGTGCGGGGCTGTGGGGAGCTTGGGGTTTCAGCGCCCACATGGGGAGGTGGTCGAGTGGCAGGTGCACTCAACCTGCCTGCAACTGGGTCGGGGGTTCCTGGGGTCAGGCCCGTTTTCCAATTTTATAAGCTGCGACCTTAAGATATTCAGGTATGGCCCTTCTACCTTTCGTTTGTGTGCTTGCAAAGCTATAAATTTTCTTCTCAGTACTGCTTTTTTCTGTTTACCATAGATTCTGATAGTTTGTGTCTTTATTGTCCCTTGATTCCAGGAATGTTTTGATTTCCTCTTTGATTTCATCATAGACCTACTAGTTGTTCAGTAGTAGGCTGTTTAATTTCCAGTTGTTAAAGTTGTTCTTCTGTGTCCCTTTGTAATTCACATCTAATTTCAGAGTCTTGTGATCTGCTAAATGTGTATCCTCTTGATTTTATGTAGATATGTTATATGTGCTAGCATGGAGGTATGTTTGTGTACTAGCATGTGGTCTATCCTGGAAAATGACCCATGTACATTGAAGAAGAATGTATATCCAGGCTTCTGAGGATGGAATGTTTTATATATATATATCTATTAGGCCTCTTTCTTCCATTTCTGTTTTCAGGGCTAGTATGTTTTCGTTGGGTTTCAGTCTAGTTGACCTATCAAGTGTTGACATGGCTGTGTTGAGGTCTCCCACAATTATTGTGTTATTATTGATATCCTCTTTTATATTTGTCAATAATTGAATTAAATATTTTTCTGGTCTCTCTTCGGGTGCATATGTTTCTTCCTGTTGTACATATCTTTTGATTAGTATGAAGTGTCCATCTTTGTCCCTTACTTCTTTCCTGTGCCTAAACTTTGTGTCATCTGATATTAATATGGCCACCCACCCTTTTTAAGGGTGTTGTTTGCTTGGAAGATTTTCCTCCAGCCTTTGGTTTTGAGTCTATATTTGTTCTGACTATTCAGTTGTTTTTCTTGTAGGAAGCAGAATGTTGGATTCATCTTTTTGATCCAAATTGCCAATCTGTGTCTCTTAATTGGTGCATTTATTTCATTGACATTGACGGAGATTATTGTCATGGGATTTAATGTCATCTTTGTATATAAGTTTGTGTGTCTGTTGGTCTGTCTTGTCTTAAAGTAGGAGTGACCTTTCAGTTTTTCCTTTAAGGCTGGTTTTGCATCTGCAAAGTTTTTGAGCTCTTGCTTATCTGTGAAGCGATATATCCTTCCTTTAAGCCTGAATGTGAGTCAGGCTGGGTGGAGTATTCTAGGTGAAGCCTCCATTTCATTCAGTCTTGTCACAATATCCCACCACTGTCTTATGGCCATGAGAATTTCTAGTGACATATCTGCTGTAAATCTTAAGGATTCTCCTTTGAATGTAATTTCCCTTTTGGATCTTGCTGCTTTCACTATTCTATATCTATATGCTTATTCATTGTGACTAGGATGTATCTTGGGGCGTTTTTCTTCAGATATCTTTTAGTTTGGGCATGCAGGATTTGATTGTATGTAGTCTTTAGCTCTGGGGGTTTCTCTGTGATGATGTCTGTAACTATTGATTCTTTCTGGTGATCTCCTTCCTGGGCCTCTGGTACTTATGTTGTTTCTGTTGAGTACCAAAGACATCTATTTTTATCTGTTCACATTCTTTGAGTACTTTTTCCACTTTCTGATCGTTTACCTTAGGGTTCTTTTCCAATCTTTTCTGTTGCATGTTGTTCTCATTTGATCTTCCAGTTCACTGATTCTGTCCTTGGCTGCTGTTACCCTGTTGGAGAGGCTTTCCACTGAGGTTTTTCAGTTCAGCTACTGTGTTTTTCAAATCTGTTATTTTAGTTTGGAGTTTTCTGATTTTTATCTTTGTGTTCTGTTCATGTAGAGCTAAGTTTTCTTTGATTTCCATGAGTATCCTCCATATTTCTATTCTAAACTCCTTATCTGAGAGATTAACAGATAGTTGGCATTTTTTTTTGTGAGTCATCAGAGCTATCATCTATATTCTCTCTGCATGGTATATGCCTGCAAGGTTTCCCCATTGTCACACTTGTAATGTGTTTTTTTTTTTTTTTGTATTATGGTGGGGTTCATTAGTTAGAAAAAATGTGCAGTCATGAAGTGCAATGGAGTGGATCTTCTGGATTCTCTCAGAGACAGTTTTTGCTGAACCCTTCTTGGCCCTCTCAGGAGAGTTTCAGGAGGTAGAAAAGTAGAGAAACATGCAAAGGTGATATGTCCCCTCAGTCTCTCCCAGTTGCAGTATTTGTGTTTTAATTAGCATTTTATTTTGCATTTTGAGCTACTCCTTGAAGCACCCATTGTGCTCAGGGGTTACTCCTACCTCTGCACTCAGACATTAGTGCAGTACTCAGAGGATCATATGGATGCTGAAGAATGAACCATACCAGCTGTGTGCAATGGAAACACCCTACATATGTACTATCTCTCCAGCCCCTATGATTTAACTTAAAAGATCTTTCTTTATTATTTGTTCTTTCTGAAGTCTTATTCAAAACATGAAATTGGGTGCTTGACACTTTTTCTTTGAAAAGGAAATCTAGTGGATGATATTGGAGACGTTATATAAAGAAGATGATACATAAAGAAGTCAATACCAATTGTAGTAAAAGAGAAAGACTGATAAGAGACAGAGATTGGAGGACAAAATAATTCTCATGTTTCTGAGCTGATAAAAAAGTATTAGGTAATTTATATGGGGTTATATTAATAGTATATATTTTCTCTTTCTAGCCACACTGTATTATTTTGTTGTCATGGGTGGATCGCAAACCTTTCTGCAGCTATGACTTACTGAGAAGTTTTGTTAGGAACCATTGAAAACCATACAGAATGCCCATGATCTCAAGTAATAATGCCCAGGCAGAGGTTGGAATGGTCATCTTAGCATAGAATAACTAAAAGAACATGAAAGAAACTCAAGTATCTCATGACCATGTAGACAACTGGGAAAGGCCATAAGTGCAGGTTTATTACCAATGGAGACCAAACTGAGAGTAACCAGATATATAAACTGCTGAGTTTAGCTTGGAGCCAGTGAGATGTGAGCAGAGAAAAGAAGGAGACATTACTTGGATCAAAGGCACTTTTGAGTTTTCAGGTATTTTTGTCCCCTGTTACCCAATGATTGTCTATCTTGCATTTTAACCTTTCCTCTTAGTTTTAGAACTGGACCCTTTATGCTTGGTTTCCTTTCTTGAAGCAATAGTTATTCTACAGGCTTGCTGTCTGTAACCCTATCATTGACTTTTTTTTAAGTAAAAAATTATTAAGTAATCTTTCTCAATGTGGCATTGATTTATACATAACCCTCACCCCACCCATCATCAAAGTTCCAGTGCCAGTGTAATATCAAAGAGATTTCTTTGCTCTTACCTTCTATTCCTTTTCAGTTTTATTTTAATAAACACCTTCTTTTCCAGAATTTAAGCTATTTTTGTTGTAGTTTTACTCTTTGCTTAAGAAAGTGCTAAGCTAAGCACTTTATGCTCCACATCTAAATGAAACATATGGTTATTGTCTTTATCTCCCTGACTTGTTTCATTTAGCAGAATCCCCTCAAGTTCCAGAGGCATTGTAGCAAAAGCCATGATCCCATCACTTTTAACAGAATTCCATTGAGTATAAATTATACAAATTCTTTGTCTAGTCATTTCACTATGCCCATTAACATTGCATCCATACTTTGGCTTTTATGAATAATGCTGCTGTAGACATAGGAATGTAAATATACTTTCAAACTGTGGTTTTGTTTTAGTTTGGGGCCCACACTCAGCTGTCCTGTGCTCAGGTCTTACTTTTGTCTCTGTCCTCAAAGATGACTCCTGGCAATGCTCAGGAGACCATATGCAGTGCTTGGGATTGAGATCTTGGGTCTTGTGCATGAAAGTTAAACCTTATCTGATGTACTATTTTTCTTGCTCATAAAAGTAGTGTTTTGGGGGCCTGAGAGATAGCATAAAGGTAGTGAGTTTGCCTTTCCTGCAGAAGGACGGTGGTTCAAATCCCGGTATCCCTTATGGTCCCCCATGCCCCAGGGGCGATTCCTGAGTCTAGAGCCAGGAGTAACCCCAAAGCACTGCCAGGTGTGACCCAAAAACCAAAAACCAAAAAAAACGTAGTGCTTTATAGTATGCAGAGCTATTTGTCAAAAATAATAATTCTTATTAATTAAAAATAGAAGCATTCTTCATTTTCCACAGAAAGTCAGATTCCTTGGAACATTTAGAACAATGTTTCTCAACCAGAGAATATATGGTCCTCCTCTAACTCCCCAGAGTATTCCAAGATAACTACATAAAGGATGGGGCCATATTTTGAGACTAAGGGACTAATTGGTAGGAGAGGAGTGTATAGGAAGGAAGCAAGGCTGGCAGAGGCCACATATAGAAAGGTTGAGAAACATTGACTTGAAGGTCCCTTCAGAACTTCCTGGCTCCTCAAGCCTTTCTTCTTTTCTCTTTTCTACTCTTAACATTTTCCCATACCTACAGTAGTAGTACTTTTTATATTGTCATAAAAATCCCATGATGTTTCCCATTCTATAAATTGTTTTTCCATTCTTACTTTACATGTACCTGGATAAGTACATCACCATTTTTTATTTATTCTTTGTACTCTTTTGCAGCAAGCCTTGAATCTTTATAAGGATCTTCAGCGAAAACTCTTCACAAATTCTAACAAATACAAGATGCTTTACTTACCAGAAAAATCAGTTCTTTCTACTAGGGCTTATATATTGGGAAGATTGCTGAAATTTTTATAAGACCCAAGTCTTATATGTCATTAACTAATGACAATTTACCATTCTGTCTTAGAATTATACTGAAAAGAAGACAGAAAGCACAGATTCTCTGTCCTCAATTTTAAAACAAATAAATAGCTACATCCAAAGCATGGCTTATGAGCTTAAATGGTTTCTAAGTCTCCCTTGAACTGAAAACCCTATACTTCAGAATGTCTTTAGTTTTCATGTTAGCCAAGACTGATGAAGACAATGGGCATTTGAATCTACAAAATCAGAGGAGTAGAAGTCAGTCAATATATCCCCAGTCTTCTTAAAAACTCAGCAACTATGAAATCAGACTTACTCCTCTGGATAGATTTTATGAGAAGATATGTCTGGAGTATTATATCAATGAACATATGGTAAAATGGACTATAATTCTAAATACTATGCACAGAATTGCTTGCTTGGTAGTAATTTCCTTATATGGAATATGCCTTTGAGTCCAATTCCAACTTTACTATATTTATTGTCCTATGACTAAACTAATTTTAACAGATTATGTTTTCTGTCTGGTCCTATATTCATGTGATCTGTGGCTTTTGTATATCAGACGATTTGCATATTTAATTTTTTGGAATATTTAAATAAATTTTATTATCTGAAATACTTGGTATGCATTTTTTCTATCATTTTGAAAACAATAACTAAAACTATTAGGCATCAAAAGACTTTTTTATTTTCTTTTAAAAAATAAACCTATAAAAAATAAGCCTATAAAAATAAGCCTATATAATACATTCAAATTTTATTTGCCATAAAATAACTTGTAAGGATATTTGAGCAAACCAATCCATAGAATATAATAAAGAATATATGACAGTAAAAATTACTTGGGTTTTAGAATTTAGTCGCTTGCTGTTTGTAGCCTATCCTTATGTTTGATTTAAGACTTCATTTGGCCTTACAATTTTTTCTGAAAGGTGGCATTGCTATCATTATAAATTAAAATGAGGGCAGTTATTCATATTGGCTAACAGTATGCTTACAAAACACTTTGAGCTTCTTTTATCAAATTCTATACAAATTTTCTGAAAGGAGTAAAAGATAATTGCAATCCTATAAACATAGAAATTCTTATCACATATGAGGAAGCAAGATGAGTATTATAACAAAAGCATTCACAAGGATTCATGTAATTCAGAATCAAGGTAAAGAGGTCTCATGTCAGCAATAGCACTATTAGAAGCCAGATCACTATAGAGCTTGTTTAATTAATTCTTTCCTTTGGGGAGAAATGCCATTGACTCTTCATTATGTTGATATGAAACCACAATTGCAGGCTTTCTGCAATTTCACATACACAATTGCTGTGCATGTGAAACCACAAAAAGAAACCCTCAATTCTTTGTCATGGGAGCTTTCTATTTCTCTATTCAAACACATTTCTGCTGGGGATGTCCTTGTAGTTCTTCCCAAATATATTTTCATATTTTAACCCTGGAAGGTCTACATTTGTATGGCATTTTACTTGTAGCTTTCATAATTTAAAAAAATAGCATAATCAGAATAGTATGCAAAAATGTTCTAAAAAATAGACTATCAGTAAAAAAAAAGTCTTTTTATTCAAATCAAAATGGCACTAATTATTTCAAGAAAAAATTCTTAAACAAGTCAGAATCCAAAACTTTCATAATAACATACTTATTACTTTAAATTTTATATATAATTAATATTTGAAATAGCATCTATTATAAATATTTATATAAAATTTTATATTATGGGGCCAGTCAAGTACTCTGTTCTACTGAAGCCTCAGCAGATACACACACCTTACAGTTAACTATCACCACCACACATAGCCCAATAGCCCAACTTCATTGCTTTTCCACACCACAGTCAGCCACAGCCATGACTCACAGCCAGGTCATCAACCCAACTTCAAAATTCCTTGAACTCCTGGTGTACACTGCCACTTACATGGACTGTGACACCATCATACTGTCAATACCGATATCTCAGTAGGAACACATCAAATTAAATGTGAATTTATAGTACAAGACATCTAAACTCAACAAATTAAACCAATAACAATGCTCAACTAGCAACAAACAACTTAGTAAGCCTTTGGACAATGTCTTAACGATCCAATTGTGAGATACAACAAATTTTCAAATTTTCTTTCAACGAATTTTTCCTATAATTTTATTAGCATTTAGTGGTAAAAGGACTATTAAGTAAATTATTTACACCTACAAAGGAGCAGTCTTGGGAGAGGGCAGGAACTGGAGACAATGGTGGAGGGAATGTTACACTGGATATGGGATTGGTGTTAAAACATTAAATGACAGAAATAAGTGTATTATTATCAACTTTGCAAACCATAGTACATAAAAAGAAATTAATTTTATTTTTTTGGATTTTACTTTAGTACATGATGTTAGTCTAATGCTTGACTAGCATGATGTTAGTCATGGGGATCTAAGTTCGTTTTAATGTAAGTGGGTAACCAGTTGTGCCAGCACCACTTGTTGAAGAGGCTTTCCCTGCTTGATTTAGGATTTCTTGCTCCTTTATCAATAATTAGGTGATTGTATGTCTGGGGAGCATTCTCAAAGTACTCAAGTTTATTCCACTGATCTGAGGGCCTGTCTTTATTCCAATACCATGCTGTTTTTATAATTATTGCTCTGTAATACAGTTTAAAGTTGGGGAAAGTAATGCCTCCCATATTCCCTTTCCCAAGAAGTGCTTTAACTATTTGAGGGTTTTTATTATTCCAAATGAATTTCAGAAGTGTTTGATCAACTTCTTTGAAGAATGTCATGGGTGTCTTTAGAGGAATTGCATTAAATCTGTACAGTGCTTTGGGGAGTATTTTCATTTTAATGATTTTAATCCTGCCAGTCCATGAGCAGAGTATGTGTTTCCATTTCTGTGTGTCCTCTCTTATTTCTTGAAGCAGTGTTTTATAGTTTTGTTTGTATAGGTCCTTCACATCTTTAGTCAAGTTGACTCTAAGATATTTGAGTTTGTGTGGCACTAATGTGAATTCGGGTTGTTTTCTTAATGTCTATTTCTTCCCTGTCATTATTGTTTATAAAAAAAAGCCATTTATTTTTGTGTGGTAATTTTGTAGCCTGCCACCTTGCTTTATGCATCTATTTTTTCTAGGAGCTTTTTGGTAGAGTCTTTAGGGTTTTCTAAGTAGAGTATCATATCATCTGAAAATAGTGAGAGCTTGACTTATTCCTTTCCTATCTGGATACCTTTAATATCTTTTTTTTGCCTAATCGTTATAGCATGTAGTTCCAGTACTATGTTGAATAGCAGTGGCAAGAGAGGACAGCCTGGTCTTGTACCAGAATTTAGAGGGAAGGCTTTTAGTTTATCTCCATTGAGGATATTTGCCATTGGCTTGTGGCTTAACTGTATTTGGAAAAATTCCTTTCATTCCCATTGCTTAGAGTTTTTATTAAGAATGGGTGTTGGACCTTATCAAATGCAGAAATAATAATTTTAATACAAATAAATAAAATTGAGTATCAACTCTGTATGTGGTCATATACCATACACTATATCAGCAAGTAAGCTAAGCCAATATATCAGTCAGTGTGGGAGTAAATATATTGGGGAATAAAACAGAATAGTCAGTATTATAGTATTAGCCCATTTTTAGAAGAAAAGAAATTCTTACATAGAAGTAATACTGATGAATGACTCATAAATGCATAAGAAGATAACAGAAAGGAAAAGTTAATAGCAGTGACAATGTCAGAATGAACAAAGCCCATCAGTTATCAGTTCCAGAACATTCAGTATATCAGAGGCAATTGAGGATGATGATGCTAGAATACAACCAAGTCTTAAAGGGTCTCTTTGTGGGGCCAGAGGGATAGCATGGAGATGGGGAGTTTGCCTTTCATGCAGAAAGTCATCGGTTCAAATCCTGGCGTCCCATGTGGTCAGAAAAAAAGAAGAAAAAAAGAGGTCTCTTTCTTTCTCTTGCATAATTCAAATTGAGCAGTATTAATCTCAGACATATTGCAAATGAATGTCTTGAGAATATCTTTGGCTCCTTAAAGGCAAAATCATTAGTATTTCTTAAAGATTCCCTTTCTATCTCATTTAATATCTGTACAAACCTGGTTCCTTTGTCTTTCATAATCCTATTGATCATCTTTTGTTCACTATTTCTAAAGAGGAAACAGTGCATGCATATTGCTATTGTGCTCTATGTAATGTGCTGATTTACTCTGGTTACTTGAAGATTTATCTTTATCACTGATTTTCAGCATCTTGACTAAAGTTGGCAGAAATGATTTATTTATATGATCTATCCTGTTTGGAATTTAGTAACTTTTTCTATGTTTGGAAAGATTTTTTACTAAACTTTAAAAATGTAGGCTTGAATTCATTAGAAAAAACTAGTAAGAGTCACTTAAAAACTATTAATTCTCTATAATTTTAAAGTTATTTATTTTTCTTTTTTTTGGTTTTTGGGCCACACATGGTGACGCTCAGGGGTTACTCCTGGCTATGCGCTCAGAAGTCGCTTCTGGCTTGGGGGACCATCTGGGACGCCGGGGATCGAACCACGATCCGTCCTAGGCTAGCGCAGGCAAGGCAGGCACCCTACCTCTATCGCCACAGCGTCAGCCCCTAAAGTTATTTCTTTACCCTCTTAAAAATTTGATTTTGTGTAGATATATATGTATACATACATCTCATATCTATTTATTTACTTATCATTGGAGACTTGAGTTGTTTTCATACCTTTATTATTGTAATCAGTGCATATAACTTTTCAAATCAGCATGGTTTTATTTGTTGTTGTTCTTTGGATAAACAAGAGTGGAAATGCTAAGTAAATGGTGGATATTTTTCAAAACTTTGAAAATATCCATATTATTTTTTAGGGTTTATATCAATTTATATTTTTATAATAGTGTGTTAAGGTTCCTTTTCCTCCACACCCTCATCAGAACTTTTTGCTTTTTTTTTTTTTTTACTAATTTTAGTAGATAAGTTTTTCTCAACTGTATGAGAGAATATTTTATTGTGATTTTTATTTCCTGATAAGAATTAATAATGAGTTTTTTTGTGTGTCTGTTGGCAATCTATGTTCTTTGGTGAAGTATCTGTTTAGTTATTCTCCCCATCATTTTATTGTTGCTTAATTTTGTGAGTTTCATATATCTTGGATATCTTTCCACTGTTTTTACACAAATATTTTTTTCCATATGGTCAAACTTTTTTTTTTATCATTTTATTGGTATTTTTCACTGATTTCAGCATTTGACTCTGGTTGGCAGAGATGTGGCTCTATTTAATTTACACTGTTTGGAATTCAGTAACTTACACTATGTTTGGAAAGATTTTTGACCAAACTTTAAAATTTTGGACTTGATTTTATTATGATAACTAGTAATAATGATTTAATAACTATTAATTATCTTTTATTTTAAAGTTATTTCTTTACTCACTTAAAAATAATGTATATGGGGCAAGAGCAATAACACAACAAGTAGTGCAAGTAGGATACCCTGCCCACTGTACTATCTCTCCAGTCTCATTTTCAGAGTGCAAAAGCTTTAGGGTTTGATGTAATTCCAATTTTTTTCTTTTCTCTCCTTTGTTATTGGAGTAAAATTATTAAACACCTCTGTGACCAACATCATGGACAAAATATTTTGTTTATTTACTTCAATGTATTTTATGATTTTTTGAGTTTAACAACTAAATCTTTAATCTATTTTAGTTAATTAAGGATTACTCTATTCCATTATTCTATTCCTTGATCCCAATTTATTTTGTTAAATTCTAGTACTTGATCCTAATTTATTCCATTGATTCTAATGTCTATGTTGAGTTCAGTACTATAATGATTACTGTTTAGATTAGTATAACTTTGTTGTATAGTTTCAAGTCAGAGAATACCCCCCTTTTACTTGATTAATTTGGCTATTCGTAAACTTCTTAAAAAAAGTATGTTTTCCTAATGTTTGTTATACTTCCTCTAAAAATACCATAGAGTTTCTGATAGTATTGCAGTGAATCTATATAACTGCTTTGGTAGGATTATACTTTTAATAATTTTACTTCTTTAAATATCTGATGAGCATACACTATTTTTTTGAGGAGGGTACATCCAGCAGTGCACAGGGATTACTACTGGCTCTACTCTCAAAAATTACTCCTTGCAGGCTCAGGATAACATATGAGATGCTGGGAATCAAATCCAGGTTCTCCAAGTACAAGTCAAACACCCTACCTGCTGTGCTATTGCTCTGCCCTATATTCTGAGCATAGAATATCTTTCCATTTTCTTCTACCATCTATTTATTTTAACAGTGGCATTGCTTTTGATGTTCAAGTACTTCACAATCTTTGTTAAGTTTATTCTTCTATTTGTTTTCAAGTCCCACCCAGCTGTGCTCAAGACTCACTTCTGACTCTAAACCAGGCGCTAATCCCAAGTGTGCTTAGGGACCATATGCAGTGTAGGGGCATTTAAGCCATGTTGGTCATGTGCAAGTTAAACACCCTGCCCACTCTAATAACTCTTATTAAAAATTCTTAAATTATGAAGTTATTTATATATGTTTTTAAGGGGGACACTTTTTTATTTTCTAGTTTATTATTTACATATCAACAGACATCATGGTTAGCACTTTCACAGGTCCGCTCCTGCTTGTGGGGCCAGGATTTGGTAGCTGGTGTAAGAGAAAACCCTTTGGTTGCATCCTTGCCCTGGCAGTGTGCCAGTGGCAACTGCCACTCAGTGGAATAGTAACAGAGGGGGAAAAAAAGAAAAGAAAAGAAAAAGAAAATAAAGAAAGACGTCATGGACATTTAAAATGAATTTTTTCCTGAAGCTTTTTTATTGTCTTGATTTTATAATTACTTACACTAGCTTTAATTTTTTCAAAGCTTCCTCTTCTTTTTAAAATATTTTTACTTTGTGTGACCTATGGTGCCAAGAATTAAAGTAGTGAAGATTGTGTATAAGGTAAGCATGTTAACCCCTATAATATCTCTCCACCCCATTTTACTTCTTTAAAATGAATCTGCTTTCAGAAAGTTTCTGTAAATTTTTATAGTAGAGTTGGTAAATTGGTAATTATAGTCATCAAAGTTTCCAGATCAAGGTCAACTAACTACACTATGCTTTTTTAAACAAGACATGAGAATGTTAATAGACTACTTCCTGAAACTTTTCATTGAACCCCTAATTAAATAGTCTTCAGAAAATTTGGGAGCTAGTCTGTAATTGCTTTAGCAATTAATATATACATTTAATTTATTTTCTCAATAAAAGTTTAATTTTTCATCATATTAAGGTAAACCTGTTCAGTAAATAGCAAAGAATCTTTATTGTAAGTTCTAAATCCCAATGGCATAAAAGACTATACAAATGGACATTAGTATTGCTGAGAACAGGGACATCACTAAATTCTGAGCATCACAGTAACATTAGAGATTCCCAAAGCTTCATAGGTTGCTATTCCAATGAAGGCATCTACAAATGCCTATGTATCTAAAGAATTTATTAAAACAGATTTGCAAAGAAAAAGCACTATGTGATAGGACTTTAATAAACTCTAATACATTTCAGATTTCAAGCAGAGAAAGAACTAATTATTACAGACAAGAGAACTCCCATTTATAAAATTCTAGGGAAACACATTAACTATTTTCTTTTTAGAACACATTTAATGGCCATCGCATTCTTTGAAAATAACACTTATTATCTTTACCCTATACACTATGTATTCAAATGAGAAAAAATTAGAAAATGACAAATTATTTTTAAATATGTTAATTTTAATCCCTGTCAGGAGGACTACCCAAGCTCTGATAATTTGAGGTCTGTTAAAGAATAGTATCAAGAATGCATAAGACAATGAAGTACAGATTTAAGAGCTTTTGCTCTTTTTTTAATCTAGAGTTGTTATTGTCTAACACAAACCTGTGAAAGCATTTTAGCTTTACTTTGTTTATATGCATTCTCAATGCCTACAAATGCAAACAGACAGATTAGGAAAATAGACTACTATACCTTATAGAAGTGCTTGTAAGTACCACACAAATTGCACCTCAAATGCCTTAAGGTGTGGAAAGAATTGCATCTCCTTTTGTGTGATTGTAAAGCCAATAATCAGCTCCAAGGTAAAGAACTAGTAAGACTTCCTCTGATCAGAGAGATAAGAGTGAAACACTACCTGACAGAGTTTGACCAGGGTCCTCAAAACAAATGACAATTTTAATGGACTATGGTAAGCTATTTATGTGCAGAAGGAAAATCCTTAACAATCAAGTATTCTCACAATTGAGCAAATTTAAAGAAAGTATCAGAACAATATTTATTGCACTTTCTTGGATTGATAGTAAAACTAAAAGATTAGGAGCAATAAAGTAGCATTTATAATTTCAAACAATAATTAGAATATTAGTAATAAATAAATAATAATTTCATATACTTTATATTTTTTTTTCTGTGCTTTCGGAGCATAGGGGGAAAGTCAGGGTCAAAAGCTATGGTTAAAGAGGAACATTAGAAAATGAGTGAAATTGCAATCTAAATTATATTCACTGATTTTCTTATGAGAGGGTATACTGGCACGACATTTGAAATTCATGCTTGGGAATATTGATTAATGTCAGATACCCAAAGAGGAATCTTAAATAGCCATCATCTCACTTTGTATTGGGTATGCCTTGTTGAAGTGCATTGCAACTAAAGAGTAAGTTTCGCCTCAATAGCTTTCTTATTCTTGCACTCAAAAACCTAGAGGAAATAGAATACTTGTTCTTTTTTTCTGTACACATGAAAGGAACAGAAAACAGGGAGGAGAGTTCTGGTCTTTTAAAAGAAGCTCCCAAGCACTTTACTGCCTTTTGAAAACCCTGTGAAGTTTTCTCCCGATATGTACATCTGGATAGCATTGTGAGCAGTGCATTAACTCAACACTTGTTCTGCACTTTACCTGCTGCCTCGTTGAAATGTCTGCCTTTATGAGCCCTTTGTACTGGAAACCCATTTTTCAGTCCAGCAACTGCATGTCAGAATTGACAATGAAAGACAGAGTAAAACAGGATTGACAGTCTTCTCACAATCAGGTAGCCAGCTTTCTATTGCCGCCTTTTCCATTATAAGTACTTTGTCCAGGAAGTCATTTAATTCTGTGATCTGCTGCTTCGTGCCTGGAAAATCTAGTTGACTTTTAGGGGGATTCTTATTTTTTTTAAATTTAGATTTCTACATGGCAAAATAGCACAAATTGTTAATATTTATGTTGAAATACTTTTTTCACTTTAATCAGACTTTTTTTTATATCTACAAGAAAGGATATAGATAACCTATGTGATATTATTTTTTAAGGACAACTTAACATTTTCATTGCTTATACGTATTCCCAAAAATGTTGCTGTGACCTAAGTAATCCTCATCCAGCTCAAATTAGCTCTGATTTGATTTTTAGAATTATGGACTAATAGAATTTGATAAAACTGTTAATGTTAGTTTTGAATAGAATTTTAAGTGCTTTTGCCATCCACATCATGAGGAAGTATGACTGAGATGTTCTTGGGAAATAAATCCTTCCTATAAGTACCCCTACTAGGAGATACTCATTGTCTAGGTTGCTCTGGTAAGATTTAGTCTAGGGAGAAAAAGTTCAGCACTTAAATATCCTGGCAAAGCCAAAAAGAGACTAAAGGAATAATAAAGGGCGCAAAGCTTCTCTAAATGGAATCTTTTACATTTTCTTAGTAAAAAGGTTTTCACTAAAATTATGTATATGATTAGTTTAAGATACTAGATTAGGACCTCAAAGAGTGGTGCAGTCTTTGCCTTGAAAAAGACCTGACCAGGTTGGATCCATCTGTATTCCAGATAGCCCCCGAACACTGCCTAGGAATGATTCCTGAGTGCGAGTCAGGAATAAGCCTTAAACACCGCTGGGTTTTATAGCACAAACAAAAACAGCAATATCAAAAACAAAACTAAACTAGATTATTCTGGAAGATTTATTCCAAAACACCTATAAGCAGTTTGTAATTTGGATTTTCCTAGAGCTGGTTATAACCTTTGGAACATGGCCTTCTTTGCTTGCCATCAACTTCTGCATTTTCATCAACACTTTTATGCCTATAATGTTATCATTCAACTTTAGCTATTTGTAAAGATTGCTGGTGCTTATTATACATAATCTCTCTCTTCTTAGTGTTTACATGGAAAGACTCGGAGTTTTTGGGGGCTACTAGGGTAGATCTCAGGAGATCAGAAAATACAGATTATCTAGGACAGAGCCATAGCTCAGCAGTAGGGTGTGAAAAGGGAAGTCAACCTTGGTTGATGTCCCACCCCTTAAGGAAGTCATCATTACCCCGCCTCCACCAACCTTGGTGGATGTCCTGCCCCTTAAGGAAGTTGTCACTACCTCAGCCCCACCAATACCTCGTATTACCTTGGCAGATGTCCCACCTCTAAGGAAGTCGTCACTACCCCTTCCCCCCCTATAGTATATAAGGAGGGATGTAGAAAGCCACGAGGTCTTTGCCTCTGTCCTATTCTGGGCATGCACTGACCCTGACCAGCCAGAAATAAAGGACTTACTGGAGCATTTGCTGGGACCTCAGCCTCTTCATTTCTCTGCGTCAGGCAGCTAGATTAGGACATCCGGACCTTTCATTGGCAAGCTAGCCAGGAGTCCTCATCCTGCCTGGAACAAAGCTGTGAACAGGCTGGTGAGTTCTGATGTGTGTGTGAGTGTGCTTTGCTTCGTGTCTGTCCTAATCTAAGATTATTTTGTATTCTGTGAACAGTGGGAAGCAGACTTTGTGGTAGCTTAGTGACTCTACAAGTTTGATTCCTTCCCATTTTCTTTTTCTATGGTTGTATTTCAAATTGCACTTCTCAGACAGAAAATTTTGATACTTTTATTGGGTTTCTTGCCCTTCATATTGTCATAGGCTATGGAGTATTTTTTCCTCCTAGTGATTTGCTGTAATAGCCACTGTGATAGAAAATTTCAAACTCGCTAGAATGAGGAAAAGTCAATCCACCCCACTTACTCTGACACTAGAACATTGGGCAGAAATTAATCGAATGCATTCGTTGGGGTTGTTCCAGTGTGGAGCCACCGTCTGTCTGTTTTTTGTGTCTGTGGTTCTTTGTGTTCTCTGTTTTCTTTGGTATGACCATGGAAAGAAACTCTAGGAGCCACCTCTCCTCAGGTCAGAAATTGTGTGTTAAACCAGCTTTGTTATTCTAGGGACATGGCAGAGGGTTTTGGAGATCGCAAACCCCAGATTTCTCATTGGCCATTGGGGATAAATTTTCCCTGGAGAATTTCTGTACTTTGCGATCACCCAACTTTCCTGTTATGTGTTAAGGCCAAAAAGACATGTGGGGGGAAAGCCGAAATGGGTGTGTAAAGCAAAACCTCAGCCTTTGCCTCACTCTTCTGGGGGAAAATGACCCGCTGGATGTGTGGAGCTTAATCAAGTTCACTCCCAGTGCTATAGAGAGTATAGAGAGTGTACCAAAAATAACAAGGCATATCTAGTGGCCAAGCTCACCAAAACTTACAGGGGTAGCATGGGAGGGAAATGGACAGTTAATAGCCATAAGTCCCCCTATGGAGCCACGAGTTGCATGGCCGAAGTGGGAGACTTGGTCTGCTGGCCCTTAAAGGCTCCCATTCACATCTCAGATGGGGGGGGGGCAACAGACCAGGAAAGAGAGAAGGAGGCCATAGACTGGGCTACAAAGGAGGTGGAGACCCAAATGCCTAAGTGGCCCCAGCATCCCTTCCTCCAACCCCGGATGCCTGCTGAGAAGTTAGATCCAAATACTCAGAACATCCTAAAAGAATCTTACAAACTTCTTAGCTGCTGATTGTTGGCTTTGTATAAAGACTGGGGAAAATTAGCCTCTGGCCCTGTCCAACTAGGTAATCTAACCTTTGCTTCTTGTAGTTGTAAGGTAGTCCCTTTTAGCTTTGAGTCTTCTGTTTGCTATTCGCATAATGGCACTGAATCTGTAGACATGGGTCAGGTAGAAACCGCTCAGTGCTCAGAAGTCCTACCTGTCCCCCCCCCCCCCAGCCCAGGGTGCTTACCTCCGGGATGGGTATGGATATGTGGGGAAAATTTGGGTTACTCTCTTTTACCCCAAAACTGGACTGGAATTTGTGCCCCAGCATTAGTACTTCCCAACATTGACATCATTCCAGGGACAGAGCCCATCCCTCTGCCTAGCATAGGTCTCTTAGGTGGCACTCGTAGGTCTCATAGGTGAGCACTCATAGGTGACCCCTCGTAAGTGACCTGTGGTGTTCCTGCCCCTACTGGTAGGGCTCGGGAGTAGCAGGAGGATTGGCAACTGGGGAAGCAGGGCTAGCAATATCAATAGACAGGTATGACAGACTCTCGCAAAAGTTAATGTCAGCTGTGGAGATGATATAATAATCTGCAGGACCAACTCAACTCCATGGCTGAAGTAGTATTAAAAAACAGGCGAGGGTTAGATTTAATCTTGGCAGAAAAAGGAGGGCTTTGAGTGACCTTGCAAGAAAAATGTTGTTTTTATACTAACAAATCAGGAATAGTGCAGGACAGAATCAGACACCATCAAGAGAAGCTGGCCAAAAGAAAAAAGGAGCTATTAGACGGTCCCTTATGGTCTTTATGGGGTAGGATTCTCCCCTATCTAATACCCCTACTGTGGCCCCCTATCACACTGGCTTCTAGGATTAGAAGAAGCCTTTCTACAAGAAGTGGGGATTGAAAAGGGAAGTCAACCTTGGCGGATGTCCCGCCCCTTAAGGAAGTCATCATGACCCTGCCTCCACCAACCTTGGCAGATGTCCCGCCTCTTAAGGAAGTCATCACTACCTCAGCCCCACCAATACTTCGTATTACCTTGGCAGATGTCCCGCCTCTAAGGAAGTCGTCACTACCCCTTCCCCCCTATAGTATATAAGGAGGGATGTAGAAAGCCACGAGGTCTTTGCCTCTGTCCTATTCTGGGCATGTACTGACCCTGACCAGCCAGAAATAAAGGACTTACTGGAGCATTTGCTGGGACCTCAGCCTCTTCATTTCTCTGCGTCGGGCAGCTAGATTAGGACGTCCAGACATTTCAGTTGTTTTGCCTTGCATATAGCTGATCCAGGACGAACTTTGGTTCAATCCCCCATGTCCCATATGGTCCATGGAGCCAGGAGTGATTTCTGAATGCATTGCCAGAGTAACCCCTGAGCATCATAGGGTGTGCCCTTCCCCCCAAAAGCAAAACGAAGAGTGCAGATAATATATAATTTTTAATTTATAATAAATATTAAAAGATATATTCCTGATATATATATTCCTTTTGTTTGACACCCTTTACTTACAGGAGCTACTGACTGCGGGTCTTTGGACTTGTTGCTGACAGACTAGACTAAAGCATTATGGTTCCCTCTGTCTTCTTCCTAGAATTTCTTTTTCCTTTTACCTTTACTGGATGACCTGATTCCTGAATCTCCCAATATGCTTTTGAATTTTTTCCTCTTTTAACTGATAGTGATCTTCTGATAAATGTCTGTTTTTTGTTTGATTGAATTTTTTTAGCTATACCTGGTGGTACTGAGGGTTTACTTCTAGCTATGCACTCAGAAATCACTCCTGGCAGGTTCAGGGAACCTTATGGGGTACAAGGCATTAAACCTGGGTCGGCCATGTGCAAGATAAATGCCTAACCCACCATGCTATTGTTCTGGTCCCAATGTTTACTTTCTTAACTCATAATTCTTTTTATTTGTTTGATTTTAATTTAGTCAGCTTTCAGAAGGAAAGAGTACGTTTATTCAATCCATTTTTACCAATCAATAAAAATTGGTCAGCGATTCTTTTATAGTTTAAAAATAATCTGTATTTAATAAAAACCGAGTTTTACAGTGTTATGGTGATTTAATTTTAGGCATATCATATTTTGACATTAATCTCACCACCACTGTAAACTCCCTCTACCAATGTTCCCCTCATTCCCTAGCCCCCATTGACTAAATACAACATTGACAGGCACATTACAAAGTTTAGCGCTGACAGCTTAGATCTCTTGGTTTCAGTATTACTGAGTCTCTGTGTTAGATATATAGCTTAACCACTCTCCCACCTCACGGAGCTCCAACCCCTTATAATTCATTAGTTCCCTTTTTCATCTTCTTTTCTTCTCCTTGATTTCTTACCTTCTCTGTCCTCTACCACAATCTCTGAGATTAAGTGTGATCTAGGAATCCCCCCTTTTTTACATTACATTTCTTTATCCTGTTATTCTATGTACCATAGATAAGTGAGATCATCCTGCAATTTTATTTTTCTTTTTGCTTACTCACTCAACCTGGTATTGTTCAGTTCCAATTGGGTTGCAGCAAATTGCATGGTTTCATTGTTACATGCAGCTAAATAGTATTCTTTTATATGTGTATACTATATAATAATTCACTCATCTTTTGCTGGACAGCTAAGTTCATTCCATATCTTAGCTATTATACTAAGTGCAACCATGAAGAATGGTGTGCATATATTCTTTTTAATTATGGTTTTAAATCTTAGGGGTAGATACCCAAAAATGGTACTTCTGAGTCATATGGCAGCTCAATTTTAAGGATTCTTCCAACTGAAGATTTATGAGGACTATCACTGCCATTTTTCATAGAAAGAAGATGAAGAAAAATTTCAACAGAGAGAAGCTGAACAGAACACTGCTAAATGATATCTGGATCAAAAAAATCAAGGAAAAATAAAAAGATTTATTGAAACTAATGACAATGAAGACACAGGCTATAAAAATCTATCAGATATAGCAAAAACTATACAACAGGGACAATTCATAGCACTGTCGGTCTTCATTAAAAAAAACATAAATCAACCATCTAAACATGCATCTTACATATCTGGAGAATAAATAGCAAATGAGCCCAAAATGCAGTTGAGATAAAAATCAGGAGGACTATTTTATGTTAAAAAGTTTGCCACAGATAGTTGGGGAGTGTAGTTAAACCAGAGGAAAAAAACCACTCAGACAATGATATTTGGAAATGATTCTTCTGGACAAAAATTGGGTGCTGAAAGGTGATAAAGCTATATGTATGATACCCCTTCAGTAATAATCATGCAAACCACACTTTCTAAAAAAGTAAGGGGAAGTATCCCAAATGCATGCAGGTGGGAGGATAAAGGGAAATTGGGGATATTGGAGGTAGGAAATGTGCACTACTGAAGGGTGTTGTACTTTGTGTTGTCACATACCTGAAAAGTCTTTTTTTTACTTTCACCTTTTCTGAGTTAATTATCACAAGTGCCCTTAATTATGTCAACCCTGATTACTTCAGGTGATTTTTGTTAAAAATTTGGCAGGTAAAGCAGCAGAGAGTGAGAAGCTTGGCTGGCTCAGTAAGATCCAAGAAGCTGTTCAACAACCCCTGGTCAAAATGCACTTTTCCCCATGATTCTGTCTGGTTTCTGTGTGCTACTCCTTCCTGCCAATCCATCCATTACAGGGAATGCATGAACATGAACAAGGCAAATACTATAAACTGAGAGTGGCTGAAAGCAAGCTGCAAATGGCAGCTGTCAACCCCTGGGAAACTAGCCAACCAATGAGTCTTAGAATTTACCCCCACACATTGTATGACTAAAACTCAATCATGAACAATTTTGTAACTGTGGAAAAAAAGCTGTATTATAAACATCCTTGTAACCACAGTGCTTAAATAAAGTAATTAAAAATAGTAGTTGGAGGAAAATAGTAAAAATGAGAACAGAAATGAAAATACAAACCAAGAAGGTAATTCAAAGAATTAATAAAATCATGAATTGGTTCCTGACAGAATAAGCAAAATAGATAAACCTTTAGGTATAGTCAAAAGGAAAAAAAAAGAAAATGTTAAAATAATTCAATTTAGAGATGAAAGGGGGAAAATTACAAATGGATCATTCAGAAATAGATTCTTAGAGTCATGTAATCTTCCAAAGCCAAGAAAGTAGAAAGCTTAAACAGGTCAATCACAAGTAAGGAGATTGAAGCTAATAAGCATAATTAATATAATTAAGAATCTGTCAAGAACAAAAATCCTGGTCCAACTGGGTCCACTGGTGAGTTCTGTGAAACCTTTGTGTACAGCCTCTTCTCTTTAAACTTTAATATCAAAGACACAGGAATCATTCCTAACACTTTCAATGAAGCTAAAATTACACTAATACACAAAGCAGAGGCATTCACAGAAATTTCTTTTCTAGTTTTAAAGTTTATGTCTAATGACCATGATCTCAATGCAAAAGAAAGAGGACTACTTGTTCTACTGGGGATATTGCCAGGCAGATTTCCTCATATACTATGGTAAGAATAATTTAGCAAAATTGATGTTACATTATTTTTCTTGAAATTTGTAAATTAGCACAAACTATGCTCACATCTGCCTTTAAATCTTTTCCTTCTTTTATTCTTAAAAAAGTCTTGCTTGCAATTGGATCTTAAAATTCAAACATCTTACACACTTGCTTTTCTTCAGACTTTCAAATTCAAAAATGCAAGTTTCTTTCTATCTTACTTTTGGGATCTGACTTTTTATTTCTATTTCTTAAGTTTCATTCAATGTCTTTCCACAGCTTAGCTAGACTTTGGATTTGTATAGAGAAGATAGGTTGATTTTATCTGGAAAAGCTGAATAGAAGTGACATTAATTTAATAAAATTCTTCTCTTTTTATTAAGGAAGAAATTCAGAAGTAGGCAATTGTTGGATTGACTAGCAGCTTATTATGTCATCAAGAATAGAAAGAAATTCTTTCTATTTTTCTGCTTTTCTATTTTCAGTATATTAGCAGTGCTTCCCTTGTAGTCAGAAAAATTCCTCTCAAGCCTTTGGTATACCATCTTTATTTGTTGCTCCTTCGTGATTAGAGATCCAATTGCATTTTTTTTCATTTGTTTCATTTGATAATGAACATATTTACACTATAAGACTACTACTTTCTTAATAACAGCAACTTAATACCTTTAAACATCTTCACAGTGCCATCCATATAGGAGGTATTCCATAATGAGATAAGACTAAATTAAATTAATTTAAATAAAATTGTTGAACTCAAGATACTTGAAAAGAAAACTCTCACTCCAGGCATTCCACTAACTTTCAAAGTGAACTTATCTTTCACTAAAATGGGCTAATCAATTTTTCTTGGAAAGATTTTACTCTGTGAATAGTCTATTGCTATTTGGTTGGAATGCAATTTACAGAGTTGGAATTCCCAAAACTTCAAAGAAAACAATACACCAATTGGAGCAATTTAAAGCAAAGAATAGAATAGAGGTGTTCACATTCTGAACAAAAATTAAGTGCTGGAGAAACACTTATGAAAGGTGTTGATTTCTTCTTATGTTATAACCATTAGATAAGTTTAAAAAAAAACAAAAACAAAAACAAAAAGGGGATTCTCCTTCATGTTACTTTAGTTTTGTCATTCAAATAAATTCTTATACATTAAAATAGTACTAACCATGCACTAGAAAAATAATTGATGGTGTAATGTTATATCTATATTTATTCCCAGGATTTTTTCAAGGACATGCACACAATTATAACAGTTGTGGTAATAGCTATCATTTTATTTTTCCAGTTATTTAAACAGCCAGGTATAAGGAAAAGAAACTGAAGTTGTCTACAAAACATTTTTTTCTAATACAGGGCCTCTTGTGTCTTTTTTTTCCTGTGAACTGCCTCTATCCACAAAGTAACTTTCTACATGAAAAGATAATTTCCTTGCCTCCCTCCACAGAGATTGCATATTTTGTTTTATCCTAGATGTTTCCCACCAGATTTTTTATTTTAATGAGTTACAGAAAAACAATGAATATATGTTCAAATGTCTTCAGAAAATTTTTATAAGTTTTCTCTGGTTTACCATTGCTGATTATACTTATCTAAAATAATTGCTTATTCATAAATCCTATTTAATTATAATAACAAGCCCATAAACTTATTAGGTCATGAGTATTATTCTTTATACTCAATTACTGAATAACTGCAGTTATTTTATGGTTCTTAATGCTCATTAACTGTCTCAGGCATCTCCTTTGAAAAATATGCATAACAGATAGATTTTATTTATAAATAAAATTTATAAATGATCTATAAGAAGACTTTCTTGTAGGTGGCACTTGCCTAAAAAATTCTGGTTCCTTCAAATAGGTTATATATTTTAACTTTTCCTCTGTATTTTTTGTTGAATCCCCAAAGTTTCACAGACCTAACATATATTCCTTAATTTTTTAATTGCCTACACAATTAGAGGATACTGATTAATTCTTTATCTTTGTCTCACCTGAAAATCTAGAGTAAAAACTTGTAAATAATTTTTCTAAAACTTCTCAAGAATCTTTGAGTCATATAGCATGGCTAAGACAAATATACATTTTTACTATACTCTAGGATAATTTTATTATTAAAATCACTCTATTAAGTGTTTATAAATAATCCTGTCAGTTCATATATGATGTACCATAATGTTACTATATGCATATTATTTAAATTCAATGAGTGTTAAAAAAGAACCCAAGTCTTTCTTAAATGTGTTCTTACATTTTGTAATTACTTATTTTAATTTGACTTAAGGTAAAACTATTATTTAATTGATAGGATTTGATAGTTTAGATTTTTTATAATAATTAACCAATTTAAAAATATTTTATATTGCTGGCACTTCATTTATATATTTCAGTCTAACTTTATTCTTCAGTTCTCTGAATTTTTCTTTGTAATTTTAAAAGAAATTTCTGCATCAGAATAACTTAAGGTTGCTCATTAAAAAGTAAATTTCAACTTGAAGTAATGAGAATCTTGAAAATAGTATCATGCATAACATATAATAGGGGAATTTAGTCTTGAACAATTAACAGGATTGCTTTCTAGGCAATCACATTCTTGAAAACTAGCCACTTTTTTGAAACAGAAACATCTGTACTGTTTAGTTTTCTGCAAAGCAGCATGTTTGGTAAACAAATAGAGAGAATGGAACATTTTAAGCCTCCTGAAAAACCTTTAGACGCATGACTGCACATCAGCTCTCCAAAAAAAAAATATATATATATATATATATATATATATATATATATATATATAAGAGGAACAACTTAAACTCTGTCTCAAAACACAAACATAATTATGGGAAAGCTCTTTTGTTATGATTTGCAAACATTTTCTAGACTTTTGATTTATTTTAACAGGTAAGTTTTTCTCAGATGTATTAGCATCCACTTTGAACATAAAAAGTGTTTTCAAAATAGTGTTTTGAATTATTTTTTATGATTTAGAGTTTAAAACAAAACCTAAATAGTAAACTCTCAATTTTAGCAATGCACTTTCAATAAACAGAAAGTTAAAATATCCTAAGAACACAGAAAAGCAAGGTTGGCAATCAAACTATTTTTAGGATATATATGGAAAGAAATTTTACTTTAATAGGGAAAGGGGATGAGAAAAAAGTAGTTTAAAGTTTGCTTCTCTTCCCCCATAAAAACTATCACCTGCACATGAGCATAGTTATAGAGTTTTTTTTACAATGCACCTTATTATTAGAATGTGGCAGTTTGAAGTCAACTGTTACATGCAATTATTAGACACTACTAAAATGTAAATGCTAAAAAATTTTGAATTACACATGTGATTTTTATTTTATAAAACACTGGTTAAAATGGCCATGTTTTATGATAATTGTAAAACTAGACCGTATATTTTCAATTGCTTAGACTTCTGTTTAATGTGACTACAGTAATTTTTCATCCCCATTACCTATATTTATCTATATACATAAATTTTGTCTCAAAAATGCAGGTGGAGGTTGGTGACTAATAATGGTTATTAAATCTGGAGGTTTGTGGGAAAGAATAAGGAGGGAGAAGTCCTGAAAGTAGTGAATATATAGAAAATAGCAATTGTTCATTTAGAACATTTTTACAGCTTCTTAAAGAACCAGATAGGATAGAGCAATTCAACATGAAACACTACTCACTCTTCAAAGGGATGTGAAGCTACAATTACACATGTCAAACTGCTTCAACCAGAGATCTGCAAAGTGGGTTGACTAGCTAACAGAAATGGAGTAAGAATTAATGTTAACCACAGGACTATAGCTACTGCAAATTAAAGGCCCAACAGATTTATCCTTAAAAATAATTAGAGTAAAGAATAAAAAGAAAATAAAAAAATAGACAATAAAAAGAGAAAAAATAATAAAGAAATAAAAGGTGGAAAGAAAGCACTTAAACCAAGAGGGAAATAACATACAGAGAAAGGGACTTCTAGAAATGTCATACTGATGATGACAGAAGAAATATTTTTTAAAATATAATCATAAGAAGGTTTTACATTCACTTAACATATATAAAGTGCACTGGAAAGCTTCAGGACCAAAATGACTTAAGGCTTAAATTTTAAAATGAAGGTTAAAAATTAAAATACTGTAAAGTTTTACATTGGCTCTACATGAAACTGTTCTTTTTTGATTTGGGGCATATCCATTGGTGATAAGCCTACTCCTTGCTCTTTATTCAGGAATCACTTTGTCAGAGGAGTGGAGTAGAGAAGTTTCAAGGTCCTATAACCCACAGAACCTTTATAGTTATCATTTAGACAATCCCATTACCATGGACCCAAAATGTTTCTCCACAATATGGTATTCAATCTGGGTTCAAGTCCACTCAAAGGACTGAGCTGGAGTCATCATCATCTAGCCCAGAGAGTTTCCCTGTCAAGCTACTAAATTAATATGTTACTCTTAGTATATACTTTCAGTTTCTAGCCTTGATATGGCCCTTTTAAATTGTTTACTGACCAAGTTTACAAATCTTTTGCTTCTTGCCAAAAGTAAGTGCAAAATTTTGCAGTTTATATTTGCTTTCATAAAAAAGGCAACACATCTCAGAGGTTTAATTATCATCCCAGAAAGTATCAAGTAAGAAAGCCCTGGATATATTTAGGATATATTTTACCTCAAAGGGCTAACCACAAGAAATCAAACTGAATATTTATCTCATGTTATCTTAAGTGCTATGCAAAAATTATTGGGGTTACATCAGTTGGTTTTGTTTGTGTCATGACATTTCTACTAATTCCTTAACTAATCTCTTTGATATGTTCTGTGGACATTCAGTTCTCTAATGTGATTCAAATATGCAGCAAGAATTAGAAGTAGAAATTGGCATCACAAACAATATGTTTACTACACATTTTTCCCAACATTCCTTTTCAGTTTTTTGTTTCTTTCAATAGGTACTCTTTATAGGAATTATCAGGCAATATGCAAGCCAAACTGCATCATTGTATGGATCTGTCTCTAGGACATTCTTCTGAAACAATTTCTCCTTATGTTTTCATGGTAGTTCATATTTTTAACAAAAGTCAATTGTTGGGTCTGTATCTTAAGGTTGTACACATTTCCACTCCTAAGAAACAATTAGAAACCATCCAAGCTTTGTCCCAGAAACTGCAGGTGGCCCTGGCAGACTTTGTAGGAAAGGTTGACTGCCACGTAAAATTCCTGCACACAATTAAAGAACTCCCAACAATGGATGAAAGATGACAACACTCATCCTTGGGGCTGTCAGTGTGTTTACAGATAGTCTTGGAAAAATGGACAAGGTGGTCATTTCCCAGTACCAAAATGTGTCTCTACAACATGATTTTCAGTCTGGGATCAAATCTATTTAATGGACTGAGCTGGGTTCCATAATTCAGGGTTTCTGATATATTTTGTGACTACCAGAATAAACCCCTATTTATCATCCCTACATGTTCTCACTTCCTATATGTATAAAATGTGTACAAATTAATTATGCATCTCAGAGATATCTAGCAAGTTGCTGCCTCTCATGAATATTTTCATTAAAATCATAGTAGCTTAATCAAAGATTTAAACTAACTCAAAATGCAGCAAAAGGAATTATTAAATTATGCTCAGATTGTTAACACTTTGACCTTGATTCTTTTCCCCATGACAACTTTGAAGTTTTTTGCATAATAAATGAACATTAGTTATTATTTTCCTTTTGTGATATTCAAGTACATCCACGTGGTTACTGACACACTAGATACATCTCTGCTACTATTTAATCTGTAGAACAGGCAAACTTATCAAACACTTTTATATGGTTTTAGTATAATGGGTTGGCCTCAGACATTAAAGATAGATAATGGCCCTTAATAAGCCAGCAAAGTCTTCATTCAATTGTGCCAAAAATGAGCATGACTTGAAAATTTAGGTATTTTTTTTTTTTGCAAAGAATAATAGGAATCCTTTAAAATTTGCAAGGTCAGGTCACTATTGATTGGTCATTATTGTATCCAAACTTCTCTGTTGAAAACACAAAAAGGGGAATACAAAAACCTTTAACTCTAAGTCCACATATTTAGTATTTTTGTAGTATATATAACAATTTAATTCTTTTGTTTTTTATATACATAACATATAGGTTTTACATTTTATATTTTATCATTCATTTATAGATGGATAGTTGAACTGTTTATACTGATTGGCTATTGTTAATTATGTTATTAGAAATAGGGGAGCACAAATATCTGTTTGAAGTCCTGCTTTCAATTCTTTTAAATATAAACCTCTGAACTGAATTACTGGGTTGAAATGTAATTCTATATTTAAGTTTTAGAAAAACTACCAAAACACTTTCTACAGCAGCTACATTACCTTCACCAGTGCAACGTTCCCATCACCAATGCTCCCCAACTTCTTCCCCCTACCCTACAGGCATTCTACTTCTAACATTCATTAACATTGTCATGGTAGTTGTTAGTGTAGTTATTTCTTTAACTGTATTCACCATTCTTTGTGGTGAGCTTCATATCATGAGCCAGTCCTGGCCCTCATCTCTGGACATTATTACAATGTCTTTTATTTTTTTAAAAACCCATAAATGAGTGAGATTATTCTGTGTGTCTCTCTCCCTCTGACTTATTTCACTCAGTATAATAGTTCTCATGTACATCCATGTATAGGAAAATTTTATGACTTCATCTCTCCTGACGGCTGCATAATATTTCATTGTGTATATGTACCATAGTTTCTTTAGCCATTCGTCTGTTGAAGGGCATCTTGGTTGTTTCCAGATTATAGCTATAGTAAATAGCACTACAATGAATATAGTGTGAGGAAGGTATTTTTATATTGTATTTATGTGTTGTAGTGTATATCCCTAGGAGTAGTATAGCTGGATCATATGGGAGCTTAATTTCCAGTTTCTTGAGGAATCTCCATATTGGTTTTGATAAAGGCTGGATTAGCCAACTTCTCACCAGGAGTAAATGAGAATTCCTTTCTCCTCACTTCCCTGAATGCATTGATTATTCTTGTTCATTCTTGTTCATTGTGATGTGTGCCAGTCTCTTCATTGTTTTGATTTGCATCTCCCTGATGGTTAGTGATGCGGAGCATTTTTTTCATGTGCCTTTTGGCCATTTGTATTTCTTCTTTGAGAAATTGTTCATTTCTTCTCCCCATTTATTGATAAGTTTAGATTTTTTTCTTAAGTTCTGTCAGTATTCTGTATATTTTTGATATTAGCCCTTTATCTGATGGGTATTGGGTAAATAGTTTCTCCCATTCTGTGGGTGGCTTTTGTATTCTAGACACTTTCCTTTGAAGTGCAGAAGCTTCTCAGCTTAATATACTCCCATCTGTTTATCTCTGCTTTCACTTGTTTAAAGAGTGCTGTTTCCTCCTTGAAGATGCCTTTAGTCTCAATGTCATGGAGTGTTTTACCTACGTGTTGTTCTATATACCTTATAGTTTCAGGTCTGATATCAAAGTCTTTAATTTATTTGCACTTGACTTTTTGCATGGTATTATACTGAGGTCTGAGTTTTCTTTTTTGCAAGTGACTGACCAGTTGTGCCAAAACCACTTGTTGAAGAGGCTGTCCTTGCTTCTCTTTGCATTTCTTACCCCTTTATCAAAGATTAGTTGAGTGTATGTCTGGAGAACATTTTCTGAATACTTAAGTCTATTTCACTGATCAGAGGATCCATCTTTATTTCAATACCATGCTTTTTAAATGACTATAGCTTTGTATTAAAATTTAAAATTAGGGAAAATTATAATTCCCACATTACTTTTCCCAAGTGTTGCTGTATTGAGAAAAGTTTCTTTCATTCCCATTTTGAGAGTTTTTCTCAAGAATTGGTGTTGGACCTTATCGAATGCTTTCTCTGCATCTATTGATATAATCATGTGGTTTTTAGTTTTCTTTTTGTTGATATAGTGTATTTTGTTGATTGATTTCCAGTTGTTAAAACTATTCTTGCATTTTTGGAGGAAACGTACTTGGTCATGGTGAGTGACCTTCTTGATGAGGGGTTAGATCCTATTTTCTAGAATTTTGTTAAGGAGCTTTGTATTTGTGTTCATCAGGAATATTGGTCTGTAGTTTTCTTTTTCTTGCATATCTCTGTCTGCTTTTGGTATCAAGGTAATGCTAGCTTCATAAACTCTATTTGGAAGTGTTCATGTTTCTTCAGTTTCATGAAAGAGCCTGAAAACTATTGGTAGTAGTTCCTCTTGAAAGTTCTGAAAGAGGGGCCGGGCGGTGGCGCTGGAGGTAAGGTGCCTGCCTTGCCTGCGCTAGCCTAGGACGGACCGCGGTTCGATCCCCGGCTTCCCATATGGTCCCCCAAGAAGCCAGGAGCAACTTCTGAGCGCATAGCCAGGAGTAACCCCTGAGCGTCACAGGGTGTGGCCCAAAAACCAAAAAAAAAAAAAAAAAAGAAAGTTCTGAAAGAATCCATTAGTAAATCCATCTGGGCCTGAGATTTTTGATTTTGGGAAAGCTTTTGATTACCATTTTAATTTTCTCGGTAGTTATAGATCTGTTTAGATATGCTACATCATCCTTATTCAACTGTGGAAGATTATAAGAGTCAAAGGATTTATCCATTTCTTCCAGGTTCTCATGTTTTGTGACATAGAGTTTCTCAAAGTAGTCTCTAATTACTTTTCGAATCTCTGCAATATTTGTAGTGATCTCCCCCTTTTCATTTCCAATCAGGTTTATCATGTTTCTCTTTATCCTTTTCTTTGTGAGTTGGGTTAGTGGTTTATCAATCTTGTTTATTTTTCAAAGAACCAACTTTTGCATTCATTGATCTTTTGGATTGTTTTTTGGATTTCCACTTCATTGATATCTGCTCTAAACTTTGTTATTTCTTTCTGCCAACCTAGTTTTGGTTCCATTTGTTGATAATTTTTTAATTTTATAAGCTGTGTGATTAAACTATTCATGTAGGCCCCTTCTTTCTTCCTGATGTGTCTTGATGTGTTTTCCTCTTTGTTTTCATCTGTGACCCACTACTTGTTCAGTATTAAGCTGTTTAATTTCCAGGTGTTAAAATTTTTCTTCATTGTCCCTTTGTAGTTCATGTATAATTTCAGTGCTTTGTGATCAGCGAAGCTAGTCTGTGAGATTTCTATCCTCGTGATTTTATGGAGGTATGTTTTATGTTTTATGGTCTATCTTGATGAATGACCAATGTGCATTGGAGAATGTGTCTTCAGGTTTCTGGTGATGGAGTGCCTTATATCTACTACTCCACTTTCTTCCACTTCTCTTTTCATAATAAATATATTTTTGTTGGGTTTCTGTCTGGTTGACCTATCAAGGGGTGATAGGGCAGTGTTGAAGTCTCCCACAATTATTGTGTTTTTATTGATATCTTCTTTCAGGTTTGTCAACAATTGTTTTAAAATTTTGATGGCCCCTCATTGGATGCGTATATGTTTAGGAGAGTGACTTCTTCCTGTTGTACATATCCCTTGATTAGTACTAAATGTCCATCTTTGTCTCTTAAGACTTTTCTGAGTCTAAAGTTAGTGTCATCTGATATTAATATGGCCACTCCAGCTTTTTAAAGGAATTTTTTGCTTGGATGATTTTCTACCAGCTTTTGATTTTGAGTCAATGTTTGTTCTGACTATTTAGGTGTGTTTCTTGTAGGCCACAAAAGGTTGGAATTAGCATTTTCATCCATTTTAACATGCTGTGTATCTTAATGTTGCATTTAGTGCATTGACATTGAGAGAGATCATTATTGTGGGATTTAGTGCCATCTTTGTGTAGAAGTTTGGTGTGTCTATTGGTCAGTCTTGTCATGAAGTAGACCTTTTATTTTTTTCTTTAAGGTTGGTTTTGAATCTTTAAAGTTTCTGTGCTATTGTTTATCCGTGAAGCTATGTATACTTCCTCAAACCTGAAACTGAGTCTGGCTGGGTGCAGTATTCTATGCGAAGCATTCACTTTATTGAGTTTTGTCACTATATCCCACCACTGTCTTCTGGCCTTGAGGGTTTCTTGTGACAGGTCTGTTGTAAATTTAAGGATACTCCTTTGAATGTAATTTCCCTTTTTGATCTTGCTGCTTTCAGTATTCTCTCCCTCTCTGTGGGATTTGTCATTGTGACTAAGATGTGTCTTGGGGTTCTTTCTTTTCAGTTTTATTTTAACTGGTACTCTGGGCATGCAGGATTTGGTTGCATGCAGTGTTTATCTCTGAGAGTTTCTCTGCAGTAATATTCTTGACTGTCAATTCTTTCTGTGGATTTTCTTCCTAGGTCTCTGGGACTTGAATGATTCTTATGTTGCTTCTGTTGAGTTTATCAAGATTTCTATTTTTATCTGTTCACATTCTTTGAGTAATTTTTCCATTGTCTGATCATTTGCTTTAAGGCTCTTTTCCAATCTCTTCTGCTATATGTAGTTGTTAAGCATTTCATCTTTCAGCTCACTGATTCTATCCTCAGCTGCTGTTACCCTGTTGGAGTGGCTTTCCATTGAGGTTTTCATTTCATCTACTGAGTTTTTCAGACCTGTTATTTCAGTTTGCAATTTTCTGATTTTTATCTTCATATACGCTTGATTCTTACTTGTGTTTTGTTCAACTCAATTTATGTTTTCTTTGAGTTTCATAAACATCTTCCATATTTCTTCTCTAAACTCCTTATCTGAGATACAAACTAGGTTCTTGGCAGTTTTTGGGTCATCATAGCTGCCAACTTTATTTTCTATGCCTGGTTGGCCTGAGTTGTTTCCCAATTCATTCCTGTAGTGTGAATTTTTCTACATGTTATAGTGGTGTTCGTTGGAAGATGCATGTGGCTGTGAAGAAGAGCAGAGTAGCTGTGCTGCTCTGGCTTCACTTTTTTTGGGCAGAACAGCTCCACAGATCCACTCTGAAGAGCCCTCAGGGAACGGTGGGTAGAGAGGATCAAATCCAAGGCCACATGACAGCTTAGAGAAGACCAAAAATTTCTCACATATTTTTTTTGGAAGGGACCAGACCTAGTCATGCTCAGAGATTACTCCTGGCTCAGAAATCACTCCTGGCTTAGGGGACCATATGGGACACCAGGAGATTCAACCATGGTCTCTTCTAGGTTAGCCAAGTGCAAAGCAAATGCTCTACCACTGTGCCTCTGCTCCAGCCCCAGTATCTCACATTTTATTAATAGTAATTACAATTTGCATTGGCAAAACCTGGGAATTTTACTCCTTGTTCTCAATTTACACATAATCATGATTTACTGCAGTGTGGAGGGTTATTTTAATAATGCTCAAAATTGAATTTCAAGCCTTGAGATGCACCCAGACAATCAAAGGGTAATATAATATAGTTTTATATACTTCGTAGGCTTGTACCTTCTTTTTTTAACCAGTTTGACATAATCTCTAATGAAAACAAAAGGAACAATGTCAGAACTCTAGTATAGTGTGTAAAAGTGTTAAAGATGGAGTCAGGAACAGAAAGGAATGTGGAAAATTGGTAGAGGAAATCTGACACCGGTGATTAGATTAGGTTGGGATATTATATATCTAAAATTCCATTTTGAATATTCTGTAAATGATGATGCCCCAATAAATTTTTTTTAAAGATGTGTGACCACAATATAGATCGCAAACCATCTCTAGGAATAATGGAAGATTTTGAAGGCAGGACTTGCTTAAGAGATTGCGTTTGGACTTCCTGAGTTGTCCTTATATTTAATTAAATATACTACGTAGAATATAACATTCTATTAATCATCTCTGTGGTTCAATCATAGTGCTCCACATTCTTCTTAGTGAACATATTTGTTGGACATATTTGCTGCTTTGTAATTGTGTCCAGAAAAGCTATCAACAAAAGGCAGTTGGGGCAGATTTGCCCATTGAGCAAGTGCTGATCACTAGCTCTCTATGAAAACTTTTTAGTAATCATTTTATCTGTCAGTTTCAGTGAACTACTTACTTGTCATAGAACAAGTTGAATATATTAAATTGTGACAGACTAATTTGTTAGTTTGAAAATGGCTAAACCTTAGGCAACCAACATGTTTTGACAATGTTTGGAAAGTGTACTTTTTGAAACTCTAAGTACCAACAGATTTGGGTGAGGCTGAATATATGAATGAGTGTTGACAAATTGTGGTACAATGAAGAGAAAGAAAAAAATAATTGATTTCTAGTGTTAACAAAACTTGGTTTATTCAAAGGAAATTAATGATAATATACATTATATTATATTAATATATGTATATTATATATACAATATATACAGCATATAAATTAAATTTATTAACAAGCAGGTGATAAGCCCCAGTAATTTCTAATATAATTTATTTTTTGTTTATTGCTAAAGCATGGCTCAAAAACTTAACTACTTTTAAATATCTTCTTTTTCAGGTTGAAGAAATCTAACAAAAACACAGTGCATGTCTATTTTCTCTATAATATTTGTCTATAATGACACCAATGCAAAGCATGCTTAAGTTTTCACACTTCAAAGAAATGACCTTTAAGCCACACTTAGGGAAAGTAAGTTGAAATCAGTAGGACATTCTAGTTGCCAAGGACACTTGTAATCATTTCCTTAATTGTCCTTGACGATTTTGTCATTAAAGATGTAGCACATTAATTAAGAATGGAACATCTATTCCTGGAAAAGTAGGCCTTGGATACACAATAGAGAGCTTATCCTCTGGACATTCTTTGTGAATGCAGTTTCCACAGTGTAGTTCATCCATGTTGCAAGCGTTGCCTGGATGGCATGTAAACATTTGGAGCACTCGATTGTAGGAGAATTGAATTGGATAAAATCAATGCTGATGATCTGGAAATATGTTCAAAACCAGTTTTTCCTAAAGAAGCCTTTATAGCTAGATTAGTATCAGTGTTTAATTGACAGCCTCTTCACTTGCTTAATTACTTGCTCTATTGTGTCCAAGAGAGGGAGAAAAGAACAAAGGCATTTGTGTTATGAATAGTGCCAATAAGGGAACCAAATAAGTGAAAACTGAACATTCTGCTATATAACAGTATATTACATAGTCTTTCTGTATACCATATGATATTTAAGACTTTTCTTATAAAATAAAAAATTGTTGAAATAAAGCCTTTCAAAACACAAGTTAGAACCTTTGTATTTTACCATGGAAGACAAACTGGTGTAAGTTTTCTGCCTTTTGCATTTTTGCCATCCTCACTGTTGTAAGGTGGTACCTCGTTATTTGATTTAAATTTCCCTAAGGATGAGTAATGGCGAACATGTTTTCATGTGTCTATGGGCCATCTTTTGGTCTTCCCAGAAAAGTATATATGCATTACTTCTCCCCTTTTTTCTATGACTTTATTAGGTTTGGGTGGCTTCCCTTACTGAGTGCTTTGTATATTCCTTTATCTGATATGTTGAGTGTAAACTGTTTTTTTCCCATTCCATTAGCTGTCTTCTAGTTTTAACTAGGGTTTCTTTCACCATTCAAAAACTTTTTAGTTTGATGTAGTCCCATCTATTTAGGTTTGATGTTAAAGTTCTTGCTATTGGCATTTTATCATCAAGGACATTTTTGATATATAAGTCTTGAAGTGTTCTGCCTATTTTTTGTTTAATGAACTTTATAGATTCGTGTCTGATTTCAAGGTCTTTAATCCATTTTGAGTTGACTTTTATATAAGGTGTGAGGTATGGATCAATCTTTAATTTTTTACAGGCAGTTATCCAGTTGTTCCAACACCATTTGTTGAAGAGACTGTCTTTGTTCCATTTCAGATTCTTGGCTTCTTTGTCAAATATTAGATAACTGTATATTTGTGGGTATTTCACTGGATATTCTCCTCTGACCCACTGGCCTGAAACTCTATCTTTGTTCCAGTACCATGCTGTTTTGCTATGACTTTATAGTAGAGCTTCAGGTTAGGTAAAGAAATGCACCCCCAATTTCTTGTTTTTTTTTTTTTTTTTTTTTTTTTTTTTTTTTTTTTTAGGATGGATTTGTCTAACTTAGGTCTTTTTAAATGAGATTGACTCCTTAATGTTTTTCTCCTCTGCTTCATTATTTGTATGCAGTGGTCGGCAACCTTTTTTTTCAACTGAGCCAAATCTTGCCAAAACCACGATTGAAATTTTTTTGAGAGCCACACAGGGTGCCCACTGACAGAGGCTAGGAGCAGAGTCCTGACTCCTAGAGCAGCCCCCTGGCACACAGAAGAGCCAAATTAAAATTTTAAAGAGCCAAATGTGGCTCACAAGCCGCAGGTTGCTGACCACTGGAGAATGATACTATCTTTTTTGTATTGACTTTGTAGCCGGCCACTTTGCTGTATTGTATTGTTTCTAGTAGTTTTACTGTGGACACTTTAGGGTTTCCTATGTGTATCATCATATCATCTACAAAAAGAGATAGACTTCCTCTTTCCCGATTTGGATTCCTTTGATTTCCTTTTCTTGTCTGATTTCTATTGCTAGAACTTCTAAAACTATGGTGAATAAGATTGGAGAGAATGGACAGCTTTACTTAGTTCGTGACATTAGTGGAAATGCTTCTATTTTTCACCATTAAGGATAATTATAATTGTGGGCTTTTTATAGATAACTGTAACTATCTTGAGGAAGGTTTCTTCCAGCCTTCTTTTGCTGTGTGTTTTCATCATGAATGGACATTGGATTATGTCGAATGTCTTTTTGTCTTTCTTCTTGTTAATGTGGCTTATAATGGTGATTGGTTTGCATAGTTGAACCAGCCTTGCATCTATAAGATAAAACCCACTTGGTCATGGTGTATAATCTTTTTGATGTATTGGATTCGGTTTGCTAAGATTTTGTTGAGGATTTTTGCATTCATGTTCATTAGTGCAATTGTCTGTAGTTTCTCTTTCTTGGCAATGTCTTGCCCAACTTTAGGAATGAGTGTGATATTAGCTTCACAAAGGAGTCTCAGGAGGAATCGTGTCTTTTTGATGTTTGGAAGAGCCTATGGGCCCAATGGTAGTAATTCTTCTCTGAATGTTTGGTAGGAATTCACCTGTAAAGCCATTTGGTCCTGGACTTTTGTTTCTTGGGGGGAGTTTCCAGATCTGCTGTTTCAATTTCCTTGGCTGTGATTGGCCTGTTTTTAGCATTCTATATTCTCCTTATTAAGTCTTAGATGATAGTATTTTCCAGAAACTTGTCAATTTCTTTCGGATTCTCTAACTTAAATGAGTACAGTTGTTCATAATAAGCCCTTATGATGCCTTAAATTTCTTGAGGTTCTGTTGTAATTTCTCCCCTTTCATTTGTAATATGATTTATTTAACGGTTTTCCTTCTTTTTGATGAGTTTTGAGTATTGAAATCTACTACAACTATCACATTTCCTTTCATATGTTGCTCCAGGTGTGTATGTCTATCTTATTTAGGTTTTTAAAACGCAGCTCCTGGTCCTCATTGATTTCTTGTATTGTTTTCTTTGATTTTATGTTGATTATTTCTGTCTGGTTTTTATTATTTCTCACCTTCTGCCTGTGTTTGTGTTTCTCTGCTGCTATTTTTCCAGATCCTGAAGGTGCTCTTTTAGGCTATTAAGTTTTTTTGTTCTCCTCTTTTCTAACGAAGGCCTGTATTGCTCTAAATTTCCCCCTAATTACTTTTTTTTGCTGTTGTCCCACAAATTTTGACAATTTTTCTTCATTATTATTCATCCCATTTCTTTGACTTCCTCCTGTGATAACTAGCTGTTTATTGATCATCATGTTATTTAGTCTCCAGTGTTGGTTTTTCTCCAGTCCTTCGTTTTACAGTCAATTTATATCATCTGTTGCATAGTGATCTGATAGGAATGCTTCTAATATTCTTTATATTTTGTGACTCTTGTGCATGTTAGGTTTTTATCCTAAGGCATGGTCCTTATTCTAGAAAAGGTTCCATTTGTACTTGAAAAGAATGTATATTTCTGTTTAGTTCTTCCTAGTTTCTCATTTAGGGCCTCTTTGGTCTTTGCTAGTTTTTTTTGTCTGGTGGATCTGTCCTAGTAGTGATAATGGTAGTACTGAAATCTCCTACAACTATCACATTTCCTTTCATATGTTTCTCCAGATTTGAAAGCAAATGCCCTTACATATTTTTCAGTCTCTACATTTGGTGAATAAATGTTGATCAGAGTTAGTATTTCTTGGTCCTAATGTTCCCCTAATCAGTAAGTAGGTGCTTCCTTTGTCTCACATCACTTTCTTGATGTTGAATGTAATTTGGTCTGGTATAAGAATGGCTGTTCCTGCTTTTTTTGTTTTTCATTGGCTTGAATAAGTGAACTTCTATCTTTTTATTTTAAATCTGTGTCTATCAGTTCTTTTAGGTGTCTTTCTTGCAGGCAGCCGATATCAGGGTTTTTGTTTTTCTGATCCAATCCTCTACTCTGTGTCTTTTAAACGAGAGAATTTAATCATTGACATATTAAGGAGATTATTGACAGAGAGGGTGGTTGTATATTCTATTGTCTATCAGTGATGCTGTTACAAGTGGGTGTTTGTGTAGTTTGTATAGAGTCGGTTTGGTTAGTGTAAATAGTGCGAGTTCATTTTTGTCTGAGAATGTTTCCATTCCTCCCTCCATATGAATGAGAGTTAGCTGGGGTAGTGGAATCTAGGTTGGGGTTTCTTTTATTCAGTAGTTTAAATATGCCAACCACTGTCTCCTTGCTTGAATTGTTTCAAATGGAGGAGATATGGTTTGATCTTATGTTCCTTCCTTTGTACTTGAGGGTTCTTTCCTCCCTTGTTGCTGTAAGGAATTAATCTTTCTCTATGTTTTTTCTTTTTCTTCCTTCCTTCCTTCCTTCCTGCCTTATTTCTTTCTTTCTATATTTCTTTCTTTCTTTCTTTTCTCTTTCTTTCTTTCATTCATTCTTTCTTTCTTTCTTTTTTTCTCTCTCTTTCTTTTTCTCTCTCTCTCTTTCTTTTTTCTTCTTTCTTTCCTTCTTTTTCTTTCATTGTTTCTTTCTTCTTCTTTCTTTCTTCCTTTTCCTTTCCATCTTCCTCCTTCCTTCCCTTTCCTTCCTTCCTTTCCTTCTTCCTTTCATCTCCTTCCTTCCTTCCTTCCTTTCTTCCTTCCTTCCTTCCTTCCTTCCTTCCTTCCTTCCTTCCTTCCTTCCTCCTTCCTTCCTATCCTTCCTCCTCCATTCCCTTCCTTCCTTCCTTCTCCTTTCTCTTCTTTCTTTCTTTCTTTCTTTCTTTCTTCTCTTTCTTTCTTTCTTTCTTTCTTTCTTTCTTTCTTTCTTCTTTCTTTCTTTCTTTCTATTTCTTTCTTTCTTCTTTATTTTTTGCCATTGGATACTTTATGTCTTGGTGCTGGTCTATTATGATCTCTTTATTAGGGACCTCTTCTTTTCTTGCCTCCTGGTTTTATACAGGTGTCTCTTTCCACGGGGTGGGAAAATTTTCTGCTATTATTTCCTTCACTACTTGTTCTTCCCCCTTCCCCTTTCACTTTTTCCTCTCCTTCGGATATTCCTAAAATTTGTAAGTTATTTCTTTTGTATTTTTTCATTATGTACCTGACATTTTTTCCAATGTTTTGTCTCTTATTTCCTTATTGACTTCCTTGTCATTATTGATTTGTAGTTTTTCTTCAAGTTCCTCTTCTGTTCCTCTTCCTGTTTAATTCTGCTTTTTGGCTTGGTACTATGTTTTTTATTTCCTTTAATTCCATTTATATGGATTCTCTCATCTTCTGTAAAAGTTCTTTGAGTTGGTTGAATTGTTCATCTATAGATTTCTTTCTAGGACATTCATTGCGGCTTTTAGGTCCTCCTCTATTGGCCTCCTGCATTTTGGTGGGCTTGGAAACTTGCTAGGATTTCTCCCTAATTCCCCAGCTGTTAGTGTCTTAGTTTATCCATATTTCTTTGCATTTAGTGGTTTTGAATGTTGAAATTTTAGGTTGTTTAATAAAGTGGTCTGCTATACTGGCCTGTGATTGGTCCTTGTGCCTGAGGAGAATTCCTGCCACCTACCGTAGGGGGTGGGTTTCAGACGCACCTATGAAGTTCACTTTTATGAAATTGTATTTAAAATTCATTGTCACTATGTACCTTAAATATTACTGTGAAAGACTTGTAATTTATTTTGATCACAATAAATATTATTAAAAAAAGAAATTGTATTTGAAGCACTGTTATTTACCATACTAGTATGATATATTTTGTGCACATAATGTTCTAACATTACACCATATACCCTATATACCAGGTGGTCACTTTCCTCCACTATTATCTAAGTATATTCCACTTAAACAACTTCCTGCCACTCACTACGATAAGCTCAAATAGTTTAGTTTAGGCATGATATAGAGTCCAAGAATCATAGAAGTTGAAATGCTTTTAGAAGATAAATTAGATTTCTAAGAGCTAGTCTTTTTTATTCAAAGTATATGTTCTTCTTGTTAAATCACAGAATGTATATATTTAAGTCATTAGTCAATCCAGATGCGTTTATGTTACCAAATAACAGATGTAATACTTCAGCATGGAGTATTGGTTATTATCAGAAACAATCTGCATTGAGACTTTAATAAGTCTCATGCTTACTCTGGGTTAGATAGAAGTTAAATTTGTCACTGTTCTTTGTGGAAAAACTAGTAAGAGTAGTGAAGAGATAGCTAAGGCAAAGCAGAAGACAATAGCTAACTTGGCTCCATCATTCAAAACTTATTAATGCACATATGTGTCAATTTATTTTTTAAAGTGATGTTTTCTCTGAGACCTTCAGTGAAAAACTGGAGGAATCATTCAAACATATATGTAATTATTTTTAATATTTTGAGAAACATCTTTGTTTTCTATAGAGACTGGATTAATTTACCTTCCTACAAAAATCGAACAAGGTCCGTTTTACTCCACACTGCTAGATTTACTTCAATAGAAAGCAAGTTTTTTTCATTTCTAGTTCGCTCTCAATACTATATCATTGATAATCAATATTTGTACAGTTAAATTTTATAACCTGGTAAAGTTTTTATATGTATAGTTTTATATAACATGATGAAAATCAAGGTAAAGAAATTAAACTGTCCTGGGATTTTTTTTTATTATATTTTTTTTATTTTGATCGTAGTGGCTTACATATTGTTGACAATGATATTTTAGGTACATATTTACATAAAATCAGGGGGGATTCCCGTCACCAAATTGTCCTCCCTACACCTCTGTTTTTGTCCTACCACCCATATCCTCTTCCCTCACCCCCAGGGTAGCTAGGATATGTGGTCTCCTCTGTATCTAGCCTACTGCATAGTAGTCTTGCGCCTGTTTGGTCCTGGTGTCTCCCTTGTTTCCCCCTCTAATTGGAGGGACAGGACTAGCTAGTTCAAGTTACGTGGTTTTGTTTGAAGGAGAGAAAAGTAATAAACTGGGGTAAAAGTCTAATACGCCGAAAATAAGCGGAATTCTTCCAGAGGCTCTCAACGTTGGTTTGAGAAATGGAGGAGAGAAAAAAGGTGAAACATTCCACCAGTACAAAAAGAAGTGTCAAATATCCCGTGAGAACTCCAACAATAAACACAAGCACCAAAAAAAAAAAAAAACCACAAAAACAAACACAAAACAAAACAAGAAAACAAACAAACAAAAAAATGCCATGGTCTTGATATAGGAAACATGGCATAGCATACAAAGGAAGAACAGAAAGGAAGAGAAAGAATAAGTATAACTGGGGACAACTTCAATTATCACACCCAAACAGAGAAATTGACCAAAAAATAGATAGGTAAATAAAAATAGTAATAATAAATGAAAATAAAATAATATATATATATAAAAAATAATGTTTTGTGCTTTTTGTTTTTTTCCCTCCTGCCCAGGCACAGTAAATATTGGGGTCATTCGAAAAGGAATTCACTTGGCCTAAGAGATATGGGGTTTCTCCGCCCTTGGAGTGTATTGTCATGGGATCAACTATAGACTCTGTTCAGGATCATTTACTCTCCCGGTGGTGCTTTTGTGGTGTTTGTAAGACCTCTGCTCTGTCCTGGGTGATACTATCAGGCCTCTGTGTCTAGGGATCTCAGTATCTGCACAGATCCTGTGGTGGGAGTTATGATGAAGTCAGTCTTTGTGGTTCTAGAAGTTCTGTTCCATCAGTGTCATTTTAATTCATCTTCTGTGGTTGGTGATCTTGGTCTTTGCACTGAAGCTAGGATGGCACCTAGGACAGTGTCTTTCTTTGTGCTTCCAGAAGCCCCATTCCGTTACAATGGTCTCTGCCAGACCTTTGAAACTGGGGATCATGTTCATTGTGCAGATCATAGTTAAAACCCTAGGTTAGGGCTTTTTTATTGGTCCCCGGCTGTATACAGTCTGGTCATGGTTCTAGCAGCAGTCATCTGTAACTCGAAATCTTGGCTTTTGGGCCTTCCAAAGGGTGACAAGTCTTCTGCTTTTGTCTTGTCATTAGCTAGAAAGGTAGGATAACCTTCACTTAGGTCAAGTTGTTCCCATTTTCTTCGTTGTCAGGATGTCATATTAGAGCTGGCATTTGTTGGTGACCTCGCAGTATTGCAGCTGTCCCAGATGGGATTTGTTTCCTGTAGCAGTTGTGAAGAACTGTGCCGTTCCTGTGTCTGGGATCCTGGGTTCAAGGCTGGATTGATGGTATCTAAACACCTGAGGTCTAAGTTAATTCCACATGACATATTTTCAAGGTAGGAGATATCCCTCTATTGTAAACAACTATGAGTTCCTATCTCTAATAGATAAGAGCTCTCTTTTTTTTAATGTATATATATATATATATATATATATATATATATATATATATATATATATATGTAAGAATTCCCCTTTATTTTAGTGTGCCTTTGCAGGGGGAAATGGTGCTACCTTATATTGTTGTTGCATTTGGGGGTGGTCAAAAGGGGAAAACAGAAACAGGTTACATACCCAAAAAAAGATGAAAAAATAATAAATAGAAAAAAATTAGGTAACAAAAATGTATGTGCTTACATATGTATATGTAGGCCAGATTTTTTTTTTAAATGAGGTAGCAAAGTATTTAAAGGGCCAAAGTGATGCATATGACTATCTTACATTTGGGGAAAAGCAGGTAAAGAGGTGGTGTGATACAGTTCTTATGCTTATGTTGGAAATACAGGTTTTCCCATTGTCTTTTGGGTTTTTCTTGTGGTGTGTGGGTCCCCAGGCATCTTTCCATCCCATCCCCAGATCTTCTTCAGAGTGGCAAAAGATTTGTGGCAGGGAGGTCCTGGAAGGGTTCTTGCATTGAGGATACTTTTAGACCTAAGTCCGGTTTCAGGTAACAGTCCACGTTAGGGGGAGTTGGTGGGGGAGGGGTCCGCGCAGCATGGATCCGCAGGGGAGTTGGCTGCCTTTCTTGCAGGAGACGAGGTGTGGGTTTGACTGGGTGTCCTCTCGACTGGGTGCTGGGTAGTGATTCGTTGGGGTAGGAGGTCAATCTGATGCCTAATAGATTAAGGGACTGAGGGTGGAGAGTTTTTAATATGGTGGAGGGTCTGTATGGAGTTGAGGGGTGTGAAGGGATAAGTTGGATTTCCAAAGGGGAAAAGGGGGAAGGTATATGGAAGGGGTAGGAAGGGAGAAAAGAGAAAATACTTTAGAAAGAAAGGGAGAAGAGAAAAGGAAAAAAGTAAAGAGAAGAGTAGAAAAGAGAGAGAAAAAGAAAAAAAAGAAGAGAAAAAAAAGAAGATAAAAAATAAAAAAGAAAGTAGTGAGAAGAGAGGAGAGAATAGCAGGGGAATGCTAGTTTGCTTGAATGGGTTCACAGAATAGAGCGTGTAGTTTAAGTCTCTACATCTCAGTTACTGCTTCGGTGGTCTGACTGGTCACTTGCTTCAGTTCCTAAAAGAAGGTGTAACCTAGAGATAAAGTGTATGTTAAAGAGTTTTTCTCAGGGCCATCTCATAGTGCAAGCTAGGTTATGGTATCTCATGTGGTATCCCGCGCTGCATCTTAGTTTATCTGCCATTTGTATTCAAGGATGCCTGTGGATATAAAAGCTGAGAGGTTATTTTAAATATTATAAGATAAAGACATTAAAATGTAGTGTTATGGGATGATTCCATTGCAGACAGTGATTTCCCGTTGTGCTCTTTACCTGTGTTCCTGAATACTATCTCTAAGTGATTGTTGTGGGCCTTTGTCGTGGAAGGTTGATTACATACCTGTTCTCTCTACGTGCAGTTTCTGGTGTTGCTGCTTTTTTTGTGGAATAATGTGTAGTCAAGAGTTTGCGTTGTTTCTTTTTCAAGTACTTTGGGGACTGCTCCTGAGTATATGTTGACTATTGCAGTGTTTAGAGTTTCTACCCTGTTAAACCATGTTATTTGATTGTTGAGTATCAGTTGTGTATAAGATGTGTGTTCTGGGTGCTTCAGAATAGTGCTACCATTCTGTGTTTCTCTTTTGTCTTCTGAGCCTTACTTTGTTTAATATAATATGATCTAGGTCCATCATGTAGCTGCAGAAGTCTGTGATTGTATCATTTCTGACTGCCATGTATATTCCATTGTGTATATATACCACATCTTAATGATCCATTCATCTGTTGTTGGACATCGAGGTTGGTTCCAAGACTGGCTAATTACACTGAGTGCTGTGATAAATAGTGGGGTGCACATATATTTTGGAATGAATGTCCTTCCCACTTGGGGGTATATACCTAGGAGAGCAATTGCTGGGTCAAATGGCAGCTCAATTCTGAGTTCTTTGAGTACTCTCCAGACTGTTCTCCATAGGTGTTCGGACAAGGGGGGCATTCCCACCAGCAGTGTATTGAGAGTTTCCTTTCATACCACATCCCCGCCAACAGAGATTGTTCCCATTATTTTTAATGTGAGCCATCCTCACTGGTTGTCAGGTGTATCTCATTGTTGTCTTGATTTGGATCTCTCTGATGATGAGTGAAGGTGAGCATGTTTTCATGTGTTTGTTGGCCATCCTTTTGTCTTCTCAGAGAAGTGTCCTATTCATTTTATCTCCCCGTTTTTTTATGGCTTTATTTGGTTGGGATTTTTTTTTTATCTTTTTCATCACCTTTCTGATCCTCTGTGTCTTTTTATCTCCAAGCAACAATTTATCTGTACTCTGTTGCAATATATTAATCTATATCTTATAAGATTTTTATATAATATATATATTATATATATTATATATTAATTATTATATATTATATTATATTATATATATATTATATATATTATATATATTATATATTATATTATATATTATATATTATATATATAATATTATATATTATATTATATTATATTATAGAAATATAATGATTTTCTCTTTATTGTTTGGACTTCTGCTTGGTATTATAGTTTGAAGATTTTATATAAGATGCCTCATGTATTAAACTTTATTTTTATTTCATTGCATGGCTAAACCACAATTAATGGTGCAATTTACTTATGAAATGGCATTTGAGAAGTTTCACATATTTAGCAAATAAATCTACAATTTGCTGTTCAAATAAAAAGTTTTGTTGACTGACAAAATGGCAAAAATAACAAAAATTGGGTTTTATATAGTGATATGTTTTTTAAATAGATAAAATACCCATGGTTAAAACAGAGCAAAATATTAGAAATTAGCAAAATTTTCTAAACTAACTTACACTCTTTTGCATTCCTAGGCAGAAATATATAAAGCTGATTGATATTCCACATTTTTATCAAACCTTTTGTATAGTAAATATTTTTAATATTTGGTATTTTAGTAAGTATACAAGAGGTCTTAACATTTCTATAGAATATTATTTATATATCTCTTCATATATAAAAATTTTCTCTCAAAAAGTGAATGTAAGCTGCATAACTGTTGCTTACTATCCTGAAACTAACTTCATCTTCAACTTCTAAAAATTCCCAAGACTCACAGCTACTCTGCAATGTTATTTCTCAGTCTGAAGGTCAGAATGACTGAGGAAAAGCCAAGTAAGAGTTAAAAGATAACAATTCCTGTTGTTAAACATATTTCATTTGATTAATTTTTATTTTACAGAAAAAAATCCCAACACATATATACATTGCTAGATCTGTCTCAGCATCTTGAAAATGGTCTGCATTCAGTTCATAAATGTTGACCAGAGTTAGTATTTCTTGATCTATTGTTCCACTGAGCAGTATGTAGTGACTCTCTTTGTCTCTGATCACTTTCTTGAGGTTGAATGCAATTTGGTCTGATATAAAAATGGCTGTCCCCGCTTTCTTTTGTTTTCCACTGGCTTGAACAATTGAGTTCCATCATTTTATTCTAAGCCTGTGTCTATCCTGTACTTTTAGGTGTGTTTCTTGCAGGCAACAGATACCTAGTTTTTGTTTTAAAATACAACCCTCTACTGTGTGTCTTTTAATGAGGAAGTTTAGTCCATTGACATTTAAGGAGATAATTGAGAGAGGGATATCATGCAATTATATTGTGTAAAGTGATTGTTACAATTAGGTGTTTGGGTTGTGTAATTCATTGCTGAGTAGTTCATTTAGCTTCTGTTTGGTTAGCATAAATAGTGCGAGTTCTTTTTTGCTGAGAATGTTTTTAGTCCTTCCTCTCATATGAAGGAGAGTTTTGCTGGGTAGTGAACTCAAGATTGAAAGTTTTTTTTTTTTTTCAGTAGTTTAAATATGTCATTCCACTGTCTTCTTGCTTGAATTGTTTCAAATGGGCAATCTGGTTTGATTCTTATGTTCCTTCCTTTGTACTTGAGGGTTTTTTCTCTCTTATTGCTTTAAGGAATTCATCTTTCTCTTTGTATTTTGCCATTTGGATTACTATATGTCTTGATGTTGGTTTACTAGGATCTATTTTATTAGGAACTCTTTTCACCTCTTGGATTTGCCCTGGAGCCTCTTTCCAGAGGGTAAAAAAGTTTTCTGCTATTATTTCCCTCACCATTTGTTCTTCTCTTTTCCCTATTTTCTCCCCTTCTGGTATTCCTACAATCTTTAGATTATTTCTTTTGTCTTTGTTAATTAAATACCTAATATTTTCTTCAAATGCTTTACCTCTTATTTTCTTATTGGCTTCTTTGTCATTTGGGGTTTGTAGTTTTTCTACAAGTTCTTCTGTGCAATTCTACAACTGTGTAATTCTGCGATTATGGTTTGCTAAGATGTTTTTTTATTTTTTTAATTTTATTTTATGGATTCTTTCATCTTCTGTAAATGTTCTTCTTTGAGTTCGTTGATTTGTTCATCTATGAATTTCTTGAACTCACTGGCTAGTGATTCCTTGCTTTCTATTGCCAAGGCTTTCATTGCTACTTTTAGGTCTTCATCTATTGGGCTCATGCATTTGGTGGACTTGGAAACTTGCTAGGATTTTATCCATATCCCCAACTGCTAGTATCTTCCTTAGTTTAACCATATTTCTTTGAATTGGTGGCTTGGCTCAAGAGTGTTCTGCCTTTGGGTATCAGATCTCCTTTGTCACCTGTGTCTTGTGGCTGGGTTCCTTCTCTGGAGCTTGGCCCTAAGTGGGATGATGGCAGCAGTTGCTAAGGTTTGGCCCCACCTCGGGTCTTTTCCCTGTTGTTATCTGTCAGAAGGTGCAGGTCCTCTCTCTGCCACACCCCTTTAAGCTCATGTAATGATGGTGACCGTGCCTGTCAGAGCCTGTCTGTAGGTATCGCTTCCCATTTTTTATTGCAATTCAGATCATGTGAACTTTATCCAGTGAGTAATCTATTGAAATATCCTTGTAGGATGATAAAGAAGAGAGATGGAAAGCACAAAATGTACCTATGTTCAAGGTTTATTTTTAGAGATTCTCAGGGATCTCTATATAGTGTGGGCTGCATGCAAGGTAAGCACTTTACCTCCTATACTATCTTTATAGTCAGGGGTTACTGGTTTAGTTTACTGTAACTTAACCTCACCTCACCTGCAAACCACGTTCCAGACCACAATCTCCTTGTGCACAAGGTAACGCACTGCTACTTCCCATTGCCTACACAAATTATCTTTTTGGTTTTGTTGTTTTGTTTTAGCCATATAAGATGGTGCTCAGGAGTTAGTCTTGGCTCTTCACTTGGGTTGCTGCAGAGATCATAAAATATACTGAAATTAAACTCATGTCGACTGTGTGCAAGGCAAGAACCCTATCCACTATGCTTCACTCTGATCACAAGAGAGTCTTTTTATAACATGATATTTGGGGGGATATAATGGTTTTTTTTACATGAATAAGTTCATGAAATTCATGAGCAGGACCATGAAACCTGGTGGCAATTTTTTAAAATTATGTGGTTTTAGGTATTTCTTAGAATGTTAGTTCTTTATGAAATTGCTTTAAAAGAATCTTAAGAGAAAAATGGATTAAATATATTGATAGTTATAGATAACAGCAATATATATCGCATGAGCCAGAGCTTGAACTCTTCCAAATATCCAGGTAGTATCCATATTTGTTAGGCATGCTTCCCAAGTTAGCTTTGTGTTCTTTCTTTTTTCATATGTATGCTTTAAAAAATTAAATTAACATGAGATAGAGTTAAAAAGTTGTTGATAGTTGATTTTTGCTTGTACAATGTTCCAACATCTGTCCTGTTACCAGTATTCATTTCTCACTAACAATTACACTCACATCTTACCACCCTCTCCTCCAGCTTACCTCTAATGTAGACAAATTCTCTCTCTCTCTCTCTCTCTCTCTCTCTGCCTCCATGTCTCTGACCCCCCCCTCACTTTTTTCCATAATGGAGGTTTGAAATATTGTTGTGGAAGGGGTATCGTGCATATCACCTTACTATTTCCTTTCAAGTCCCAGTTTATTCACAGTGATTTATTTTTAATTGTAATAGTTGTCCCTTCTATATCTTAACAGCACTTCCTATCCATCATTCCTATTATCTTTGAGTATTATTCTCAGACTGTGGTTTGTTATTTTATATGCCAAAGGTGAGTGCAATCATTTTGTATATAACTCTTGCTTTGACTCATTTCACTCAGCATAATTTTCTCTATGTCTATTTATAGAAAACAAATTTTATACTTCATTCTCTGTAATAGCTGCCTAATATTTCATTGTGTCTATGAACCATGGTTTCTTTATCTGCTTATCTGTTCTTGAGCACTTGGTAGTTTCCAGATTTTGGTTATTGTGAATTAAAATATAGTGCTACAATGAAAATAGTACAGATTTTTTCTTTATTATATTTTAGGGCTCCTAAACTATATTTCCAAAAGCAGCATTGTTGAATCATATAGGAGCTCAATTTCTAGGGTTTTTTTTGATAAAAGTCTATATACTGTTATCTAAAAAGACTAAACCAGTTGATATTTTGACCATTAGTAAAAGAGAATCCCTTTCTCTCTGCATGGGGAAAACTCACACAATTTAAAAAGAACAGAAAACAATTTAATCAAAAAGTAGACTGAAGTCCTAAAAAGAAACACCTCAGCAAAAGATATTGAGATGCCCAATAGGCACATGAAAAATTATCATTGTCAGATGTTGTTAAGAAAATGCCAAACAAAATCACCATTACATATAACTTATTTTATAATCTTATAACTATATCCATATATATCTCACTCATAAAAAGTCTTATTAAAAAGAAAAAAAGAAAAACCTGAAAACAAATGATGAAAATATTTGGAGAAAGCACTCAAAAGATATTATTCGTTGTTAATTGCTTGCCTTGCATGTGATCAACCATACTTAGGTCCATGACACTGAGTATGTGCTCTGAGCACTACCAGAAGTGATACCTCAGCACAAGATGTAGCACTAAACGCTGAGCACAGTCAAGTGTGGCTTCTAAAAACAAAGTAAAGCAAATAATAAATAACCAAAAATATAGAGACAAAATCATGTACACCTAGTAGAATAGTAAATAGCAAAAATGGGGAAAATGTTTTTAAGAGAAAAATGGAAAGTCCACATAATAAAACAATACCACTTCAACATTTATTTATTGAATTTAGACATTAATTCACCCTCACACTCTTAGCCACAGTACTCCCAATAATCAAAACACAGAATTAATCTAGATGTGCATGAACAGATGACTAAGTAAATAAATCAATCATGAGATATTCATTGCAATACAACTCAACTCTTAAAAATATATTAAAGTATTCCTGTTGTAATGGCAACATGCATAATATGAGGTGATATTCCTCAAAAAATAAATCAAGAGATGAAAGACAGTTATCACACACTTTCATACATATGCACAAGAATAAGAAAGTAAAATTGATAAGGAACGCCAAACAACTTTTAGACTCTGAAAAAACTAAAATGTTCATTATATTCAAAAAGAAGTGAATGCTCAGTATAATAGACAAGTCTTGGAACCAATCTAGATGTCCAACAACAGATAAATGGATCATTAAGATGTGGTATTTATACACAATGGAATACTACATGGCAGTCAGAAATGATACAATCACCGACTTTGCAGCAACATGGATGGACCTAGAATATATTATGTTAAACGAAGTAAGTCAGAAGACAAAAGATAAACACAGAATGATAGCACTATTCTGAAGCACCTAGGACATACACCTTATATACAACTAATACTCAATAATCAAATAACAGGGTATAACAGGGTAGAAACTCCAAACATGGTAATACTCAACGTATACTTGGGAGCAGTGCCCAAAATACATGAAAAAGGAACAACACATACTCTTGACTACACATTATACCACAAAGAAACCAGTAACAGTAGAAACAGCAGAATAGAGAGAACAGGTAAGTAATCAGCCTTCTACTACAAAGGCCCATAATAATCCCTTAGGGATCTTATACAGGACCACAGGTAAAGTATACCACGGGAAATCACTGACTCCAAAGAAAACATCCCATAACACTATGTTTTAATGCCTTAATCTTACTATATTTAAAATAACCTCTCAGCTTTTCTGTCCACAGGTACTCTTGGAAACAAAGGGTGGACAAACTAAGATGGCATCTCAGGGCTCAGTCACACGAGATACCATACCCAGCTTGCACTACGAGAATGTCCCGAGAAAACTCTTTAACATACACTTTATTTTTAGGTTATACCTTCCTTTAGGATTTGAAGCATGTGACCAGTCAGACCACCGAAGCAGCAACTGTGATGTACAGACTTATACTACAGGGCCAGTGGTCCACAAACTATGGCCCGCAGGCCACATATTGTATTTGTACCTGTTTTGTTTCTTCATTGCAAAATAAGATATACACAGTGTGCATAAGAATTTGTTCATAAGTTTTGTTTTTACTACAGTCAGACCCTCCAATGGTCTGAGGGACAGTGAACTGGCCCCCTGTTTAAAAAGTTTGAGGACCCCTCCTACAGGCCCTACTCATCAAACACATTCAAGCAAACTAGCATTCCCTTGCTATTTTCTCCTCTTCTAACTACTTTCTTTTTTCTTTTTCTTTTCTTTTTTTTCTTTTCTCTTCTCCCTTTCTTTCTAATGTATTTTCTCTTTTCTTCTTCCCTACCCTTTCCATATACTTTCCCTTTTCCCCCCTTTGGGAATACAACAATCCCTTCACCTCTCAATCCCATCCAGACTTCCCACCATATTAAAATTCTTCACCCTTAGTTCTTAATCCATTAGGCATCAAGACTGACCTCCTACCCCAACGAACCAGTACCCAGCACCCAAGCAAAGGGACACCCAGTCAAACCCACACCTCTCCCCCCGCAAGAAAAGGCAACCAACTCCCTGTAGGACTCATACTGCACGGCCCTCCCTACCAAATCCCCCTACCGTGGACTGTTACTTACAACCACACTTAGCTCCAAAAGTATCCCCAATGCAAAAACTCTTACAAGACCTCCCTGCCGCAAATTCTTTGCCAATCTCAAGAAGATCAGGGGGAGTGAAGGAAAGGTGCCTCGGAACCCACACACCACAAGAAAATCCCAAAAGACAATGGGGAAACCTATACTTCCAACAAAAGTATAAGACCAATATTGCACCACCTCTTTACCTGCTTTTCCCCAAAAGTAAGGTAGTCTCAGACATCACATGGTTCCTTTAATTATTGTGTTAATTCATTTTTTAAATGTTTGTTTTACATATACGTATGTGAGCACATATACTTTTATCCCTATTTTTATCTTGTTTGGATGTGTGACCTGTTTCTGTTTTCTTCTCTGTCCGCCCCCGTACGAACAATACAAAGTAGCACCATTTCTCCCTGCAAAGGCACACTAAAAAAAGGGGAAATCTTACACATAAAAAAGAGCTTTTATCTACTAGAGATAAGAACTCATAAATTGTTTACAATACAGGGATATCTCCAACCTTGAAAATATGTCACGCGGACCCAACTTAGACCTCAGGTGATTAGACACCATCCGTCCAGCCTTGAACCCTGGATCCCAGACATAGAATTGACACAGTTCTTCACAACAGCTACAGGAAACAAACCCCATCTGGGACATCCTTAATACCGCTGGGCCACCAACAAGTTCCAGCTCTAATATGATATCCTGACAACAAAGAAAATGGGAACAACTTGACCTAAGAACAGGTTATCCCACCTCACCATCTAACGATAAGACAAAATCAGAAGACTTGTCACCCTTTGGTCAGTCCAAAAACCAAGACCGCGATTTACAGATGACTGCCTGCTAGAACCATGACTGGACTGAATATATCTTGAGACAAATAAAAAAGCCCTACTCTAGGGTTTGAAATACGACCCACACAATAACCATGATCCCCAGTTCCAAAGGTCCAGCAGAGACAATCGCAATGGAATGGGGCTTCTAGAAACACAATGAAAGATGCTCTCCTAGGTTCCATCCCAGGATCAGTGCAAAGACTAAGACCACCAACCACAGAAGATAAATTAAAATGACACTAAGGGAACAGAACTTCTAGAACCACAAAGAAAGACTTCATCATAAGTCCCACTCCTGGACCTGTGCAGATACTGAGATCTCTAGATACAGAGGTCTTATCTCATCACCCAGGACGGAGCAGAAGTTTTCCAAACACCACGAAAGCACCACCGGTAGAGTAAATGAACCTGAACGGAGTCTATAGTTAATCCCATGACAATATACCCCAAGGGTGGAGAAACCTCATAGCGCTTAGGCCAAGTGAATTCTTTTTCAAATGACCCCAATATTTACTGTGCCTTGCAGGAGGGAAAAAAAGGCAAAAAGCAAAAAACATTTTTTATCTTTTATATATTATTTTTTCTTCATTTATTATTATTATTTTTATTTACCTATCTACTTTTTGTCGATTTCTTTGTTTTGGTGTGATTATTGAAGTTGTTGTCCCCATTAATATTGTTTTTTTTTCTTCTTTTCTTTTCTTTCTTTAGGTGCTCCGCCATGTTTTTTAACTCAAGACCATGGCTTTTTTTGTGGTGCCTATCGTTACCACTGGAGTGCTCACTGGATATTTGACAATTCTTTTTGTACTGTTGGGGTGCTTCACCTTATTTTTCTCCTTCATCTCTCAAACTGAGGATGAGAGCCTCTAGAAGGATTCTGCCCATTTTCAACATATTAGACTTTTTACCCCAGTTTACTACTTTTCTCTTCTTCAAATAAAACCACATAACTTGAACTATGTAGTCCTTCCTCCCAGTTAGAGGGGGAAATAAGGGAGGCACCAAGACCAAGACTTCTTCTTTTTTTTTTTTTTTTTTTTTTTTTAATTTTTGGGCCACACCCAGCGGTGCTCAGGGGTTACTCCTGGCTGTCTGCTCAGAAATAGCTCCTGGCAGGCACGGGGGACCATATGGGACACTGGGAAGACCAAGACTTCTAAGTAGTAAGCAACGTACAGAGGGGACCACATATTCTCGCAGCCCCGAGCTTGAGGGAGGATATGGGAGGTAGGACGAACATGGAGGGGTAGGGAAGACAAATCAGTGATGGGAACCCCCTTGATTTTATGTAAATATGTACCCATAATATTTTTGTCAACAATATGTAAACCACTATGATCAAAATAAAAATTATATTAAAAAAAAGATGCAGGGCAAGCTAAGGATGGCATGTGCTTAAATATGCTTATGATATAAGCCACAATGTTGGCCAGGGTAAATAAAGATGTTATCTCTCTGAAAAAAAAAAAGAAGTGAATGGAGGAATAAATTGAGAGGCTTATTTTGATAGTGCACCAGAATTTTGGTCACAGTATGGTTGGTTTTATACATAGAGGAGTCAAGCTTACTTTCAAAGTTTTATACTATCATAAATCAATAGCAAATAGTTTATACTTGTTGAATAAAAAAGTAACAGTTATTGAAAATATATAGTAATTTGAAAATAATACCTCTTATTCTGACCAAAATTCTAGTTGGAATACAGAGAAGTTTAAATAGCTAATCATTCATATGGGATTATAAAATCAGTTAAATGTTACATAAATTCATAGTCAAATCTGTTTCTTGAGAGTATAATATTTAAAATGCAGATGAAATGCATTAATGTAATGAAACATTTAATTGTTGGTGCAGTGCTGCCCTCTAATGATAGTATGTGGAACTTGCTTTATTTGATTGTTAATTATTCCTTAGCCCAAAGCCTTTTAATTTTGACTTGTTCTCAAAATTGTTGATGCATTAGAATCAGTAACCTAAAGAAATTTTAAAAAAACTTCTAATGCTGATCTCTATAATTCTTGCTTATTCACCCCTTTCTTAGAACTAATTTTTTAGCTACTCTGCAGATATGTATCATGCTATGGAATAGATGATCATTCACCAAAAACTACCTTCGTTCTCTGATAATTTGGTATGATAGTATTATTTATTCTTCTACTATTTTTGAAGCATTTTGTTGCTCCCAAAATTTTTCTGATTAACTATTAGCCAAGAAGCACTGTAAATAAATATACACGTTTAAAGTCGTGTATATTCACAATTGTCTAATTGGCTCTTCCTCATGCTTTCTCTACAATCTTAGTTCCAGGAATTTGCAACCAAACAAGGTAGCTCCATTAGTATAGCTCTAAATTGTGGAAAACAGAAGTCAACCCCATTAAGAAGAAAACTAGGAAAAAGCATTAAAATGAAAAATAGGTATGGGAAATTTTCTGTGTGAGTACTTATTGGGTCTATGGGTCTAAGTGCAGGTTTTATACTTGTGCATGCATATATGTGTTTCTGTGTATTTCTGCGCATGTATCTATGTTACATCTATGCACCAATTAAATTTACCAATTACAGAATTACCAAAATTCATCAATTTTCATTAGAAAAAGGACTTAAAATTTATTTTGGGCAATGTTTGACACACAGTTGTCATATAATATACATTATTTATGGCATATAATAAGAGCACAAATGAGTAGTTTTATGTTTGAAGTTAAAAAGGTAATTAAAGGTTTAACATAGCAGATATTTTATATTATTTTTAGGTAATAATAATGCCAAAATTTTGCTATAATAGTACACACTCTTTGGAATAAAGACATACATATTTATGAAAAAGCTAATATGTGTAAAGTTTGCTTGAAAATAATATAATAGTAAATGGGTGTATGAGCACTTTGGCTTGTATTGTTGCTAACTTTGGTCTTTGATGTTGAATATCTGAAAGGGAATATTTTATGAGGTACAAGCTTGAAATTATCCATATTAAAACTTTAAACAACTCTATAACAAAGGAAATCTCCCTTATAAAATAAAGGTATTGGGAAAGGATGTTTTATGCAAACTACTATAGAAATCGATAACAAAGTAAAAAGGCCAAAAAAGAAAAGAAAGTCCTTTTAATAAATTGTGTTGAGTCGATGGCATTTCATTTCTATGGTTTTTATCTGGAAGCTCATTTAAGTACTTTTTTTTTGTTTGTTTTTTTGTTTTTTGGGTCACACCCAGCAGTGCTCAGGTGTTACTCCTGGCTCTACACTCAGAAATTGCTCCTGGCAGGCTTGGAGGACCATATGGGATGCCGGGATTTGAACCAATGTCCTTCTGCATGGAAGGCAAATGCCTTACTCCATGCTATCTCTCTGGCCCCAACACTCAGTATTCTTGATGTGGGTTTGTTGAAAAGGAAAAGAAGTTGAACAAATGTAATTTCTCTGGCACATGGAGTCTATTTACTGACTCTTTCTGGGAATACTTCTATATTTCTAAAACTTAAAAAAATATAAAATTATATTATATATTACATATAATATAAATATACAGCATGATATTGTGAATCAATATATTCATAACATATATTTTTATATATCTAGAAATTTAGCCATATATATTTTGCTTATATATTGTTTATAATGCAGAAAGTAAGTCCTGCTTTTTTTTTTTTTTAATGCAGGATATATTCTATTAGGGAAAGCTGGTGCTCCTTCACAGACTGATTTGTGAAAAGCATCCAGAAGAGGGAGCAGTGAGACTCGAAAGAGGATGAAGCATCTTCCGTGGTGATTGAATTTAACAATACTCCTTTAAATGTCTGGTCACTCTCTATTTTACCTCAGAGCTCCCAGTTGGTAAGTAAGCAACCACAAGTAAATCCTGTTTCGTCCTAACTTCAAAGTCATAGGAAAATATTCAGATTCTTAACGGTACTGTGGAGCTAGGTATCAGGAATCAGAAGCTCTCTATGTTTTGAGGTTTTGTTTTTTGCTACAGTGTTCTTCAGGTGGTCCTCAGAAGCTACTCTGCAATCTGAGTTATATCCTTGGCTCTGTGCTTTGGTAAAATTTTGATTCTTCAGCTGTAGACCTTTGTCATTAATTTTCTTTATTTAATTACCCTATACTCTTCCTTCCCCTATTTCCATTTCCCCCAAAAATGGTTGGTGACGAGTTACACTAGTATTCTGGGGGAGGGGTGGTAAAGGAGAGAGAAATGGGAGACATGCTGGGAACAGAAGTGGAGGGAGGACAACATTGGGGGTGGGAATGCCCTTCATTCATTGTCAGTATGTACCGTAAATAATTTTGTGTAATGAATTCAGTCACAATAGAAATTAAAAAAAAAAAAAAAAGAATGGTTGGTGACTAACCAGCAAAATTCCACAGTTTGGGGATGGATGCTCATTTTAAGTGAGGAAAAGGTCAGGCAGGAGAACAGTCTCAAAGCATGTAAGCCAAGTCACTTCAGGTTAATTCACAGGGCAAAGATCAGCATATAAAAGAACGCTTGTTTCTCCTGGAGCAGAGAGGCTATTAGTTCCTACTATTGGCAGTTTGAGATCTTAAGGGGCCGGGCGGTGGCGCTAAAGGTAAGGTGCCTGCCTTGCCTGCGCTAGCCTTGGACGGACCGAGGTTCGATCCCCCGGTGTCCCATATGGCCCCCCAAGCCAGGAGCAACTTCTGAGCGCATAGCCAGGAGTAACCCCTGAGCGTTACCGGGTGTGGCCCAAAAACAAAAACAAAAACAAACAAAAAAAGAGATCTTAGGCTCCTTTCGTCCAGCAACCTTCAAAAATGAATCCAGCTACAGAAAGAAAGGCCACTGTTAACAGCTGGTCACTTTGGCCTTCCTGCTAACACTCTATAAGAACACACAGCCCAGCTCTATATAAAGCAAGATACTGATACTACCTCAGCAGTTTCAGCAAGAAGAACAATTTAATCCCTCCTAGGCATCAGCTGTTTTCTTTGACCATTCTTCCCTAGAGAATCCAGAGAAGAAGAAAAAAAAACCCACGAGATTTTCTGTCCTGATCCCTTTATTGTCCGTATTTAGAGTGATGTAAATTGATCTCCATCGCCTTTGTTCTAGAAAGAATCCTTCACCTCTAATCAGAATATTTGATTTATGTATTAGTGGTTCTCAGGAATCACCTAGAGATCTTGTAGAAGGACATGTGCTTCTAAGTAAGAGGGCAATCTAGCTACCCGTGAGGGTTCCATTGACTTCATCTAAGAATCTACTAGCAATGTTTTTTTATTAGAATGGCTATTTAAAAGGCCCATGGGATTGAAACTCAATCACAAACAACTTGTAACAGAAAAAAAAAAAAAAACCCTCAAATGACAGATGTTGGTAAGAATAAGTAGAAGAGACATTGTCATTGGCAACTTAAATTAAGAGTTAAAAAGTTAAACTACATAGAATCCAGCAGCTTCAATTACCTAAAGAAAATTAAAACACTAATTGGAAAATGTGTGCCCATATATTCATTGCAGTAGGATTTTCAATAGCAGGATATGCCCAGTGACAAATCAATAAAAAGGTCATAGATAAGGTTTTTATAAAGGGAGTTTTTATAAAGGGAGAGGGAAATCTTGTCATTTGTGACAACATAGATCTTGATGGCTTTATACTAAGTGAAATAAGTAAGACCAGAGAAAGATAAATACCATATAATCTCACTTATATGTCAAATTTTTTTTCATTCCAAACTGAATTTATTGATACAAAACACTGACAGGTAGTGCCAGAGTCAGGGGAATGGAAATCTGGAGAAATGGGTAGGAGGGTCAAAACATTCATAAAATAAAAATGCCATAATGATACAATGACAATAATTCATAATTTTGTATTGTATTTTTGAAAGTTGCTAAACTAGTAAATTTTTAAACACTTCACTGGAGAAAAATTTGCAACATATATATAGTAATAAATGCTAAGTGGCTAAGCATAATAATTATTTCACAAAACAATCACACATTGAACTAATATCTTGCACACCTGAAATAAATATATGCCAATTATAGCTCAATTTAAGAACAAAAAGCAAACTGCTACCACTTCTCTTCAATGTCCAAAGATCCTTAATGTTAAAATGATGATGATAACTTGATAATAGAGGTAGTGATGGTGTTAATGGCAACAATAATGTGATAGTTATTATTTAAAAATAGCTACTGAATTCATATTGCTTGCTTACAACACTTTAATAAAATATAAATTTATTATCTTTATTTATGCACATATAATATAAATAGCTTATCTATGCATATATAAGCTCAAGGATGAGAAGTAACGTAAAATTATATAAGAAATATAAATTTTCTATTAAAATCAGCCAGTTTTGAAATCAGGGTCTTCTTGACCACTCATTGTTACTTTAACTGAGATTCTGCACTCCACCACTGACTCCTACAAGATTCCCTGATCCCTGATTGCTTCTTCTTTTTTAATAATTTTTAAAGCATTTTATTTTTATTCAGTTTAGGTAACATGTGTTATCAATACTCATTATTGTACAGTTTTTATACTCACCATTATCAAAGTGTCCAAGACCTTATACTACCATCCTTATACTAATTCTAATCAATCTTTTTTGCTCCCAACTCTTACCCTACTGCTTAGTAAATTTAGTTTTATCCAAGGCTAAGGTTTGTCTTTGTTTAAAACTGTTTATTTCCTTGTTTTATTTCTCTATATACAACTGAATGAGATCATCTAGTATATGTTCTTCTCTCTCCTAATCTATCCCTTAATCTATCCTTCAGTACCATCCAATTGCAGCAAGCTGAAAGATTTTATCATTTCTTATAACTGCTAGTATTCCGGGGCCAGAGAGATAGCATGGAAGTAAGGCGTTTGCCTTTCATGCAGAAGGACTGTGGTTCAAACCCCAGCATCCTATATGGTCTCATGTGCCTGCCAGAGGCGATTTCTGAGCATAGAGCCAGGAGTAACCCCTGAGCGCTGCCAGGTGTGACCCAAAAACCAAATAACTGCTAGTATTGCATAACATTACTTTTTTTTTTTACCACTCATCTGTCAATGAACATTTAAATTATTTCCATATTTTGATTATTATACTTAGCATTTCCACTAATTTCCCCTCCACCTCTACTCTTTTTTTTTTTTTGTTTTGCTTTTGTTTTTGTTTTTGGGTCACATCCGGCGGTGCTCAGGGGTTAATCCTGGCTGTCTGCTCAAAAATAGCTCCTGGCAGGCACGGGGGACCATATGAGACACCGGGATTCTAACCGACCACCTTCGGGCCTGGATCGGCTGCTTGCAAGGCAAGCACCGCTGTGCTATCTCTCCGGGCCCTCGCCTCAACTCTTTATCTGCATCATCTGTATTTAACTTTGAGCACCATGATATCTAATGTGGGCATTCCATCTAGGGTTAGTTTCTCTGGACTTAAGTGAACTAAGAAAAATAGTGTTGGTATTCTCTTAAGGAGATAACTTAATAAATGCAATTATAAAAAAGAATTCTCGGGGCCGGGCGGTGGCGCTGGAGGTAAGGTGCCTGCCTTACCTGCGCTAGCCTAGGAGACGGACCGCGGTTCGATCCCCCGGCGTCCCATATGGTCCCCCAAGCCAGGAGCGACTTCTGAGCGCATAGCCAGGAGTAACCCCTGAGCGTCACCGGGTGTGGCCCAAAAACCAAAAAAAAAAAAAAATAAATAAATAAAATAAAATAAAATAAAATAAAAAAGAATTCTCTGTCTCTAGTGTTTTACTAAAGTACTTAATAAAATTTTTTTACACTTTGATAAATGGAAATTATCATCTTATTATATATTATATTAAATGAAGGAAGATTTTTTTTTTTTTGGTTTTTGGGCCACACCCGTTTGATGCTCAGGGGTTACTCCTGGCTATGTGCTCAGAAATCGCCCCTGGCTTGGGGGGACCATATGGGACGCCGGGGGATCGAACCGAGGTCCTTCCTTGGCTAGCGCTTGCAAGGCAGACACCTTACCTCCAGCGCCACCTACCCGGCCCCAGAAGGAAGATTTTTACAATCTATTTTCTTATGTTTTCTTGAAAAAAGATTAATTTCTTGTCTGATAAATTACAGATCTTATTGTTAGCTGCAATATATTTCTGTAGTTTCCCCTAATACCTAATAAATCTATTCAATAGATCTTTTTGAGTTACTGTATATCTTTTATAGCTATAGTTTTAGTAAAATATGCATAGTCCTTCCTTCTATAAAGTTTTCTTTAATTATAGTATTATGGAAAACTGATTAACTCTTGTGGCACATTATGTCTAATAAGCAAATTAAAATATCAGTTGAAAGCCAAAAATATATGTTTGAAATTCTAAATGCAATATTATGTACTTTCCCATCATTTTACAAAAGAAATTAAAGCACAAATTATCTAAAAAATTTAAAATTAATGCAAGCACATTCAACTTTTAAGAATGTCAAAGACTTAAATGATAACACAACACATATGCCACCAATTTACAGAGAAAAATGAACTACTTTTGTATAATTATTGGCCAACTACAGTAAACTAAGACACATTCTTTAGTCATAATATTTGGGTTTATGCACAACTATGAAGATTTTTGGTACCCACTAGGCAAGACACAAAATTTACCTGGGGAACAGATAAAACAAATTATTTTGGAGGGCAGAAAAAAGTTTAAGGTAGTTTGCATATATGGCATGAGAAATTAAGGAAGCAGGTGCACAGAACCATTTAGCCTGTATAAGTATAATCTAGGTTGGCCTTTTCTAAAACTCAAGTGAGTGAACTAATTCATCTCATAAAGAGTAATTGACTTAAATCACAATTTTCATTTATCAAACTAAAATCAGAGAAACTTGTATAATAGTTAAAGAAAAAATAACTCTTTTGTTACATAGATTCCCTGAAGCACTTCAGCAGATATGAAATTCTTTTGTGTGAGAACAAAATTATATTATATAAAGAGCTTAAACGCCAGGAAACAAGGGAGTAAGATTCAATATGAAAGAACATTTTTGTAGTTAAAGAACCAGAAATTATAGAAATTTAAGATGACAGGTTGTGAGGCAAGGGATTCAATGTTTCTTTCAATACAGAGCTTTATCATTTCTTTATTAGGTCTTCCTAAGTCATCTGAGGCTTCAGAGCAGATACTTGTTCACCTGCTTATTCCAAAAGAATAAGTTAGGCTTAATGGTCAGGGTATCTGGAGTTCTTTTCTTATTTTCTTTCTTTCTTCCTTTCTGTTTTTACTTCTTTTTTGACAACCTATTTTATTAAATTTCCTATCTAAGAAAAATATGATGTTACATTTGAAAATAAACTGGATTTTTAAAGGAAGAAGCTGAAATTCTCTCACCTGAATAGTATGATTATACAAACTCTAGATGCCTTTACCTCCATTTTCTACTTTAAGGACTTCCTTTCACACAGTAACATAGCCCGTTTGAGATGCTAAGTGTTATTTAACCTTTGGCATTTTCTTATTGGCACTTGATTTTTGCTATAAGTAGGACATTCTTTATTTCTCTTAGTGGGAACAGATTGATGCTTACATTCCACCTAATGCAGCAGTAAAAGATATAATAGAAGGGTAACATGATTGCTATAGTATATTTTTCAGGTACTAAGGCTTGAACAAAATGGAATAAGGGCCAGGTGGTGGTATCTGCAAATTGTGCTAATAGCTTCATCAACAGATGTTTAATGTACTTAGAGTTATTCTCCACATCCTACTGTTGCTAATACATTTCCTCCCATACCTCCTCTCAACACAAAAATTTTGAGAGGAAAGGAAACATTAATAACCCCAAAGTGTTTAATTTTAAAGGATATTTAAATCTTAATACTAGCCATAAGATGACCTATTTGACCACTGAATAGCTTATTGCATGCTCCAATAATTTTGTTGCTATCATTAGTAAAAATTGTTAGCCAAGGGAAGACAGAATACTTACTCTGTCAGAAGGGTGAGAGGGTCAGCTAAACATTGTCCTGGTTTTCTGTTTAGAATTTTCAGTTCTATCAAGTTATACAACAAGGCGGAGTCAGGTAATTCTACAGACTCATAAGTCAACCTCAAAAACAGTCATTTTTCTTTTTAAAATGTTTTTACTAGGGGCTGAAGTGGTGGCGCTAGAGGTAAGGTTTCTGCCTTGCAAGTGCTAGCCTAGGACGGATCACGGTTTGATCCCCCGGGCATCCCATATGGTCCTCCCAAGCCAAGAGCGATTTATAAGCACATAGCCATGAGTAACCCCTGAGCATCAAACGAGTGTGGTCCCCCCCCAAAAAAAAACCAAAAAAAAACCCAACAAAACAAAAGCCAAAACAAAAAACAAAAATATTTTTACTAAAGGAATAAAATAATGAAGAAGTAACTTCCATCTGAGAAGCACCTTCTTCAATGAACATTTCAGGAGATTTATTACATTATATCAGGGTCCAGATGACAAGATTCAGAGAAGAGGGACCTGAGAGGAAAGTCCACTTGGCAGAAAAGTTTCTGTGAGAGAAGAAAACAGACAGAATGAGACAAGGTTGTGGTTGTGGTTGTGGTCATCTCAGAGTTCCCAATTGCTTATCCAAGGGGATAAATAAAAGCGGGCCTATTGTAGGATAGATTTTATCCAGCCAACACCTTAAACAGTGCTCTTTTCTACCTATTGTTCTTATTTTCTCATTTTGTTTCTTTTATCTCTTCTCCCTACTTATCATATTATCAGATTTAGTACCGTTAGTATTTTGGAACAGAGGCAGAAACTCAAAAATTGAAAAGGTTCATGGCATTCATGATCAATATTAAGATTTTGCTTTTTCAGCATTTGATAATTTCCAATACCCATTCTTGACAAAAAAAAAAAAAACTCTCAGCAAGATGGGAATGAAAGGAACCTTTCTCAATATAGTTAAGGCCATCTACCACAAGCCAATGGCAAATATTAACCTCAATGGAGAAAAACTAAAATCCTTTCCTCTAAATTCTGGTACAGACAAGGCTGTCCTCTCTCACCACTCCTATTCAACATAGTACTGGAAGTACTTGCTATAGTGATTAGGCAAGAGAAAGATATCAAGGAAATCCATATAAGAAAGGAAGAAGTCTGGGAACGGTGAGGTAGCGCTAGAGGTAAGGTGTCTGCCTTGCAAGCGCTAGCCAAGGAAGAACCGCAGTTCAATCCCTGGCATCCCATATGGTCTCCCCAAGCCAGGGGCAATTTCTGAGTGCTTAACCAGGAGTAAACCATGAGCATCAAACAGATGCTACCAAAAACCTTCTAGAAACAATAAATTCATATAGCAAGGTGGAAGGTTACAAAATTAACACACAAAAATCAATGGCCTTTTTATACACCAATAATGATAGGGTAGAAATGGACATTAAAAAAACAACTTCATTCACATTAGTGCCACACAAACTCAAATATATTGGAGTCAACTTGACCAAAGACATGAAGGACTTATACAAAGAACTATAAAACCCTGTTCCAAGAAATAAGAGAGGACATGTGGAAAGGGAAACAAATACTCTGCTCATGAATTGGCAGGATTAACATAATTAAAATGGCAATACTCCCCAAAGCATTATACAGATTTAATGCTATCCCTCTAAAGTTACCCATGACATTCTTCAAAGAAGTGGATCAAATGCATCTGAAATCCATCTGGAACAACCCACGATTAACTAAAGCACTCCTATGAAAAGGAATATGGGAGGCATTACTTTCCCCAATTTTAAACTATGTTACAAAGAAATATTTATCAAAACAGCATGGTATTGGAATAAAGACAGACCCTCAGATCAGTGGAATAGGCTTGAGTACTCAGAGAATATTCCTCAGACATGCAATTACCTAATTTTTTATAAAGGAGCAAGAAATCCTAAATGGAGCAAGAAAAGCCTCTTCAACAAATGGTGTTGGCACAACTGGATGGACACTTGCAAAAAAGCAAACTCAGACCTCCATCTAACACCATATACAAAGGTAAAATCCAAATAAGTTAAAGTCCTGAAATCATAAGGTATATATAACAACACGTGAGTAAAAAACACTCATAACATTGAGACTAAAGGTATCTTTAAGGAGGAAACAGCACTCTCCAAACAAGTGGAAGCAGAGATAAACAGATGGAACTGTATTAAGCTGAGAAGCTTCTGCACCTCTAAGGAAATAGTGCCCAGGATACAAGAGCTACCCATTGACTGGAAAAAACTAATCATTCAATACCCATCAAATAAGGGGCTAATCTCCAAAATATACAAGGCACTGACAGAAATTTACAAGAAAAAATCATCTAATCCCATCAAAAAACGGGGAAAAAGAATGAACAGACACTGTGACAAAGAAGAAATACAAATGGCCAAAAAGCACATGAAAAATGCTCCACATCACTAATCATCCAGGAGATGCAAATCAAAACAACTATGAGGTACCATCTCACATCACAGACATTGGCGCATATCACAAAGAATGAGAACAAGCAGTGCTGGCAGGGATGTGGAAAGAAAGGAACTCTTATGCACTGCTGGTGGGAATGCCATCTAGTCCAACCTTTATGAAAAACAATATGAAGATTCCTCCAAAAGCTGGAAATTGAGATTCCAGGCGATCCAACTATACCACTCCTAAGGATATAACTTAGGAACACAAAAATACAATACAAAAACCTCTTCCTCACACATATATTCATTGCAGCACTATTTACAATAGCCAGACTCTGGAAACAACCAAGATGCCCTTCAACAGTTTTTTTTTAATTTTTTTATTTAAACAAACTTATTACATACATGATTGTGTTTGGGTTTCAGTCATGTAAAGAACACCACCAGTGCAACATTCCCATCACAAATGTCCCAAATCTCCCTCCTCCCCACCCAACCCCCGCCTGTACTCTAGACAGGCTTTCTATTTCCCTCGAGCATTCTCATTATTAGGATAGTTTGAAACTTAGTTATTTCTCTAACTAAACTCATCCCTGTTTGTGGTGAGCTTCATGAGGTGAGCTGTAACTTCCAGCTCTTTTCTCTTTTGTGTCTGAAAGTTATTATTGCAAGAATGTCTTTCATTTTTCTTAAAACCCATAGATGAGTGAGACCATTCTGCATCTTTCTCTCTCTCTATGACTTATTTCACTCAGCATAATAGATTCCATGTACAACCGTGTATAGGAAAATTTCATGACTTCATCTCTCCTGAAAGCTGCATAATATTCCATTGTGTATATGTATCACAGTTTCTTTAGTTTTTCATCTGTTGAAGAGTATCTTGGCTGTTTCCAGAGTCTTGCTATGGTAAATAGTGCTGCAATGAATATAGGTGTAAGGAAGGGGTTTTTGTATTGTATTTTTGTGTTCCTAGGGTATATTCCTAGGAGTGGTATAGCTGGGTCATATGGGAGCTCGATTTCCAGTTTTTGTAGGAATTTCCTTATTGTTTTCCATCAAGGTTGAACTAGACGGCATTCCCACCAACAGTAGATAAGAGTTCCTTTCTCTCCACATCCCCGCCAACACTGCTTGTTCTCATTCTTTGTGATGTGTGCCAATCTCTGGGGTGTGTTCTGATTTGCATCTCCCTGATGATTAGTGATGTGGAACACTTTTTCATTGGTCTTTTGGCCATTTGTATTTCTTCTTTGTCAAAGTGTCTATTCATTTCTTCTCCCGATTTTTTGATGGGATTAGATGTTTTTTTCTTGTAAAGTTCTGTCTGTGCCTTGTATATTTTGGAGATTAGCCCCTTGTCTGATAGGTATTGGGTGAATAGTTTCTCCCACTCATTGGGGACTCTTGTATTCTGGGCACTATTTCTTTTGAGGTGCAGAAGCTTCTCAGTTTAATATATTCCCATCTGTTAATCTCTGCTTTCACTTGCTTGAAGAGTGCAGTTTCCTCTTTGAAGATGCCTTTAGTCTCAATGTCCTGGAGTGTTTTACCTATGTGTTGTTCTATATATCTTATGGTTTCAGGTCTGATATCGAGTTCTTTCATCCATTTGGATTTAACCTTCATATATGATGTTAGCTAGGGGTCTAAGTTCAATTTTTTTGCAAGTGGCTAGCCAGTTGTGCCAACACCACTTGCTGAAGAGGCTTTCTTTGCTCCATTTAGGATTTCTTGCTCCTTTATCAAAAATTAGGTAATTGCATGTCTGGGGAACATTCTCTGAGTATTCAAGCCTATTCCACTGATCTGAGGTCCTATCTTTATTCCAATACCATGCTGTTTCGATAACTATTGCTTTGTAGTAAAGTTTAAGATTGGGAAAAGTAATTCCTCCCATATTCTTTTTCACAATGATTTCTTTGGATATTCTAGGTTTATTGTTCCAAATGAATTTCAAAAATGCCTGATTAACTTCTTTGAAGAATGTCATGGGTATCTTTAGAGGGATCGCATTAAATCTGTACAATGCTTTGGGGAGTATTGGCATTTTAATGATGTTAACCCTGCCAATTCATAAGCAGGGTATGTGCTTCCATTTCCGCGTGTCCTCTCTTATGTCTTGGAGCAGAGTTTTACAGTTTTCTTTGTATAGGTCCCTCACATTTTTAGTCAAGTTGATTCCAAGATATTTGAGTTTGTTTGGCACTATTGTGAATGGGGTTGTTTTTTTTAATGTCCATTTTTTCCTTATTACTATTGGTGTATAGAAAGGCTATTGATTTTTGTGTGTTAATTTTGTAGCCTGCCACCTTGCTATATGAGTCTATTGTTTCTAGAAGCTTTTTCGTAGAGACTTTAGGGTTTTCTAAGTAGAGTATCATATCATCTGCAAACAATGAAAGCTAGACTTCTTCCTTTCCTATCTGGATTCCCTTGATATCTTTTTCTTGCCTAATCACTATAGTAAGTACTTCCAGTGAATGTTGAGTAGGAGTGGTGAGAGAGGACAGCCTTGTCTTATGCCAGAATTTAGAGGAAAGGCTTTCAGTTTTTCTCCATTGAGGACAATATTTGTCTCTGGATTGTGATAGATGGCCTTAACTATATTGAGAAAGGTTCCTTCCATTCCCATCTTGCTGAGAGTTATAATCATGAATGGATGTTGGAACTTATCAAATGCTTTCTCTGCATCTATTGATATGATCAAGTGATTTCTATTTTTCTTGATGTTGATGTTGTGTATTATGTTGATAGATTTACGGATGTTAAACCAGCCTTGCATTCCTGGGATAAAACCTACTTGATTGTAGTGGATGATTTTCTTAATGAGGCATTGAATCCTATTTGCCAGGATTTTGTTGAGGATCTTTGCATCTGTATTCATCAGCGATATTGGTCTGTAATTTTTTTTGGTAGCATCTCTGTTTGGTTTAGGTATCAAGATGATGTTGGCTTCATAAAAGCTATTTTTAAGTGTTCCTGTTTTTTTGATTTCATGAAAGAGTCTTGTCAGGATTGGTAGAAGTTCCTCTTGAAAGGTTTGAAAGAATTCATTAGTAAATACATCTGGTCCTGGACTTTTGTTTTTCGGCAGACATTTGATTACTGTCTTAATTTCCTCAATAGTGATGGGTATGTTTAGATATGCTATATCCTCTTCATTCAACTGTGGAATTTTATAAGAGTTTAAAAATTTATCCATTTCTTCCAGGTTTTCATTTTTAGTGGAATAGAGTTTCTCAAAGTAGTTTCTGATTACCCGTTGGATCACTACTATATTAAAAGTGATCTCTCCTTTTTCATTCCTACGAGTTATCAAGTTTCTCTCTCTCTCTCTTTCTTTGTTGATTTTGCCAGTGGTCTATCAATCTTGTTTATTTTTTCAAAGAACCAACTTCTGCTTTCGTTGATCTTTTGTATTGTTTTTTGGGTTTCTACTTTATTGATTTCTGCTCTCAGCTTTGTTATTTCTTTCTGTCTCCCTATTTTTGGGTCCTTTTGTTGAGTACTTTCTAATTCTATGAGCTGCATCATTAATCTATTCAGGTACGCCCCTTCTTCTTTCCTGATGTGTGCTTGCAAAGCTACAAATTTTCCTCTCAGTACCGCTTTTGCTGTGTCCCATAGTTTCTGATAGTTTGTGTCTCCATAGTCATTTGTTTCCAGGAAGGTTTTGATTTCCTCTTTGATTTCATCTCGGACCCACTGTTTATTCAGTATTAGGCTGTTTAACTTTCAGGTATTAAAGTTTTTCTTCTGTGTCCCTTTGTGGTTCACATATAATTTCAGAGCCTTGTGGTCAGCGAAGGTAGCCTGCAAAATTTCTATCCTCTTGATATTATGGAGGTATATTTTATGTGCTAGCATGTAGTCTATCCTGGAGAATGTCCCATGTACATTAGAGAAGTATGTGTATCCGGGCTCTGGGGTTGGAGTGTTCTGTATATATCTACTAGGCCTCTTTCTTCCATTTCTCTTTTCAGGTCTAGTATATTCTTGTTGAGTTACAGTCTGGTTGACCTGTCAAGTGTTGGCAATGCCATGTTGAGGTCTCCCAGAATTATTGTGTTGCTATTGATATTATTTTTCAGATTTATCAACAGTTTTATTAAATATTTTCCTGGCCCCTCATTCGGTGCATATATGTTTAGGAGAGTGATTTCTTTCTGCTGTACGTATCCCTTGATTAATACAAAATGTCCATCTTTGTCCCTTACAACTTTCATAAGTATAAAGTTTGCATCATCTGAATATTAGTATGGCCACTCCAGCTTTTTTATGGGTGTTGTTTGCTTGGATGATTTTCCTCCAGCCTTTTATTTTGAGTCTATGTTTGTTCAGACTATTCAGGTGCATTTATTGTAGGCAGCAGAAGGTTGGATTGAGGTTTTTGATCCATTTAGCCACTCTGTGTCTCTTAACTGTTGCACTTAGTCCATTGACATTGAGAGAAAAAATTGTCCTGGGAGTTAGTGCCATCTTGATATCGAAGTTTGTTGTGTCTGTTAGTCAGTTTTGTCTTAAAGTAGGTCTTTCAGTTTTTCTCTTAAGACTGGTTTTGAGTCTTTAAAGTTTATAAGCTGTTGTTTGTCTGTGAAATCATGTATTGTTCCTTCAAACCTGAAAGTGAGTTTTGCTTGGTGCAGTATTCTAGGCGAAGCATTTATTTCATTGAATTTTGTCACTATGTCCCACCACTGCCTTCTGGCCTTGAGTGTTTCCAGTGACAGGTCTGCAGTAAATCTCAAGGATGTTCCCTTGAATGTAATTTCTCTTTTCGATCTTGCTGCTTTAAGAATTCTGTCTCTATCTGAGGGATTTGTCTTTGTGACTAGGAAGTGTCTTGGGGTGTTTTTTCTGGGGTCTCTTTTAGTTGGTACTCTTCGGGCATGCAGGATTTGATCACATGTATTCATTAGCTCTGGTAGTTTCTCTTTAATGATGTTCTTGACTGTTGATTCTTTCTGGCGATTTTCTTCCTGGGTCTCTGGGACTCTAATGATTCTAAAGTTGTTTCTGTTGAGCTTATCAAAGACTTCTATTTTCATCTGTTCCCATTCTTTGAGTAATTATTCCATTGTTTGTTTGCTTTAAGGCTTTTTCCCAATATGTTCTGCTGTAAGGAATTGTTATTCATCTCATCTTTCAGTGTAGTGTACTAATTCTATTTTCAGCTGCTGTTAACCCGTGGGAAAGCTCAACCATGTTTTTCTTCAATTCATCTACTAATTTTTTCAGACCTGTTATGTGACCGAAATTTAGTTTGGAGTTTTCTGATTTCTATTTTCATATTCTCTTGATTTTTATTAGTGTTCTCTTCTATACTTTCTTTGAGTTATTTGAACATCTTCCATATTGCTATTCTAAACTCCTTATCTGAGAGACTGACTAGTTGGTTGGTCATATTCAAGTCATCAGAGTTGCCATTGTCATTCTCTATGTCTAGTGCTGGCCTGCATTGTTTTCCCATTGTCACACTTGTAGTGTGGGTTTTTCTACGTGTTGTGGTTGTAATCATTGGCTAAATGATGTACATGGCCATGAAGTGAAGCGGAGCAGCTGTGCTCCTCTGGCTCCACCCTTTCTGGGCTTGTAAACTCACCTCTTGGAAAGGATCCAGGGAAGGCAAGCTGTCCGCAGATGAGCCACACAGAGGATGAAATCAGGCCAAAAACGGAGCACAGCACAGAAGACAGGCAGATAGGGGTGCTGGCATCTGAGTTCCAGCAGAGTTCAGCGGCTTCCCCTTTCTGGGCTTGTAAAGTCAGCCATTGCTTACTCACTCACTTGCTCACTGGGTAGCTTCATAATATAGGTTTTGGGTGTTCGCTTCCCAGGGCTCTGAGGAAAGCTTCATTCAGGAAAGACAGCGAAGCACAGGACAGGGCTCCCTGAGGTCCCCAGTTTCCTTAGAAGAAGCACAGCAGGGCAGAGACTCCACAGGTGAAGCAATCAGCACTTTACCTGGCAGTCCCCACAGTCAGACATTTCTTATTCACTTACTCCCTCACTGGGTAGCTTCAGAATACAGTTTTTTGGGGGTTCGCTTTCCAGGGCTCTGAGGAGAGCTTGAAGGATTCAGGAAAGACAGAGGTGCACAGGACAGAGTTCTCTTTAGGTCCTCAGTTTCCTCAGAAGAAGCACAGCATGGCGGAGATTCCACAGGTAAAGCACTCAGCACTTCACCTGGCAGTCCCCACAGTCAGCCATTTCTTACTCACTCACTCACTCACTCGCTGGGTAGCTTCAGAATGCAGTTTTTTGAGGGGGTTCGCTTCCCAAGGCTCTTTGGAGAGCTTGAAGGATTCAGGAAAGACAGAGGAGCACAGGACAGGGTTCTCTTTAGGTCCTCAGTTTTCTTAGAAGAGGCACAGCAGGGCGGAGACTCTGCAGGTGAAGCAATCAGCACTGTACCTGGCAGTCCCGACAGTCAGCCATTTCTTACTCATTCACTCGCTGGGTAGCTTCAGAATGCAGTGCTTTGGGGGTTTGCTTCCCAGGGCTCTGAGGAGAGCTTGGAGGATTCAGGAAAACAGAGGAGCACAGGACAGGGTTCTCTTTAGGTCCTCAGCTTCCTCAGAAGAAGCACAGCAGGGCGAAGACTCCGCAGGTGAAGCAATCAGCACTTCACCTGGCAGTCCTCACAGTCAGCCATTTCTTACTCAGCCCTTCAACAGTTTAATGGCTAAAGAAACTGTGGCACATATACACAATGAATTATTATACAGCCATCAGGACAGATGAAGTTATAAAATTTTCCTATAAATGGATGCATATGGAATCTATTATGCTGAGTGAAATAAGTCAAAGGAGAGATAGAAACAAAATCCTCTCACTCATGTATGGGTTTTAAGAAAAATAGAAGACATTTTTGTAATAATTCTCAGAGACAAAGAGAGGAGGGCTTATATGTCCAGCCTATGAAATGAAGCTCACCACAAAGAGTGGTGATTGCAGTTAGAGAAATAACTATACTGAGAACTATCATAACAGTGTGAATGAATGAGGGAAGTAGAAAGCCTGTCTATAGTACAGGCAGGTTTGGGTGGGAAGAAGAGAGATTTGGGACATTGGTGGTGGGAATGTTGCACTGGTGAAGGGGGGTATTCTTAACATGACTGAAACCCAATTACAATCTTATTTGTAATCAAAGTGTTTAAATAAAGATATAATAAGTAAATAAAATGATGTTGTTTTCTCATTTGACAAATATTAATCTGTTATATAACAAGTATTATCAATATGTGTTAAATTTATTAACTTTGTTTCTAAATGAAGACGAAAGAAATGGCATCTTAAATGACAAGATTTGTTTTGTAATTGTAACCTGTGTTTACTTGGATGCTAACGACAACAAGGAAAGGATAACTTCACATTTAAAATTAGACTGACATGGAAGCACCGTATGGTAGTTGAAAGAACTTTGGAAAGGAAGTTAAAATGTTATCTCTCATTTACTCTTGGTAAGTTATTATCTAGTGGTGAGAGATGAAATGTCATCCAACCTATATGGTCATCACTGAAATCAGGTAACATCCATTGGCTTTTCTTAATCATAATACGTTATTTGACTGTAAGCATTATTTTTTTTTTTTCATTTGAGAGAATTCCTACTTTCTGTTTGAATCCAAGAACAAAAGAAAGAATAAAGAAGGAGCCAAATTGAAGGATATGATTCCTTGCTCTAACACACATTAAAATTCTAAAAGAGTTCTGGCTGATGTGAGATAGTATTTGTTTAGTAATATAAACAATTATAATTTAAGGTCCTGGAGAGATAGCACAGAGGAGTTTGCCTTGCAAGCAGCCGATCCAGGACTAAAGGTGGTTGGTTCGAATTCCGGTGTCCCATATGATGCCCAGTGCCTGCCAGGAGCTATTTCTGAGCAGACAGCCAGAAGTAACCCCTGAGCATAGCCGGGTGTGGCCCCCCAAAAAAAAACAAACAAAAAAACCAAAACAAAACAAAACAAAACAAAAAAAAACAAAAAAAACAATTATAATTTAAAACATTTTTGTGTTATTTAAGTATAATATTTGGTGTATCAAGAAGCAAACATGTTTTTGGTCACACCTGGAATTACTCAGGATTACTCCCAGTTCTGCATTTAGGAATTACTCATAGTGGCTTGAGGGACTATATAGGATGCAGAAGATAGAACCTGGTCCAATAATTTCTAAAGCAAGAACCCTACCCACTGTACTATCACTCTGGGCCCCAGAAAACATACATAAGAAGAAAAGCATCTTAGACCAACAGAATATACATTTTTCATTGGGATACTTTACAACATGAAAAAAATATGAACTTTTATTTTGGAGATAAGGCTATTCCTTGACCAGAGAGGAATATAATGACACCTAGTAAGCCTTCTTAATGAAGTGGAAAAAAACAATTAGAGAAAAAAGACAAAGACATTAAAACTATGTAGTATTTACTAGACTAATAATGGCAGCACAAAGTATAATAATTATAAACATATTTAAGTAAAATAGTAATAACACAAACAATATTAAAATAAGAATGCTGTTCAACACTATTAAAGATGTACTCACTCAGAGCTCACATTTTAAAAATATATTTTTTTATTAGAATATCCTTGGAAAATATTTTTAGAAAAAAGGAAAAAGTGCTTTCAGTATTTAACTATAGTAAATTCTATATGGTAACTTTTTTCTTCTAATTATAAACAATTAAAAATAAAAATGTTACTGTGCCTATGCAGGGGGGTAAAGAAAATGAGGGGGGGAAAAAAAGCACAAAACAATCATTTTCCCACATGTTTATTTATCGATTGATCAATTTTTTTGATGTCTTTATTTTGGTGTGGAGATTACGGTTGATGTCTCCAATATTATTTTATTTTATTTTGACTTGTCTTTCTCTTTCTTTTTGATTCGAGCATGATTTGATTTCAGAACTGAGACTATTGTGTGGTGCCTGTCTTTATTGCTGTTGTGCTCACTGGTTATTTAATTTGATATTTTTTTCTGTATTGTTGTGGTATTTCAATTACCTTTTTCATGTCCTCTCTCAAATTGAGGTTGGAAGCCTCTAGAGGGACTCTGCCCATTTTCAGTGTATTTGACTTCTGACTTTTTTTCCCTCTTATTTTGTACCCCAATCTATTGCTTTTCTTTCCTTCAAACAAAACCACATACCTCGATTTTTCTAGCTCTGCCTCTTAAATAGAGGGGGAAACAAGGGAGGGTTCCAGGACCAAACAGATATGTGATTACCAATAGTAAGCCATCAAAGACAGGTCCACCTACTCTAGCAGCCCGGGGTGTGATGGTGGAGTATATGGTTTGTATAAAGGGAACTGGAATGGGGGAGAACATAGTTGGTGATGGGTATTCCCCTGACTCAATGTTAATATATACCTAAAATACTACTGTGAAAGATATGTAAGCCATTATGGAAAAAAATTGTGTTTTTAATCAGAAACTTTCTTTGACCTACATGTATTATTATTATATCAATTAGATTATATGTTATGTTATGTCACTATATTATGTTATGTTAGCTTACCTCATTATGTTAATCAATTTTGTCTCTTGAATAAATTCTTACAATAAAAATAAAAATGTGAAGCATAGTTTAGAATATTTTATATTATTTTCCTAAAAATATTGATCCTCATAAATATATCCCAATAGAGGCAAATAGTCTATGACAATTAAGCACAATAAAACGAATTGGATTGGTACCTTTGATTTCATCCAGTGGAAGAGGTTGCAGAGACACAAAGAAATACACAAGGAGATACATAAATACACACAAATTGTTCAAACTTTAGGCTTAACTTGGAAGCTATCAGCAAGCTCACAGGTAGGCCACTTATTCATCACAATATCATCCACTACACACACACACACACACACACACACACACACACACACACACACACACACTTCCTGGCCTTCAATTTGTGAGCAATTTTTAAGTTGACATAGGCACTAAGGACAGTAAGCTCATTTTTAAAAATTTTTTTATTTAAACATCTTGATTACATATATGATTATGATTAGGTTTCAGTCATATAAAGAACACCTCCATCACCAGTGCAACATTCCCATCACCAATGTCCCAAATCTCCCTCCATCCCAACCCACCCCCACCTGTACTCCAGACAGGCTTTCTAGTTCCCTCATTCATTCACATGATTATGGTAGTTCTCTGTGTAGTTATTTCTATAACTGCACTCACCACTCTTTGTGGTGAGCTTCATGAAGCAAGCAGGAAGTTCCAGCCCTCCTCTCTTTGTCTTTGAGGATTGTTGCAAAAATGACTTTTATTTTTCTTAAAACCCATAGATGAGTGAAACTACTCTGCATCTCTCTCTCTCCCTCTGACTTATTTCACTGAGCATGATAGATTCCATGTACATCCATGTATAGGAAAATTTCATGACTTCATCTCTCCTGAAGGCTGCATAATATTCCATTGTGTATATGTACCACAGTTTCTTTAGCCATTCGTCTGTTGAAGGGCATCTTGTTTCCAGAGCCTGGCTATAGTGAATAGTGCTGCAATAAATATAGGCATGAGGAAGGGGTTTTTGTATTGTATTCTTGTATTTTAGGGTATATCCCTAGGAGTGGAATAGCTGGATCGAACGGGAGCTCAATTTCCAGATTTTGGAGGAATCTCCAATTCGCTTTCTATAGAGGTTGGACTAGATGGCATTCCCACCAACAGTGGATAAGAGTTCCTTTCTCTCCACATCCCCACCAGCACTGATTGTTCTCATTCTTTGTGATGTGTGCCAATCTCTGTGGTGTGAGGTGGTATCTCATTGTTGTTTTGATTTGCATCTCCCTGATGATTAGTGACAAGGAGCATTTTTCCATGTGCCTCTTGGCCATTTGTATTTCTTTTTATCAAAGTGTCTGTTCATTTCTTCTCCCCATTTTTGATGGGATTAGATGTTTTTTTTTCTTGTAAAGTTCTGTCAGTGCCCTGTATATTTTGGATATTAGCCCCTTATCTGATGGGTGTTGGGTGAATAGTTTCTCCCACTTGGTGGGTGACTCTTTTATCCTGGGCACTATTTCTTTTGAGGTGCATAAACTTCTCAGTTTAATGTATTCCCATCTGTTGATGTCTGCTTCCACTTGTTTGGAAGTGCAGTTTCCTCCTTGAAGATGCCTTTGGTCTCAATGTCGTGGAGTGTTTTACCGACATGGTGTTCTATATACCTTATTGTATCAGGTCTGATATCAAGGTCTTTAATCCATTTGAATTTTACCTTCATACTTGATGTTAACTGGGAGTCTATGTTCGCTTTTTTGCAAGTGGCTAATGAGTTCTGCCACTTGTTGCTCCATTTAGAATTTCTTGCTTTTTTGTCAAAAATTAGGTAATTGTATGTCTGGGGGACAATGTCTGAGAACACAAGCCTATTCCACTGATCTGAGGGTCTGTCTTTATTCCAATACCACACTGTTTTGATAACTATTGCTTTGTAGTAAAGTTTAAAGTTGGGAAAAGTAATTCCTCCCATATTCTTTTTCCCAATGATTGCTTTAGCTATTCTAGAGTGTTTATTGTTTCAAAAGAATTTCAAAAGTGCCGGATCCATTCTTTGAAGAATGTCATAGGTATCTTTAGAGAGATCGCATTAAATCTGTATAATGCCTTGGGGAGTATTGCCATTTTGATGATGTTAATCCTGCCAATCCATGAGCAGGGTCCATTTCCGTGTGTCCTCTCTTATTTCTTGGAGCAGGGCTTTATAGTTTTCTTTGTATAGGTCCTTCAAATCTTTGGTCAAGTTGACTCCAAGATTTTTGAGTTTGTGTGGCACTATTGTGAATGGGATTGCCTTCTTGACTTCCTTCTTTTCCTTATCATTATTGGTGTATAAAAAGGCCATTGATTTCTGTGTGTTAATTTTGTAGCCTGCCACCTTGCTATATGAGTCTATTGTTTCTAGAAGCTTTTTGCTAGAGTCTTTGGGGTTTTCTAAGTAGAGTATCATGTCATCTGCAAGCAATGAGAACTTGACTTCTTCCTTTCCTATCTGGATTCCCTTGATATCTTTTTCTTGCCTGATCGCTATAGCAAGAACTTCCAGTACTATGTTGAAGAGGAGTGGTGAGAGCAGACAGCCTTTTATAAAATGTGTATATTGAAAGCAGAGGCTAGAGCAGTTCACATAGTCAATCGCTAGGAACCCTTAAAGTAAAGCAGGGGGTCTTCAAACTACGGCCCGTGGGCCACATGCGGCCTGCAGAGGAGTCTGATCTGGCCCGCCAGCAGTGAGCGCTGTTTGGTTGCCAAGATACCTGCCAGCATATACACTCAGTGTAACGGTTTCTCAGGGATGACGTGAACCACCTCTGCCCACAGAAGTCCGTTGGCTGAGTGGAGGGAGAGTTTTGAAATGTTTCTCTGACTTACTTCCGCAGATTACAGCTTTTCTACTTTCAAAAAACCAAGAAGTACCAGAGCTCAATGATGCAGAATGGAAATGGCACCTTGCCTTTCTGACAGATATAACAGAGCTACTCAACAGTTTCAGTCTGCAACTTCAAGGCAAGGGGAAGCTTATCTGTGATATGGCATCGCATGTGAAAACAATTGAAGTAAAATTAGGCCTTCTCATCAAACAAGTACAGGAGGAAACCTTCAGTCATCTCCTAACAACTCAAAACCTGTCAGCGGACAAACCATTGGTTGCATTCCCAAAGGAAACATGTCTGGTTTCTCTAGAATTGTTGCAAAAGGAGTTTCAATTTAGATTCAAAGAGCTTCATCTCCATAAACAGGACATACAGCTTTTTTGTAACCCATTTTCTGTTGAGATTGAAAATGTCCTTACAATTCACCAAATGGAACTGGCTGAACTGCAGAATTGTGATTCTCTGAAAGACGCATTTAAGTCAAGTAACCTTTTGAATTTCTATGCATCTCTCCCCTCTGAGATATATCCAAATATCAGGAACCATGCACTCAAAATGGTAACCATCTTTTGTAGCACTTATGCCTGTGAACAGACTTTTTCAAGAATGGAACATCTGAAATCTCCAACCAGATCAAGATTAACTGATGCCTACTTGCATCACTTGTTATGGCTGGCAGTGACAAATATGGAACCGGACTATGACCATTGACATTGCTTTAGCCAAAAGCAGGCCCACAGTTCCCATTGAAATACTGGTGCGTGATCTGTTTATTTATAAATGGTTTTCATTTTATTTATATAAGATATGTGCAGTGTGAGTAGGAATTAGTATCTCATATAGTTCGGCCCTCCAGCTCTCTAAGGGACCATAATCCGGCCCCCACTTTAAAAAGTTTGAGGATCCCTGAAGTAAAGAATAAAGACATGACAAGTTTGTATTCTATTTTTGCCTGTCTTAAATTCTCCACCTAAAAGACCCTAAACTGTTTTATTCTATGGATTTTCCTAGGAACATATTTGCTGCCTGCCATCTATTTTACTCTTTTTCTTGGCACAAATTTGTTTGTCCTATTATCTATATCTATCTATGTCCTATATCTACTTTTTTCCTGGGCCTAAATTTGTTTCCTGACTATATTCTAAAGGAATTCAACCATTTTGCTAAAGAGACTATCCTAACCTTGGGGGATTTTTAGGGAGAAGACTTCCAAAATAATCTTTTAAATTTTTATATAATTTCTGATAAGACAACTTACATATTGTTTTATATCCATTTGTTATAAACAGGTCATCTATTTTATAAATGTCTATGCAGTGAGAGGTAACAGACGCAATATTCATATAGTAGCTTACATGGTTCTTGAATTCAAAACCTTAGTAGAAAAAAGTAGGAAACAAAATGGGATGTATAATACTGAATCATTTAGACAAATGAAAATGTGTATTCACTTTGTGCAATAAAATAAATGCAGAGGAATGGACACACTTTTCTTTCTTTTTTATTCTGTGTAAGGTATTGCTTCAGGAATGCAACATTTTATTTTATTTACAATTTTAGTTTTTAAATTATCTTTATGTCCCATGAATACAAACACATTTGTACTTGGGTTTTAGTTATAAAAATAGAACACCCCCTACACCATTGCCACCTTCCCACCAGCAATGCCCTCCATCTCTCACCTCTTCCATCCCTTGCCTGTATTTGAGATAGGCATTCTATTTCTCTCACTATCATTGTCATGATAGTTCTCAGTGTAGTTATTTCATTAACTGAACTCACCACTCTTTGTAGTAAACTTTATACCATGGGCCAGTCCTTCAAGCCCTCATCTCTATTGTCTCTGGGTATCATTACAATAATATTTTTTATCTTTATTAAAACCCACAGATAAGTGAGACTACTCTATGTCTCTATCTCTCTTCCTCTGACTTATTTCACTCAGCATAATAGTTTCCATGTCCATCCATGTACAGGAAAATTTCATGACTTTATTTTTCTGATGACTGCATAGTATTCTATTTTGTATATGTACCACAGTTTCTTTGGCCACTCATCTGCTGTAGGACATCTTGGTTCCAGAGTTTGCTATTGTAAATAGCACTGCAATGAATATAAGTGTAAAGAAGGAATTTTTGTATTATGATTTTGTGTTCCTAGGGTATATCCCTTGGAGTAGAACACTTTTTGATATAGCCAAAGTGTAAAGATTAGCCATATTGAGCCTTAAAATTTACTCTCAAGACCCCTGATCAGAGAGGTGGTGTAAACAGTTGATGCTTTTTGAGTTGTCAGAACTAACATCTTTAGTCACTTTGTGTGGTGAGGTTCTACTTCATTTTTCCATTGCAACCTTTGTACTGTTGCTGATTTGCGTGTGTTTTGGGGGGGCATACCCACTGATGCTCAGGGGTTACTCCTTGCTATTTGCTCAGAAATTGCTCCTGGTTTGGGGGAGCATATGAGATACCAGGGATCAAACCGTGGTCTGTCCTAGGCAAGCGTGTGCAAGGCAAACTCCCTATCACTTGCACCACCACTCAGGCCCCAGTGTTACTGTTTTTTATGTGTTGTGGTGGAGTTCCTTGACAAAAGAAATGGGTTCTTCTCAGGGCTGATTTCACACACCTCAGTTTAATTCAAAATGGTTCTTTATTTAATCTAAACTGTGCCCACAGCTGGACTCTTTCACCTCAATTGAATTTAATTGGCACCTTTTTAAGTCCAAACTCCATAGCCACTCCTGTTGAGCCTCACGTACATCAGTTAATTAAAATGCTGATTTTAAAACATTTCTATTTCATCATGTGTGGATTTGCTGTAGCACTTATTACTAATTATGCCTGGTTCACACTAGTAATATCACACAAGTTGTCCCTGGGCACCACTTGGCAGGTAATGTTTTAAAATGAGTGGAGTAGTTCACTGGACATGGGTCTTGCTTGCTGGTGCCTTTACTGACTTGGGTGATGTACTTGTCCCCCAGCTGTTGTTACACAAGCTTGGAGTACACAACTGAAAGCTGCTGCGGTAAGTAATGCCATTCTGCTATATGCCAGGTAGTTGCTCTTGCACATACACACACTGCTCACCACCAACCTGCCAGTGGCTACCCCAGCTTTATTGCTATATCCTTCCTCTTCTTGTAGATCTTTATGCAATTCTTTAACACAGCTTTTAAAGTTTTCTAAAATAAAAAGTAAATATCTTTACTCATAATAACATTCAACCTTTAGAATTTCTCAATAATAAATCTTTGAAAGCCATTCTTCAGAAAATTAATATTTATTTTCATTACACTCTTTATAGGCAACTCTTTTATATTTTAAACTTGTAATTAAAATTTTGTATTAATATAGCACTAATATACAGATGATTAAGTTTTACCTATGTATACAAATATATGCAGTTTCACAAATTGAGCATACCTGTGCAATCAGCTCTGTGAACATGATACAGAAGCTTCTACTGGCCCAGTCATCAATCCTTTACATGCTCTTTAGTCACTAATAGTTTCTGGGAGCCACTATTGTGGGTATTAATTAGAAAGATCAGCCTTTTCAGGTTTTGTATGTTATATAAATTCAACCATACATTTATACTTAAGTCTGTCTTCTCTAGCTCAATATTGTGTTTTAATATTTATATGTGTATTTGTTTTGTTTCCAATGAAATGTTTCTCATTATTACTGCTATTAAATCTTCTATTTTGTGACTATGTTATTGTTTATTTTCATTCTATTTTGACTATATTTGTAGAGGTTCCAGTTTTGCTCTTACTATCTAATTTTGGTAATAACTTTCTAGTGTGCCACTTGGACTACATGTATTCAAGGTAAGTAACATAATGTTTAAAAGTGAAACTAATTCACAGTATCTACATATATATATATATATATATTATATAAAGATAGATGATTACCTCAAAATGGCCAAATCTTTACACTTTGGCTATATCAAAAAGTGTTCTACTCCAAGGGATATACCCTAGGAACACAAAACCACAATACAAAAATTCCTTCTTCACACTTATATTAATTGCAGTGCTATTTACAATAGCAGACTCTGGAACTAAGATGTCCTACAGCAGATGAGTGGCCAAAGAAATTGTGGTACATATACAAAATAATATACTATGCAGTCATCAGGAAAATGAAGTCATGAAATTTTCCTATACATGGATGCACATGGAAACTATTATGCTGAGTGAAATAAGTCAGAGGGAGAGAGATAGCCGCAGAATAGTCTAACTCATCTGTGGGTTTTAATAAAGATAAAAGATATTATTGTAATGATACCCAAAGACAATAGAGATGAGGGCTTGAAGGACCGGCCCATGGTATAAAGTTTACTACAAAGAGTGGTGAGTTCAGTTAGTGAAATAATTACACTGACAACTATCATGACAATGATAGTGAGTGAGAGAAATAGAATGCCTATCTCAAATACAGGCAAGGGGTGGAAGAGGTGAGAGATGGAGGGCATTGCTGGTGGGAAGGTGGCACTGGTGAAGGGGGTGTTTTATTTTTATAACTAAAACCCAAGTACAAATGTGTTTGTAATCATGAGGCTTAAATAAAGATAATTTAAAAACTAAAATTGTAAATAAAATTAAAATGTTGCATTCCTGAAGAATACCTCACACAGGAAATAAAAAGAAAGAAAAATGTGTCCATTCCTCTGCATTTATTTTATTGCACAATGTGAATTATTGTTTTGTGTGTACACATTTTCAAATGAATCAATATTATACATACATTCCATTTTGTTTCCTACCTTTTTCTACTAAGGTTATGAACTCAAAAACCATGTAAGCTACTATATGAACATTGAGTATGTTACTTCTCACTACATAGATATTTATAATATACTAAGTGAAATGAGTCAGAGGAGAGGGATAAGTTTTTCACATTTCTGGGAAAAATAAAAAAACAACAACAACAGTATGGTAATAATATACAGAGAAAATGGAGATAAGGATCAGGAGAACTAATCTGTCACAAAGAGCGTTGAGTGTAGTTAGAAGGGTCTACTATGGCAATAATAATTAGAACTGATCACTCTGGACAAGAACTGGGTGCTGAAAGAAAAGAAAGTTACATGCATGGCATCCCTTCATTAATAATAGTGCAAACTACAGTGTCAAAAAAGGAAGAGAAAAATTGAGAGAGAGAAATAAAATATAAAATGCCTGCCTCAGAGGCAAGGAGATTTTTGTAGAGAAATGGGAACATTGGTGACTGGAAAAGTTTGCTCTGTACTACATATGTGAAAGTAAAAACAGAAAATTGCAGAAAGAAAGAGATAAAAATAGAGAGACAGATGGGGCTGAAGAGTTGGTACAAGTAGTAAGGCGTCTGCCTTGCCCATTCTAGCCTAGGACAGACCGAGGTTTAATCCCCCTGTGTCCCATATGGTCCCCCAAGTCAGGAGCAATTTCTGAGCACATAGCCAAGAGTAACTCGAGTGTCACTGGATGTGGCCCAAAAACCAAAAGAGAGAGAGAGAGAGAAAGAGAGAGAGAGAGAGAGAGAGAGAAGTGAAAGAAGAAAAATGTATGCCCCAGAAACAGGAAGGGGAGAGGACATTGGGGAGGGAGAAAGAAATTGCAGACATTGGTAGTGTGAAATATTCGCTGGTGAAGTTGTACATTTTATGACTGTGTAAAACAATAACAACTTTATCTGTGGAAAATAAAGCAACTCTATTATGAATAGCCTTCTAACCATGGTGTTTAAATTAAAAAATAAAATATGGAAAAATGGAATAACACATGAACTAAGTATAAGTTACGTTGCTAAGAATTTAGAAAATTAACAGATCTTTACAAATAAAGTAGATACTTCTGATTCAGAAGATTCTTTACCTTTATGTGATGTCCATAAAAGTACACCTTTAATTCATCTTTGTTTTTAAAACAGTATTTTTCTTTTCTTTTTCTTTTTTTCCTTATTTTAACCTTGATACCAATCTTGCCAAATATTATTGGATGTAATTCCAAGCACTCCTGCTGGAATGATACTATTTTCTTCCAGAGCAACCAAAACAAATTAAAAATTACTTCTGTTACTAATTTTCCAAAAACTTGCTTGAAGAATTGTTTTAGGTTATCCTGGTGACATTTATTAAGATCACAAGGTACAGAGATAAGACCATCAGACATGTTTATTTTACTTTACTATTTGTATCCTCCCACACCTGTTTAGCTCAGTCACCCTAACTATCCTGTACTTGCCTATTTTAAATGTTAAGTTGATAAAAGGCAAGAGCACACTAGTTAAAGGAAAATGCATTTAGCTCTCTTTTTATTAGTTTCATGGGCGACTCTAATTCCATTTACCAGGTAAAATAAAAGTTTTAAATGTATTTGTTCAATTATCTACTATATTGCTATTCATATAAAAATATTTTATCAGAATTTCTAATTTTTTTCAGTTATAAGTTTGATTAGAATAGCATTGAATGCATGAATTTTACTTTTTTATCTATGTTTCGGAAACAAGGTAGTTTCATAAAGAAAAGCAACTTTGACTTTGCTTGCATATGATTAAAGACAGTTTTACAATCATATAACCTCTCATTTATTTCATAGTATGTTGTTGATATTTTCCCTTTGATTTTTTAGTCAAAATGGGCAATTTGATATTTAAAAGACTGGCCATTATATAATTATCCTTCTTTTTTAATGAATTCCAGACTCTTTCCTATGACAACTACCTTTATATATCCTTAAGTTTTCCTAGTTGCTTATTTTTGCTGGACTGTATCCTGTCTCGTTACATTGGGCTGTAGTAACCTCATCAAGCTTGTTTTCACATATGCATTGCTTAGTGAAATATATATGTATTTCTATAACTTTTCATCCTCTGAGGACATTCAATGAATGAAAACCCAACATCATGCACCTTGTGGTTTATTAAGAACCCGTAGAAAATCCTATTGCAGTAGCTATGCAAAGTTCTAGTTAAACATTGTCCTAGCGTTTGCACTGCTCCTTCTGTTGTTTTTACGCTAAAGACTCGGTCCAGGTTGGAGGCAGTATTGACTTTGTAATTAAACCATTTTACCTTCAGAATTTTGTAATCACTGCATTAAAAACCATCTGTTACAGTGAGAGGGTAAACTCTTTTTCTTCTCCAGGTAAAGAAAAATCTACCTGGGCTTTAGTATGGTTTTAGAGCCTTGATTTGCTAACATGTCAGGATGTCAGTACTGAAAAAGAATTCTTTGAATGATGGACAAGAAAGTCTATAAGTTTAAAATAAAGATAAAAATACCTTTTAACCTGCTGCTCTATTTTTCAAGGTACAATGTTTTCTCTTGCACATGGATCATTATGAATTTATTTGATGATAAAGAAGAATAAAAAATATTGATATAGTAAATATATTAGCTTTTTTTTAACTTTTCATGATATTATTTGGACTCAGAGAATGTTTTTACCACCTGAAGTGTGGTGTTTATTACAGTGTCTAAAGAGTGCTCACAGGCTCATGTAGAATGATCAAGAAAAGAAAAATTGTTTTCAGACACCATTTGAAATGATTTGTTTATGGGTCCGGAGAGATAACACAATGGCGTTTGCCTTGCAAGCAGCCGATTCAGGACCAAAGGTGGTTGGTTCTAATCCTGGTATCCCATATGGTCCCCCGTGCCTGCCAGGAGCTATTTCTGAGCAGACAGCCAGGAGTAACCCCTGAGCACTGCCGGGTGTGACCCAAAAACCAAAAACCAAAAAAAAAAAAAAAAGAAAGAAATGATTTGTTTATGAAATCTAAAATGCGTTATAGTGGTGTAGGGTCTGTATATCTTCTCCTCCTGCTCTCAGAAAGAAGAGGCAGAGTGGCCTGCTATGCACCTCTGTTAACATTTTAAAAGACATGAAAACAATCTCAAACCCAGCCCTATACTATGTATATAGGTAATGTCTGAACAATTCCTATAAACAAATCACACTTTTTTAAATTGGAAAATGTACAACTTCCAAATATTCGAAATATAAATTTTGGTATCAGACGAGGAGATGAATTGTGGCTTTGGTAATCTTTGGCTTATGAACTTAGTGGTATCAAATAACTTTCTTAAACTTTCTCTGCAAAATGATTAAAATAAAAGCACTTCTATCACACAGTTGTTTTGGAATTTTTTTTGTAAAAATGTGACAAAGATCCTGGTATACTGATGAGCATATAAGACTTCATTATAGGAAAATTATATACCTGTCTTTTTTGTGGATGGAGGCATCAATGACTGTACTCAGCTTAATCCTGGTTCTATGCTGAGAGGTTACTCGGAGTGGTGCTTGAAGATTCATATGGGTGGCAGGGATCTATCTCAGGCCAGCTACTTGCCAAGCAAATCCCCTGACTATTAAACTATCTCATTACCCCCTATATGTCTTAATTGATACCAAAAAACAAAAGGTTAAGGCATTTCACCTTTAAGTTTCAGTGTAGTTCATAAAAAAAACTAAATATGTTGCTTTGTGGTATATAGTAAGCCAAAAATAAATGACTAAAACTTGGAAGAGGGAAGAAAAGAAGCAACAGTGGCAGAACAGAGTGTATTGTTAACTGTAGTAGTTCAGAATACAAATTTCAACCTCATGGTGCCTATGTATGACTCTTACCTCTGATGCTAACTAGATGAATAACTTTGATGAATTCACCCAATGTTTCCAGCATATAATCTCCTCTCCTTTAAATTGGTACTAGAAATTGGTTCTAACTTTAAAGAGATAAAATGAAGATTGGCTAAGATGATAAACACGACCCAGAGAGCACAGAGCCTCAAATTTATTTATATTAAAAGAGTTCCATGATTATATGTGACTAATGTCTATTGAACATCAGAATTTAAGATAAGTTAATTGCCACTTATGTCTATTTTATAGGGGATGCTATTAAAACCATTTATGGCAGGTGCCAGATAATCAACAGTTAAGTGGTTCTTTTTTAATTGAAATGGACAATTAAGAATAAATTCTCTTTAGTATAACACTGGGAAAGTTACTTTAAAAATACTTAAGTCAAGAGTATTTTCTGGAACCAGAGAGATAGCATGGAGTTAGGGCATTTGCCTTGCATGCAGAAGGACAGTGGTTCGAATTCCGGCATCCCATATAGTCCCCCAAGCCTGCCAGGAGAGATTTCTGAGCATAGAGCCAGGAATAACCCCTGAGTGCTGCCTGGTGTGACCCCCCCAAAAAAAGAATATTTTCTGATGAGTTGTTAACAATGCATGTTAACAATACATGTTCCCCGAAACAATGCATGTATGAGAATACATAGTAATTTTGACTAAAAAATTATGTAAAAATATAAGAAAAAGTCATGAGATTCTATGTGTTTTTGTTTTGTAATAACTTATAGGAGATATCACATAATATCATATTCCAGAAACACGTTTGTATATGTAGCTGCTTTATTGATTAAAAAAAAAAAAGAAAATCTGTGACAAAAGTAAGAGTAGGTAGATTTGAAAAGGAACTAGACCTAACAATCGGAAATGGAATTTCAAAGAAATACAAATTATTTTAGCAATTGCTTGATTTTTTAATGTTTAATATTCTTTAGCATAAAAAAAATCTCACATTCCACACTGCTTTCTAGAACCTCGAGTATCAGAGTAAAACATATACCTTTCTTTAAATTTGGTCTGATTTATAATTGCAAGGGGATAAAAAAAAATTCTCTTGATTGGGAAATAGGTGGTTATTATGAACAGCTCATTTTATACCATAGATTAGCAACAGGTCAAAGGTGCCTCCTTGAACTATAAAGCAAGGAAAGGTCAAATGGAAAGTCTTAGGATTTTCTTTTAGGGAAAACTGGGTGACCAACATCAATTCTAACTGAAAGATTAACTTGATAATGCCTAAAAAGTTTCGAGAATTTCTTCAGATTTGTATGTGACTATATTATTAATATACTATCATTAGCTTTTGTTCAGTCTATTTTTTTTCTTGTTCTTATCAGGAGAGATAAGATGAAGTAAACCAGATGTGAAAGAAAGCACGGGAACCCCTCAGCTGTGTCTCAGTCACCTGATTGTTCTTTGGCTGTGCTCATCTTGCCAGCCAACCAGTATCAAACACCTCAGCTTTGATCTCAATCTGACTCTATTTGACAAAGCCAGTTGCAGATGCTCTTCACTGAGACAACAGATTACAGACAATAATGCTAAAGAAATGCTATCTTCAGATGCTTTGCAAGCTATCTTATTATCCAGGGATATGCTTGCTCCAGGGAGTCCCAGAAATGAGGCAACTCTGGAATGGAAAGCATCTTTTTATTCAACTAAGAAAGTCTCCCTGATAAAAGCATTGTTAGCAGCAACAACTAAGTAACAACATAATAAATAAATAAAACATAATCACATAAATTTGTTTTCAAAGAGTATTTCCAAAGAGATGATGTGCTCATGCTGCTAAATATATGCCTTCCCCACTCCCAGCATACATTTACATTCACCTTTAGCTATTGAAAGTGAACAGCAAACATAAAATCTGATCAATGAATTAGCTTGCAAGCAAGTGATAAAAGTGCTAAGGATATATTTTGACCTCTAAGTCCCACATAGAGATAAGTTTTTGTTTACTAAAAACTATGAAAGGAAAAATGCAATTTTAACAATTTAGCTAAAACTCATCTTCACCAAAATATGTATATGGATTCAAATTGCTATTAAGTACAAAGCAAGAGTACTTGGTTATTATATTATCAGATGGAGCAAGTGACTATTGGTGTCAAAAAGAAGTTTTGAGCTATATGCTTCTGTTCAGGTTGGTGGATGCACAGTGAGTTGTCAAATTCCTCCCTGTCTTAGCAGCACTGGAAATAGCAAATGATGTGACATATCTGTACTTTTTATGTAGAAATTTCATTTCTTTCATGAATGTAATGTTTTTCTTTTGTTTTATTTAGACACAGTGATTAATATAGTTGTTTACCATGTATTTTCAGGCATTCCTGAAAATTCCTGAAATATTCCTACCCCTCCACTATTTACCTCAGATTTTCACATACACACAAACCTAACTCCTTGACAGTTTTTGTATTTCTTTGTTGTAGTTTGGGTCCATACTCACAGGAGTGTTGGATCTAGTGGTTTATATATATACTTTACCTTACACCACAATGTATTTCAAGACCCCTGATCCTTGTCCCTAAGTTACAGAAGACCTGCTCTTCTTGCTTCCCCTTATGTTCATCTATTTCCTTATTATTATTGTTTCCTTGATGCAAGCCTGTATTTTGCCCACCGTTGTTACCCACTATTCCCTAACTATATGATACCATAGATCAACAATTAATGAAAACACCTGGTATTCTTAGCCTTCTGACTTAACATAAGAAATCTTATTTTGGGACATTGATGATGGGAATGTTGCACTGGTGATGGGTGGTGTTCTTACATGACTGAAACCCAAACACAATCATATATGTAATAAAGTTGGTTAAATAAAAAATAAATAAAAAAAGAAATCTTATTTTTTAATTTTCTGAAGTTAATGGGAAAAATAGAAGTTTTGCTTTCATCTGAAAACAGAAGATGATTTACTTATCTTGAAGACACACAATCTCACACTAAAGTGACATCACCCCAAGACTCTATCTGTACTTTTCATTCTTTCTAATCAATACAGCCATTCCATTAGTCAATAGAAAATTTGAGGGCTTCTCATACATATTCTAGGCTTCTCATACATATTTATTTACCTCTACTAGAGTTCTTTTCTCCAAAACTTATTCTTGTTCATATTAATAAAACAATGCTTTATTTCTGTATTTCATCTTGACTTTGGCAATCGTAAGATTATCTCAAATTTCTTGTGTGCATAGTCACAATAAAATGCCTACTATTTCCCCTTTATTATCCACCAATAAAAGAGAATAATGAAAAGATTTTTTTAAACAAGAACAATGTAAAAAAAAAGAACAATGTTTGGATATTTCCAAAATTCTCACTAATAAGTTCAAATAGCACTTTCTTGGTAGCCAAATTTAAAAAATAAAACATAATCTCATGGTCATTAGCAAGATATTTAACATTTTAATTATCACCTCTTTGATATTATATATTTTATATGCAAGATGCTTCATAGTTTCCTAATCATATTTGTAATAATCAAATGTAATTATTGCAGGAAGTAAATAAAAGGTCTCCAATAGTTTTCCCTATCCTAGGAAATCAATATCAATCATTTGAGTCCTAATCATGTCTCCAAAGTACATAGTATAGGGGTCAAGGCATCTGTCAGGCATTCATGTGGTTGATTCTAGTTTTATCCAGGCACGAAATAAATCTAGAAGAGCACTTCCAGAAATGTTTTTTAAGCACAAAGTCAGAAGTACTGAGCTCTGCTGAGTATGGACCAAATAGGACCCCAATATGTTTCTTTTTATAAAAATACTTGAAATGTATGTTTTTGAGAAAAATGTAAGATTATGCATACTAACGTATTATCTGCTTCTCCCCTGATTACCAAATTAACAAATTTCCATATGTTTTAAAACTCATTCGGGGGGAACTTAGTTTGTACAGTGTTAATAGTCAGAAATATTTCATGTAAATCAAAATATCTACTAAATGTTGTAATATAAAAACAACCCAATATTGCTCTAAAATATTTAATACTCCTTAAATTATATTTCAGACTCTCAAAGAAAATGAAGAAAACCATAATTTTTCTCTTCTTATGTGAATGAGCACACTGCAAAGGTGGTTGAATGGATTCCCCCCGTCTGTTTCCTGCACTGCCTCAATATAATGTGCTGGCTCCCTTTCTTATCATATCCTTTTTAACCCTCAACCAGTTCTATTTTCCCTCTTTAAACTCAGCATCCAGGTTTCATTCTGTGTACATATTATAGAGCATTTTTAATTTAAAGTTATTTAATTATTATAGGCAATTATTGTTTCCATCGTAGAAAGGGTAAAGTATATATTGTGAGCTATTTCCAACCCACTGACTTGTTCTTTTAAAATTTAAAAGGTGTTCTTTTAAAAGTAACTGTAGGAGGACTGCCATTAATCAGATTTATTGTGGTGGTAATTTTTCAGTACATACAAAAGTCTCAACATTATGTTGTACATCTGAGATAATAAGATTGTTTGTCATGTAAACCTTAAAACAAATTTTAAATAGAGAAATGGAGAAGTTGAGTATATGGAGCACATTTTTATAATTTGATATGCAAATTTATGTAAGAATATTTATCTTAAGTTTCTGTTTCTTTCCCTTTTTTCCTCCTTTCTCTCACTGTAGCAACCAGGGCATAAGGGCAGCTAGAACATGTGGCCTTTTATTTGATCATGGGTAATGATCAACTAAACCCAGAGAAAGGTAGATCAGTTTTCCTAGCTTGCATACTAAATAGAATCTTTTTAGGTGCTTTTCAATTGTGAGTCCATCTGCACTACCATTAAGAAGGAACAATCTACAGAAATTAAAAGACTAAACACAATGAGACTACAAGACTAAACACATTTAAAAGACTAAACACAATATGTAAAGACTACTAAATATGTGCATGTTGGGTAGCTACTCTATAAGTGGAATTGCATTCTTATTTTTCTGTGAATCACAAGAGTCATAGATTGTGTTTGTTTGCTTATTTTCATATTTTTTATTTTTGTATTATATTTTTGGTCTTTATATTTACATCCTACTATTTTTTAGATCTTAAGCTATGTTTATGATTCTTTGAACTATACAAAGGAACACTGAAATATGCATATGTGCTCTGTAATTTATGTTCCCTAACCATTGTCTTTATTTAGTAAGAATTACAAAGTGGGTAATTCATTTCAGTAATCCCTAGATATTTACTATAATAATATGTTTCTTATAGCACTTGAAATAAATTCATATAGTATCTTGGAGTGTCTGTGACCTATTTCTCAAACACATTAGTCAAATGCATCATCGAATATATATTTACTCTTTTTTTCTGTAACAACTTATAAAGACCAACATGTTTACAAATTTAGAAGCAATTTTGATATGATAAAAATATTGTTTGCATCTGTCTGAATACATGCTGTTTTCGATAGTTAAAGTTTTAATTTAATTACTTATAGTTCTTTTTATATGGCCACGAATAAAAATATAACATTTTATGGGCCTGTCGATTGCTGTAGGCTCTGGAAATTGTATGTTACCACATTTCAGAGCAGTAATATTTGGGAGGTACTATACTTCTTGATTTTTAATAACTAATTATTATATAAAAGACTACTTAAATGTGAAGTGAGTGAATAAATAAAGAATTGTCAAGTCAGTTATTAATTTTGGAAATAAAAATGAAAAATGTTGTTGCTATAAAATGAGATTATTACTGTCACATGTTCTGACAGTCATTTTGTTGTTCCTATGTTCACGGTATGATCATTTTTAACATATATATGGAATTAACAAGCCATAATATTAAACATAATATTAAGCATTAAAGGCTGTTTTCACCTATATTTCCAATACTCACCCACTATCTTGGTTCTTCTTTGGATAGGAGGCTTAAGATAGGAGATGGACTAGGTGTCAAAACTGAAGGATTTTCATTGTTCATTTTACTCTATAATTAGAGAATTTAAATTTTAGTATCTTCCTTCATATTGGTCTAAATGGTCTTAATTGTTATTTCAGAACTCTGCATTTCACCTAGGAACCAGGAGAATAATATATAATTTTATTTGTTTTTGTGCAATGTACTAACTTAAAATTTACCCTAATTTAATTCAAATAGTAGGAAAGTCCGTGAGATGTGTCCATGAGATTTGGATTTTTCAGACTGTGTTGCACTAATGCCTAAGTTTGTCTTTTGGATAAAGAAAAGAATATCATGAGGTCAGTTTAAGGGGATGTAGCAGTTTAGAAATTAAAAAGCAACTAAGTTAATTTTTTTTTATTGAATTCTACTTTCTCTTGCCAATCCATAGCTCTAGCCCCCACCTTTATTTTGTCAGAATTTTGCTGAAGAAGCCTTGGCAGATTTAGAGCTCACAAATGAATAGATGCTGTTGCAGATCTTCTTTAATATATAAATAGATCATAGATTTTATCTGATACAGTGTTATGGTAAAGCAATGGGAGGAAAAACAATAACTGTAACCCACTAAAGCATCCAAGTCTAGACAAGGGCAAATGTTCTAGACTACAACTTCATCAGCTCCATCTCTTACCTCTCTTCAACAACTTCTACTCTGCCAGTTATTTCTCTGTAGCCTACATGTATAGTTATCATTTTTCCAGTAAAAAAGAATTAAAAAATTCCTTTTTTTAGCTATATAATTCTGTGTTCTCAAAAAAAAATAATAACCCAGGAGTACAGGATAGTTACTTAAAGTGTTCCTTCTGGGGTAAGGGATATAGCTCAGTGATATGGTGCACAATGCAACAACACACAAACACACAGATGCATGTGTATACACACATAAAGTGTTTGTATTGCCTTCCTTTTTTCCTTTTCCCATTGATAACTCAATCTGAAGTCATACAAACTGGCTTTGAAACTAAATACTCTATTGAGATCACCCTCACAATTACCCAGTCCTCATATTATGAAACCCAATAGATGTTTTCATATATATATATATATATATATATATATATATATATATATATATATATATATATATACAGAGAGAATTATATATCGAGAATATAAATAGAGAATTTCAAAATTATCTTGCAACAAACAGTGGAAAATATAGCATTGCTATATATTTTGCTATATATATTGCTATATATTATATATTAAATATATATGTTGTATATAGTATATATAATATATATTGCTATATATATACCAATGCTATATTTTCCACTGTTTGTTGTAAGATAAACTTGAAATTCTCTATTTCCTTGATGTCAATGTCCAATTTCTTCTTTTATTTGCTTCCAGCTTTTGCCAGGAGTCTCTTGCATAACGTCTTCTCTGTGTCTTCCCTTTAAATGTAGGATTTTCGCAGGTGTCTTCTTTTGTTCTACTGTTCTGTTCAATCTGTGAACTCTCCCTGCATAATCACTTTGACAATATATGGTATTAATTAACACATAATTTAAATAAGCATCAGTGAATATATAGTTTTTCTTTGGAGTTCATAGCTTAGAAATAGCCAATCCAGACAATTTTCAAGAACACCTCAAAATCAGTTTACAGAAAAGAATGATTATATTCATGTCATTGACATTTCTCTCACTACACTTAATCTTTACACTTAGCCTATATTAACTAATTAGTTATTACCTAATTAGTTATTGCTATCACTACATCCTAAGTTTCTCAGATGTCTTCTGGCAAGCTCTTTTCTCTCCCTTCTAACCATCACATGCACCCTCCATTTCTAATTACTCAAAGCTTGTCTTCTTATTTTTAACTTATCAAATACATCACATGAGTTGAGACCTTAATCACTATTTACCTGAAATGTTTCAATATCTTTCTTACTAATTATACAGATTGTAGTTACCTAGGAATTCCAGGCATTTTTGTTTTATGACATATGAGGCTTCCAACCATGAGCTGCTTGTACCACTGAAGAGTTTGTATTTTAGTAGTAACTGATATAAAACAGGTCTACCTCAAAAAAATTAGTACAAGAAGAGTATTGCATCTTTAATATAACTTAAAAGCCCCTTGAGTGTTGGACATTAGTACTTGCAAAGATTTTGGGTGAAATATTATTTTTTTATTTCTTCATGCAAATATAATGTATGGCTTTTTTGACTAAAGGAATGTGTGATATATCTTGGCTTGAAAGCAGGAGGCAGATGAGTTGCTAGGCTATGGAAAGGAGTGTTTGCATGGAGAAATAATTTCAAAAGAGGAAGTCATATGTTTATAACCTCATCAATATTAACTGGGCTTGAAAGAATGAGATGTGACATTTCTATTGATGCGGGATTGAATCATAATCTCCATAGTACCTAAATTTTACTAAGCATAGTTTAGTGGTACTTTTCCCCATTTTAGTTCTACTGCTTATTCATTGACTCTACTATAAATTATTTTCATATCCTCATAGATATATACATATGCATATCCATGTCTTAGAAGGATCCTTTCTTTGTCATTTTTGCTATTGAAGCTATTTTAATCTTCTTTCAAAAGGAAATAATAAGAGTTTCTCCTGGGGCTGGCGAGGTGGCGCTAGAGGTAAGGTGTCGGCCTTGCAAGCACTAGCCAAGGAAGGACTGCGGTTCGATCCACCTTCCCACCCCCGGAGCCCCAAATGGTCCCCCCAAGCCAGGGGCAATTTCTGAGCGCTTAGTCAGGATTAAACCCTGAGCATCAAACAGGTGTGGTTCGAAAAACCAAAAAAAAAAAAAAAAGTTTTTCCTAATATCACCATGAATATTAATGTAAGATTTTGGAACCAGAGAAATAGTACAGGAATTAATTCATTTTATCTGCATGTGGCACAATGGTTTAATCCCTGGAGATTTAATGGTCCACAAACACTACCAATCTGCCAGGAGTGGTACCTGAGCACTCCCCTGAGACTGAGAAGTAAAACATAAATACTTCAAGGTGTGCCCAAAAATACAAGTAAATAATAAAAGATTATACAGAGTTGTTGTGAAAATTAAAATAACACAACTGGTGATCAGTATTATTAATATTCTGGAAATAATTTCTATTTAAGAAAATGTAAACAATTTACTTTTGATTTAGTATTTCAGTTTGAACAATTCTAGAGTAGTAATTTTTCCTTACCTATAGAATAAAAAAGCAAAAATTGTGGAAGTATATTCAGAGCCAATGCTTATCAACTAACAAACTGATAATTGATCAAAAGTTTATAATATTTTTAACTTTTGGGTTTAGGTTTTTGGTATCCTAGACATTAAACATGGTTAAAATACTTTGATAATTTGGTTCTTCCTCTGTTGATTCTTTACTAAAAATAAATCTAGCATATATTTACCTGTTAAGGTTTAGTGAAGATGATACTAAATTGTGAATATACTCTGCTATATTATTTTCAATGAAGCAGGACATTGTTATAATTTTTAAATTTAGAAAGCACTTATTTGTTCATAATATAAAAAAATTTTAAGTAATATCCATCAGAAGAAAATTTTAAACCAATAAAACATATTTTATAAAATATTCAAGAACACATAAAATATTTATGTATAATGTTAGGTATATATCAATATGCATGGAGAAATATATAATTATATTGATATGTGCACGTGTATAAAATTTAGACATTAAAGGCAGAACTATGTCAATTTAATCACTTATTTTGATTTGTGAGAATATCTTGTTTTTATAAATAGAAAAAATATTAATAAAAAGTATTCTTGATCTCTGACAAAATTATTTATTACAGTATCCTGAACTCTCCAAAATATGAATATTTCTTTTTTTTTTGTTTTGTTTTTTTGTTTTTTTGTTTTTGGGCCACACCCGGTAACGCTCAGGGGTTACTCCTGGCTATGCGCTCAGAAGTTGCTCCTGGCTTGGGGGACCATATGGGACACCGGGGGATCGAACCGCGGTCCGTCTAAGGCTAGCGCAGGCAAGGCAGGCACCTTACCTGAATATTTCTAATGAAATAAATAACTTTTAACAACACATCTTCTTTTACTTACTGATGCATTATTGAAATAATTCCTGTGAGTGAAATATTAATTTAAAATTAATAAGACTGGAAAGACTAGAAAAGAATTAAGACATTTGCCTTGTAAGCAGCCAATATTATTTCAATCTACAACAGCTTATATGATCCACTCAGCACAAACAGATGTGACCAGTAAAACTCCAAAACAAAAAACCCCACCAAATTGAATAACCTTTGTCTTCTCATGGCTTATATTAAATTTTCTATTTAAGAAAAAATTGTTAAATATATAAATGAATTAAAAAGTAGATAGAATTATGCTTCAATGTATTCATCATCACATTTAAACAAATATAACATTTTGCTATATTTGCTTCACCACTTATTTTACATAACAAGATGTTTAACATTTAATTGAACCTTCATTTTTTTTTGGCATTCTCCTAAATCTCTCCCTAAAAAATTTTAAAATGAAGGTAACAAAAATCAGTATTTTACAGTCATAGACCATATGCTCCCTGTGAAGGTCCAGATTATTCTAAAGAAGCCAAAGGTGAAAACTGTAAATTGGGCTGATCAGTGAAACTCATATCATAGCATGAACCTAAGTTTGAATAGGAGTGGAAAAGGGAACTGCAGAGCCCTCAAGATGTAAACAATATTGAAAGTAGACCACAGTCAGAAAATGGCTAGATGGTTCCCAAACACATTGATTTTTTATTAAGTTTTATATTTGTAAATAATTAATAGCTTTATTTCCTATTTTTAGTTGATTTAATATTACATTTTATTCTTTGAAACTTACCTTTTCTTTCAGCATGATATTCTACAATTTGTTGTTAATGTATGTGAAAAACGTTATTTATCTGTAGTATATTGTATTTCATTACAAATTTTTATTTTATTTTTTATTTTGGGGGGCCACACTAGGTGACACTCAGGGTTTACTCCTGGCTATGCACTCAGGAATCGCTTCTGGTGTGGAGACCAGATGGGACGCCAAGAATCAAACTGAAGTCTGTCTTGGGTCAGCTGCATGCAAGGCAAATGCCCAATTGCTGCGCTATTGTTGCTGCCCCATTAAACACATTTGTAATTCAATTTCTTGGTAGAAGATTTTTAATTTCATAAAATGCAATATGAATATTTGCCACCTGTCTTCTTGTGCATAAGTGCATTCATTTAGAATGAATATATGGATCTTACAAATTGTAATGTCATTTTTCAGGCTTTAACAATCTACCAATTGATGAATTAATTACTGTTTGTTGAGAATCTATTTTACTTCAGTGAATAACTAGATATTTGCTATGTGTTTAAAATAGTATGATTTAGAATAATATCTAATAATACAAAAGAGTAATGCAATATTTCTCCTAGGAATGTCCAGGATTTTCTTTCTTTTGGTTTTTGGGTCACACCCAGCAGTGCTCAGGAATTACTCCTGGTTCTGCACTCAGAAATGCTCCTAGCAGATCTGGGACCATATGGGATGCCCGGAATCAAACCTGGGTCTGTCCCAGGTTGGCCGCGTGTAAGGCAAATATCCTCCAGCTGTGCTATCGCTCCAGCCCCTGTCCAGGATTTCTAATTATAAAAGGATAAACCCAGCCTTAGTGAAATTTTGCCCTGTCCAGTTCTGTGTCTCTGTGAAATGAAAGTGATTGATATTACTACCTGGATCTGAACTCATTATACTGTTTGGTACTTATCACCTTGAACAACAAATCCTAGGGAATTGTTTGTTCTGAGTTTGAAGGTGTTCCTACTTGCAATTTTAATTAAATCTTATTTGTTATGGGAATACATCAATAAACTTAACATATGGTCCCCACCATATCAGAACTTTGTGTCTAATTCCGAATCAGAAATGTAGCATGATAAACTGATAGAACATAGAGATCTAAAGGGAGCAAACAGAACAGACACCTCGTAGAATGAGGAGGGAGATGTTTCAGAGAGACACAGAAAATGGAAACAAGGTGGGAACAAGAAAGATAGCACAATGCTTAGGCAGCTTGCTTTGTACATGGCTAACCAGGTTCCCACCCTGACATTTGTAGGGTCCCCAGAGCACTGTTAGGAGTGATCTTTGAACACAGAGGCAAGAGTAAACCCTGAGACATCCAAGTGTAGCTCAAAAATATAAATCAAACAAGACAAACAAAAAACAAAAACTCAAAATCTATATTAGTAGGTATAGATGTTTTCAAAAACATCAGCTAAACACATCAAAGGAAGAAAAAATTCTGAGTATTCCTCTTTTTAATTTTAACTTGTTAATTTGTTAATTTTTAATTTTTGAGCATAGACTCTATTAAACCTCTGTATTCTTATATCAATTTGGGGGAGTTTCAAGATCTATTTCCTTAGATTATAACACCATTTTATCATACATTAGAAAGATAGAAAATTGAGCCAAAAACACCTTTTAAATAAGAGTTCTTTCAAAGTTGTTTGTGTCAATTTTAATGTCCTGAAATATTTTAGAGTCATTATCATTATTGATTTTTATAAGTAGTTTATCTTCATTGTTCACTTGCCATTCCATGTCCCTGTACTTTCCATTCTGAACACAGGGTATAAATGAAATTCTAGTGCCTATAAGTGATTACATCTGACCTCTAAAAATCCTATGAAATTTCCAATTGTAGACAAAGTTCCTAAGACCATATACATTGTATTGATTAGAATTAAATTCAGGAAGGAAAAAATGAAAAAGCCTTACACATAAGCAGATGAATTTGGACCTTGTTCTGAGGTAAAGACCCAGAAAAAAATCTTAAGCTGGGTGTGGTCTGTGTTTGAGGAAGATCTATCTGGAAGTGATGAAGAAATGGATTGACTTGGGACTAATACCTTAATCCTGATAAGGGATGAGTGTTTGTACTAGGGCATTGTACAAGAGGATGACAAGGCTGAGATAAGAACTCATAAAGATAATTAGAAGACACAGAATACCTGAGAGGACATGAGAGAGTTACTATGACTTACAGGTTTCTGGCTTTCAAAGCAATAAAAGAATGAGAGGAAAGACATAGGTTTCTGGCTTTCAAAGCAATAAAAAAAATGGGAGAAAAGACATCTGTAAACCAAATGGAAGGCTCTAGGTCTGTACAGTCTTGAGTTCAGGCACCTCAAAACATATTACAGTAATTGCTCCATCACCAGTAGTTGATGTTCAGATTAGTAATATGGAGGAGTTTTTGCTAGAATAAAGACTATAATAATTATCCACATATGATAATAATGATGATGTTTAAAAAACACTTGGTAATTTACCTTGAAGTTATTAAAGCACAAGAAATATCTAACATATATTAATAGTACTGACTACAACCCTTTATATTTTAAAATATAATACCTTAGGTCCAGGGTGTTGCTCAGTATGCAAAAATCTCAGATTTCATCTCTAGGACCACATGACTCCCCAAACACTGCTGGATGCGATTCTGGTAACCTGGGAAAACTGCCCTCCTGCATGGGCTCCACAACAATGACAACTAATTTAACTTTTTCTTAGAGATTCATAAAATTAATCAACAAAATATTTTCATATTAAAATGTTTTTACATAAAAATAAATAAAATGTTTTTACATAAAATTCCTTATTTTTAATGTTAGATATTAAAAGCTTGTGAAAAAATGGTAAAGAGCATATGAAAAAATTGAGCTTGAAAACAATATAAAGACTAAAAATTTCCCTCCCTATATTAAGAGTTTGTGTCATTGCATGATCACTAAAATATGCATCATAAATTTTAAATAGTACTTGTAATCATGTTTCAAAACATAATTGCATAATAAAATATCGCATTATTTCAGATTCCCCATGAAGTATTTATGATAGTTTGTTTACTTTTGTTTTTAAATAATAATTTCTTATTTAATTAGCACAAACTACGTTGCCTTGTTAGACAACTCTAGAGATAAAGCAGCCTATAAATGCATAAAGACATATAAGACATCCTATTATTCTCAAACTACTATTGTTTCTATGGAATTAAATATTTTAAATAATAATTGCCATTGATTGAGTCTACACAATGTGTCAAAATTCATTATGTTAAACATTTCATAAGATTTACCTCAATCTAACCGAACACCTTTTAGATACAATTAAAAACATTATCACATAGCTATAATGGTTTCAAGCGCAAACTTGTATGACTTTATAGTAAGCAATTTAAATTGCTACACATTTCCTTCTACTTTGGTATATCATTTTAATCATCATTTACATTTTAATATAAGTATACAATTTAAGATATATCACCCAATATTTTTTAATAACCAGGCACATTTTCTAAAATAATATTTTTTGAAAGTTAAAATTAATAATCTAAAATGTAAAGGTATCTGGGCAATGAATAATGCATAAGAAGAATATATATCTAGAGAGATGGGGTGCAAACGGTGCAAATATAATACCTCAGAATTCAAAGAAAACAGTCTAACCCATTTTAACATAAAGCATAGACAGGTTAATTTTCCATTGAGATCATGTGTTATACATCAATAAACTAAAGTACACAAAGCTAAATGATGACTTTTAATTAACAAACTGCCCAGAATGCTCATATTTGCTTCCATGTGTTTAAAGATGCTTGAAGGCTGTAAATCTCTGTCCCCCATTCTGACTATTGATTACAAAGAAAACCACCCTTGTTTTTAACTAATAAAAACAATGGGCTCTCTTTACTTTAGAGCAGGTATCTTAATAAGTAGTTAATTTTTCACTTTGTAAATGTGCTTCTCGTCTAATTATTACTTGAAGACTCTGTGACATCAATTTAAGATTTATATAAACACAATATACTAAGGTAGCTTAGTTTTGACCTTTTCATCACCTGTAGTTTTCTTCAATTTTAGCTCAAAATTAATTACAACAGCAAATGGAAAAAAGACTAATTAAAACCATTAATGAATTTTTTTCACTTTCCTTGATTACACTTTTTTTCTCAAAAAAAGGAGTCTGGGATTAAATATATAGAAAAATAATAGAAAATTTTATTAAGGCATGCATAAATAGTGAAAATAAATGATTGGAAAAAGGAATTTTCTAAGCAGTGCTCAGGAGTGGGAATCTCTCAAATTATTCCATGGCCTGAAGTTTAATGGAAAAGTCCAAAGATGTAACTAGGCTTTGACACTAGTGCTGGGGTTTACCAGTGCTACTTCTATAGAGTTGATAGGTCGCAGGATTATACCTGGTGATGTTTGAGGCACCTTTTGGTGCAGGGGACCAAAACAGGTCAGGCACATGTAATACGTGTGACCGAACTGTTGTACTGACTCCCACTCCTGTGAAATGTCATTTTTCAAAAATACTCAAGTGAAACCTCATGAAAAGACACTTGAGGTTAATTTTCATAATTTTGTGTTGTTATAGAAGACATAAAAGGGGCATAGAAGGTATTTTCACTAATGGATTCAAAATGTAATATTGTATTCACCGTTGATAAAGATCAGATTTCAGGGTTCATTTAAGTATTTCAGGTTGGGGCCGGAGAGATGGCATGAGGAAAGGCATTTGCCTTTCATGCAGAAGAATGGTGGTTCGAATCCCAGCATCCCATATGGTTCCCCGAGCCTGCTAGGAGCTATTTCTGAGCATAGAGCCAGGAGTAATCCCTGAGCACTGCCGGGTGTGACCCAAAAACCAAAAAGAAAAAAACAATTATTTCAGGTTGATATTTGTAACAACCCTATTCTAAGATGTATGTGAATCTTTTAAATCATGCAAGTTCCTTGTGTTTATCAAAATTCATTGTCATCATTATTAATGCAGTCATGTCAGCCTGTCCATTGGTGATCAACATTTGAATGTGGTTTAATTGTCACAAATTACAGCACCAGGGTCATCATTTGGAAGCCTTGGGATACTTTTGTTGGACTTCTGACTATTCTTCCATCTCTCTAAGCCTTGTTTTCAGATTTTCTTCAGGTGATGGATTTCTGTCCTGAACAGTTTTCTACATACTTATACCTCCCCAACATAATTTCTTTTCCAGTAACCCCTACTTTCTTGTGATTATTCCCATCTTAGTTGTTCTGTCACTTCTTCCAAGAACACTCTGGTCAGTACCTACCACCCCATCTTGCCTTCTTTTCACAATTCCACAGTTCTTTTCACAGTTTCAGTTAAACACTTACTAATTGTAACCAGTTGTATAAATGTTTAGCTTTATAACTGTCCTAGCTTCTAATATGTAGGTATCTCTACCATGGTATTATATAACCAAAATAAATAAAATTTAGCACTATTTATAATATTCTTATATTAGAAAGATACTTGAAAGCATATTTCACCAATTTTGCAAAGTACAAGATCTCATTTTATAATCTTAAATCTTGAAATTAGTGAATGGAATCACTTTGGGTCTACCAACAACCAATTTTTTCCTGCCTTTGCTAATGCCTATAATTAAGGAGCTACTGAAATTTATTTAACTTTTTATTTAATCATTGTGCTTTTGGGTTTTTGTTTATTTGTTTGTTTGGGGACCACACCAGGTGATGCTCAGGGGTTATTCCTGGCTATGCGCTAAGAAACAGCTCCTCGCTTAGGGTACCATATAAGATGCTGGAGATCGAACTGTGGTCCATCTTAGGCTAGCACGTGCAAGGCAGAAGCCATACTACTTGTGCCATTGCTCCACCCCTAATCACTGTGCTTTTGAAACAGACACATTGTGCTCTCTGCCATTTATGAACTTGAGGGTTTAACTTAGAATTCAATAACTGAATGAGATAGTATAAGGACCTTTTATATAACTTCATTATTTCTTATCTTTCTCAAAAAAAAAAACCATAGTCAATGCCATAATCACTGTTGTTTACTTTTCTGGAAGTATTTTATTGAAATTTCTTTAACTCACTCAGGATCATGAATCTCTCAAAATACAGTATGAGCTGCTTATTACTCCAACCATAGAAGAGTCATCACTACTATTAAGAAACTTGTATAACAAAAATTTCACTTCCAGTGCTACAGAAATCTGAGCTCCTTTCCATGGTCTATGAACATATCACTTGAATTCACCTCCTGTTGTTTTGGGAAAGTTGAAATGAGAATTTGGATATTAGAATTAATTTCTCTCAAAGGTTTTCTTTCTTTTCCCTCTGTCCCCCAGTGTGTGTGTGTGGGGTGTGTGTGTGTGTGTGTGGGTGGGTGGGTGGCTGTGTAACAACTTGAAAAAATATCACATCAGTACTCTATTCTGTTCTGTAGACTACAACTATATGAGCACAGTTTTATGGGTTCAAAAAAACCATCAGTGATTCTCTAATTTATTAACCACATTTTCTATGGAAATCAATATAAAGATTCCTCAAGAAACTGAAAATTGAGCTCCCATATGATCCAGCTATACCACTCCTAGGGATATACCCTAGGAACACAAAAATGCAATACAAAAATGTCTTGTGCACACATATATTCATATCAACACTATTTACAATAGCCAGAATCTGGAAACAACCCAGATACCCCTCAACAGACGAATATCTAAAGAAACTATGGTACACAATGGAATATTGTGCAGCTGTCAGGAGAGATGGAGTCATGAAATTTTCCTCTACATGGATGAACATGGAAACTATAATGCTGAGTAAAATAAGTCAGAGGGAGAGAGATACACACACAGAATAGTCTCATTCATCTATGGATTTTACAAAAATAAAAAAATAAGACAACATTGTAATAATGTCCATAGACAATAGTGATGAGGGTCAGAATGACTGGATTATGATGTGAAGCTCACCACAAAAATGGTGAATACAATTAGACAAATAACTACACTAACAACTATCATGACAATGTTAAAGAGTGAGAGAAATAAAATGTCTGTCTTGAATATAGACACGGTGTGGGGGAGGAGAAAGATGGCAGGGCATTGGTGGTGGAAGTGTTGCATTGGTGAAGGAGGATGTTCTTTTTATGACTGAAGCCAACTATGATCATATTTGTAATCATGTTGCTTAAATAAAGATATTTAAGAAAACACAAGAAACATAAAAAATAAAAAAAGATAGAATCTGAAGAATTCAACTAGTAACCTACCACTTTTACTTTTTGTGCAATCTTCAGAATAGTACTGCTAAAACCAAGAACTGTCCTATCAACAGGTCTGTTCTCAGAACATTGCTCTTATTCTCTATTGGGAGAAATTAAGTTTCATTGCCAGAAACTGAAAGATAAGGTGTAGAGGTGGGGCAAGTCAGTCTCCTTAGCATCAAAATTGAGACTATGGTGCAAATTGTGGATCATCTGAGATTATCCTGTCTTTAGATGATCTTTTCTTCCTCATCTCAAAGCAGGAATCAATTCAGGGAAAACTATTCTCACTAAATTATAACCAGGTTAAGAAAAATCTCAATGACAACTGAAAGAATTCTTTACCATTTTGGAGAATTGCATACCCAACAATGTCTAGTGCACCAAAGTTCCTCTTTTCTTGGTGGTGCTTGGGGTATCACATGGTACAGCAAACTGAACCTGGTCCTTGTCACATTAAACTTGTCACATTAAACTGTTTGACTAGCCCTAAAATAATTCTTTCTCCAACCTTCATATCTAACTTTTAATGTATTCTCTGAAATGATGCTCAATTCAACTGCTGCTAATTTTCACTAAATACCACTTTCTCCCTATTGTTCTTTACTCAAAAATTTCAGAATTTTTTATCCTGAAGCATCACTCCTTTATCATTGTATCAAAAGTACTATGTATGTAGCATTTTCTTTCTTATTTTTCTTTTAATTTTTCATATCTGTGTATGATTATTTTACATTAACTACATAATATATATTTCATTGATATGTGATAAAAATTTCATCCTTACCTTTCAAGATACATTCAAATTCTGAAATATGGTTTTTTTACTACTTTATTTATAGTTATTAATTTCAATCTCTTGGGTACTCTTAAATTATTACTATCAAAGATTAAAGCATTAATTTTGTTAATTATCCTGATTTGTTATGAAACACTTTTTTTCTGCCAAATTAGCCCATAAACTAGATCCTTTTAAAAACACTGCTGACAATATGGCAACAACACTCAGATGAGCCCAAAGAAAATTTTTATTGCTTGCTTAAAACAGTTCTTATTATTAAAGTAGATTATGTTGGATAGTGTGGGCTTAGGGCTTATGACCCTTGTATAACATACCTACAATTTGTAATAACCTAACCCTTAATACAAAAAAATATATGAGTCTACAGAAGAGCCTATAATCTTACTGAAAGTTTCCCAGGATAATCAATGAATCTTAAAATAAACCTTTATTTTAGAACACATTTTAAAAAGAAAAATATAATTGCATATGGTATATCAAATTGCATGAGTTTATGTGTAATTAATTCTTCACTTCTAAATTAGTCTTTGAAACCAGCTGATTACTGAACATTCATTTATTCTCAGTTTATAAACAAAGTGCTTGATTAAAGGCTTCTTCCAAATTTGTAAAACTTTAGTCTACAAGACATTTATTTATATAAACATCATATAAATGCAAGTATTATCAAACTAATTTCTTTTGATAGCTTTTGCTTTAATTTAATCCGAAGAAACTTTAGCCTGAAATTCCTCAATATTCTTCAGAAATACTGACAGTCCCAATAGCAACCAAGCTTTTAAAATATTTGTATACTTTATTTCTTTTATTTCATCTTATTTTTATTAAATAAAGAGGGAAAGCATTTATAATTGCCAGTCAGTTACACAGAATTGGAATACTGATATGTAACACAAATTATCACACAAATACACTGGAATTGGGAATCAAAAACTTTGGTTTAAGATGAATTGAATTAAGTCTTTACATTGTAAACATTTCTATAGGAGGTAGTACATACAAATTTGACATTTTGTCACATAAGAAGTAGTAAACAATTCTGAAATGCTAATAAATTAGAGGCATTTAAAAAGCATTAAATAAACTTTTCTCTTTTTTATAATTCAAGATGAAACAGTACACGGATTTTCAATAAATTAAAGACATGAAACATTAAATCTTCATATTTGAATTTTCTGCATCTTCAAAGATGCACTGGTTTTATATCTCTTGAAACTATGATTAATAATAAAATCATATTTTAAACAATTTGTATGTAAGATAAACCACAAGTATCCCGAGAATTATAGAATTGTTCATTCTTTTGTGCCAGTACTAGAAAAATTATGTCTGGCAACTGAAATATTTTTTTTCTTTATTGTGACTTCAGTCTTAGTGAATAATAGTAAAACTATTGAATTTTCAAATTGCAATCCAGCTCTACATTGTTGGTTTAAGTGCCTCCAGCTGCTGTACCCATAAACACAGTGTTGATGGGTGGTAAGGAAGACACCATTTCTCTACTGTTTGGACCATGGTTATCCAGGCTTTCTGGAGTTTGATATTGATTGGATGCTCCATACATACACTGAGATGAGGAGGATGGGATTGGGTTTTGTAAACTGGATGCTGTACGAGAAAAAAAAAATACCATCAATTAAAAAAATGTACTTGCCACTCAATTTTATAAAAAAAAAAACTTTTGTCTTTAAACTTGCATTCAGCACACACATTTATACTAAATTTGATTGTATGACTTTTCAGAAAAATGCTTTTGTTTCATTTTCACCTTTGTTAGTATTCCATAATATATTTCTTCTAGAAATCCCAGCAGCCACATACACATCCCCACATGACAACTACTGTAAATTAATTGCCCCAGCTTCTCAGATTCACAAGTAATCTTTGAAGAGATGCAAACAAGTATAAAAATTCATGTGTAAAAATAGCTCTAGCTAAAAATTCTGGGGTACATTCAGGAGGAGACTGGAACAAGTTCTCACCCTGCCACAGACCCAATATATGCATCCACATTTCATAGTTGTTGCCAAGTCAATGACCCCAACTTCACTAATTCCCAACTAATTTTTGCAGACACCAAATTGACAAAATTCCAACCAGTTTGGAGGCTGAAAACTCTGGGGTCTTCACAGAGTTGGAATGGGAAGTCTCTACTCATACTTCTGAAAGTGCTAATAGCCACACCAACATCCCCCAGCCACCCTTAAATAAACTCATTGATTCAGTTCTATTGATCCTGCAGTTCCTGGAGCTTGCAGCTGCATCGTATGACACCACCAAATTCCTCAATACTGTTCTGCAGTAGAAGCCCACCAAATGAGATGGAAAAATAACATAGAAGCCAACTAAGCTCAATAAACAAAACGACAACACAGGATGCTCAGCTGGCAACAAACAGCCTAGCAAAAACTTCTATCGGTTTAATGACTCCATTGAGAGAAAACAATTTTCACAATTTTCTTTTACTAAAATAGTTTTAATAATTTCATTAATAATTTAGTGATAACAAATAATATAAAACAATTATTTTCTGCCGACTAAAGGGGTAGTCTTGGGGATATTTGGAATACTGGAGACAATGGTGGATGGAATGTCACACTGCTGGTGGGATTGGTTTTGGAACACTGAATGCCAGAAACAACTGAATTATGAACAATTTTGTAAACTACAGTTTTTAAATAAAGTAATAAAATATTTCTTTTACATTTTTACAAATAAAACCCAACCTCAAACCTAAATATCTAACCAAAATATGTCCCTGATATACCTCTCTTTCACCATTCTTTTCAGCTACTGTCCAAACCCCCATTATATATTATTGAGACCAAACCTCCAATTAATCAAGTGTTACCTTTGCTATATCCTTCAGATGACAGACTGAGTAACCTTGTTGAAAGTGCTCTCAAATACTACAATTATTTCCTACTACTTTTGAATAAAATTCAAATTCTGTGTCCTGGTTAGTAATATTATCTGCCTTCTTATTTTACTCTACTCTCTTCTTGCTTCATAATGCTCAAACACACTAGCTTTCTGGAGCTGGAGCGGTGATGCAGCGGTAGGGACCTAAGACAGATCTAAGCTAAATCAATCCCCCAGCATCTCATATGGTCACCCAAGTCAGGAGTAATTTCTGAGCACATAGCCAGGAGTAACCCCTGATCGTCACCTTGTATGGCCCCAAAACAAAACAGTACCTTACTTTCTGTCCATTGAACTTTTTATTCCTATCTTAGAGACAATATGCTTAGTGTTTATCTGCCTAGTGTGTTATTATCAAATCTTTATGTCAGTACCCCCTTTTACTCAATTTTCAACTAAAATGCTTCTGCTTCATTGTGTTCTCCCCTACTACCTTACCTAAATAAGTTATTCTATTTCTGTAAGTTTACTCTGGTGACATTACTTTAGAAGACCTAAAATGATATTTTTGATGCTTTTGATTATATTTTTATTATTTCATTATTTTCATATTATATCCTTCTAGAATGTAGCTTTCTAAAAGCAGTAAACTTATCCTGTCACCAGATATTCTCACACTTAGAATGAAGTCTGTCACATAATAGGTTCTCAAAAGATTTGACTAACTGACTCACTAAGACTACATTTAGGTCAATATGCTCTCATTGCTTTATCCTCTTATTTTTTAAAACTACTAACTTTTTGTCCTATAAAACAGGCCTTAATAACTAAGGAAAGATATTGGTTCTAAATCACCTTGTATTATTTATCATCTTTAACTCTAGTCCTATTCCAAACTGAACCTCTCTTTGTAATTTAACTAAGCCAACACTAACAATAAAGCCAAGAATTTACCCTGCACCCAAGCTATGTTCCATCAAAGCTTATATTATCTCTACAAGTAAACAGAACTAATAGTAACACTAGCAACATGGTATATTTTAGTCTCGTGGTGAGGAAACTTCCTGAAATGGAATGTTATGCTTCTTTAGAGTAACCTAGAAGCAATGAGCATCTGCAGATAGCATGGAATGTGCTGACCAGCTACTCAGGGAGTATCTGTGATGGTCACAGGAAAGAAGTGCTTTCTATTTAATTGTTGGAAAAAACACACTGAATGGGGAAAGATGAAATTTCTTTTCTTATCTGCTACACTGTGGTTGGATGTCAGTAACTTTATTTTAATTGCCACTAGAAGATTGGAAATATTTTATATGAATATTAACATCTTGTCTTGATATATGATTGAATATATACTTTTCTGGCTGCACAGCACTAATAAACTTAGAAGCTCAATTTATATATAAGTTTTTTTTTCTGTTTTTATTTTATTTTATTATTATTTTTGGGAGGCCACACTGGTGACGCTCAGGGGTTACTTCTCACTATGCTCTTATACTCTCAGAAATCACTCCTGGTTTGGGGGAGCATATGGGACTCCAGGGGATGGAACCCTCCTAGGTCAGCCACATGCAAGGCAAAGGTACCACCACTGAACCACTGTTCCATTTTTTGGTTTTTACTTCAAACTCATTTACTCTGTAGCTGACATTTTGCTGGGTAATGATGATGCACCTGTACAGTTGTGGGTTTTTTTCAGAAAGAAGATACCAAGAAACTTCAAACATGCTGTTCTGTTAATTTTTACTGAAAATATTATAGAGCAATAGAAATCACTTTCTACAGAGTGTAAATCACATTTTACATGGAGTTGAGATCTTCATTAAAGGACATTGTTGTTTAAACCTAGAATGCCATATTTACTAGTGGAAATTATAAAGTCTCAGCATTATCTTTACAAAATAATATATGCCCACTATTTCTTTTTAAAAGAATTGCACATCTAACAATAGATCCTACAGTAAGACATGCACACTGAAAATTATGAGCCCAATACTAACATACAAAAATATAATTTGGGGTAGAAAGTGCTAAATCTGTTGTGGGACTCTGAATACCCAATTTATTTCAACACAACTCTTCCATGTTTACAAGAACCATGAGAAGAATTTACCTACTACTGGAGCTCGACATGTGACAGAAGGTGATGTATCTGCATAAAACGAACCAGTCTGCTTCCTACTATTGTCATCTAAAATGTTCAGTGGATCATGAATGTCACTGTAGGTAGGTAGTGAGCGAACACTGCTGATAACAGAAACATGTTGATTCACCATAGACCCAAGTTTATGAGACTCTAGGTAGCTTATATTGCTTCCATAGTATCCTATAATATAAACATATAGACTGTATTAACATATTATGAAGAATATTTCATAAAGACAACAAGACAAAATAGTGGGGTATAACCCTAAAGATAGCATCTAAATCTACATTTACTATGGAATAGTATTTATGAGTATATAAATAGGTTCACTATATTTTTATCTGTTGTCTGTTTCACGTTTCTAAAAAATACACATTAATTACCGTTTTAACTACATGTTGAATACATTAATTATATGTTAATATACCTTTCCCATAGTCCATTATGAAATTAACAAGATTTTCCTATGAAGTAAAAAAGTTCTATTAGCTTCTCATAAAGATGACACTCTGTAAAATTGACAATTTTATTTATGTTTCTAGAAAATTTGGCCTATAATTAAGAAAAAGGCACAAGAAAGTCAAAGGATGACTTATTTGAGGCGGGTGAAACAGTTCACTGGTCATTTCAACTCATTCAGATTCATAGGTTTTATCATAACAACATAAAGCATGATTCTTATCCTAATTTTAACAACTGAAAGAATCGTTAAATATTTTAAAGCACATAATTTTTTCTTGGTATTGTTAAGATCAGCATCAAATGGTTTTGATATCAAATGTTTGAATGCACTGCATTTAAAACAGCTTTTATTAAATAAGAATAATCAAGAAGATATATATTTATGAGGCAGAAATTAGTTTTCAAATATCTAGAAACTTCTCATTGCAAACATGCTACTCAGTACAGAAAAAAACTCAATGTCTGTTTTTGCCTTATTGCCATGTCAAAAGTTAGAGTTATTTAAAATTTCAATACCGTTAGGTGAATTAGGAGGTAATGCAACTCCTTGGCAGTTGGCAGCCCCTGTGTTGTTAAGGAAATTGAAACTTCCTGTATTTAAAAACTGCATAGCGTGTGAATCCTGGCCATGTGAGGAAGGTCCATAACCAGAAGGAGGCCGAGAAGTATATGGAGACCCAGCACAGCTGCCATTGAAGAAGTCTCTAGAGAGTTGCTGTTCACTCCAGGCCATGCATCGACCATGCTCTGGTCGATGAGAATAGAGTCCTGTTGGTGGATGGGGCTGTGATCTAAACACAGTCTGATAATTTGAGTTGGTCCCATAAAAGTCATGGTTAGCTTGAGGAAGAGTAGGATAAATAGGCTCAGAGTATGTTGAGCAGTGTGTTGTTGCAGACAGCACTGAACCTACACTTGGGGGTCTCCCTGCCATTGGTCCCTGGTTAATAACACTTCCTCGGCTTGCCATGGCTGGAGAAATTGGTGGGGTTATCAGATGACCAGTGCTTTGGGAAAGCTCCACTGGACCTGGAAAATAAAATGGGGTTGTTCATCACTGGCATATTTAATACACTTTTTCTCCAACTTACTTATTTTAGCTATCCAAAGATAAATAGGGAACAATAAAATATGCATTTATAACCATAGTAAATGCATATTCTCAAGACTACAAGCTTGTGGGCTATTGATAAAAGTCTAAAAGGCTTCATGTTTCCATAGATATGAAGATGACTTAAACTCAAGCTGGGGAAGAACAAGCTGGCCTGTTACTGACATTACTCCACAATTAAAACACAAGTTAAATGTTAAGCAGCCTGATTTATTTAAAAGAAGAAACAGCAATGTTATAATAACCATGGCCTCAAAGGAACTAGTTTAAAGCATCATGCAAGCAACATGGATGGGTGATCAGAGTTTTCAATTTTATCCCCTCTCTGAATATTTGATTTTTCTTCATTTGAACTGGCTGTTAGATTAAAAGAGCTGAGATTCATGCAGGAATCCTAGGTTCTATCCCTGATATTGGACCCCTAAGTACTACTCAGAGCAACATCTGAACAGCACCCAAGCCATGAATAGCCTGAATTCATCTGTTTATGGCCTCAAAGCTAAGCAAAGAATAAAGAAAAAATTTGCAAGATGATAAAAAATTAATAATATAAAGCTAATGTAAACATTTCATTTGATATAAGGATCCCAGACCAAAGATGAAAATAAATACAACTGCTATCCTAAATTTTTGTCTAATCTATTTATTTTAATTTTCTTTTAATTGGGCCAGAGAGATAGCATGGAGGTAGGGTGTTTGCCTTGCATGCAGAAGGATGGAGGTTGGAATCCTGGCATCCCCGATGGTCCCCTGAGCCTGTCAGGAGCAATTTCTGAGCGTAGAGCCAGGAGTAACCCCTGATCGCCTTCGGGTGTGACCCAAAAGCTAAAAGAATTTTTTAATTATGTAAGTTTATAATACTGTAAAATTGTCTGCATACACCATTAAAACAGCATTTTTATGTAAATTAAGATTACCACCAAAAATCATAATTTTTCCTACTCAAAGAATTATATAGATTCTATGAAGACCCATTAAAATTTCAATTAAATTTTTAAAATACATGGAACAAACTCTACTAAAATTTGTATAGAGCCAAAAAACTTCCTGGATGCTAATGCAATTCTAAGAGAGAAAAAAAAGAAAATATGTGTTAAGTTTTCTAACTTGGAATTGTACTATAAAGCTATAATAATAAATATCGCATAGTTTTGAAATAAAGCTTAGCCTATAGACAAATGGAACATAGTCGAGAGTCCTAAGATAAATCACAATTTATGAGCAATTAATCTATGACAAAAGAGCCAAGTACATAAAATGAAACAAAACATGTCTTTCAACACATGGTGCTGGTAAAACTAGATAGCTATATGTAAAAATATAAGATTGGAACTGTATCTCAAACCATTTACAAAGGTAAATTCCAAGTGGTTTTAAGGCCTGAATATTACACCATAAATATAAAATATATTGAGGCAAACATCGATAGAACTTCCCAGGAAGGTATACAGAGGTATTATCATTAAACATACCTCAAAGGCTAAGATCTTAAAAAAAGGAATCATGAAATGAGACAATATCAAATTAAAAATTTCTGTCATTGGTGGTGGGAATGTTTCACTGGTGAAGGGGGTGTTCTTTACATGACTAAAACCTAATCACAATTATATATGTAATCAAGATATTTAAATAAAGAAAAAAATTTTAAAAAAGAAAATAAAAACATTTTCTGCACAACCAAATAAATTAAAATTCAAAGATTCCCTACCAAATGAGATAAAATATTTTCATGCATCAGATAAAAAGCTAATGTCCAGATTCTATGTAGAACTCACACAGGTCAACACAAACAACAAAATCCAACATTCTATAAAAAAATGAGAAGAGACAGACAGTTCACTAAAGAAGATGGCAAATAGTCATATTAAAAATTGCTCTTTAACATTTATTGCTAGGTAAGTGCAAAACAATATGGAGATATGATCTTATACCACAGAGAATAATATAATTAAAAATATCTGGAAACAGTGTTGGCAGGATTGTGGTGAGAAAGAACCCTCATTCATTATTGGAAGGAATGTCATTTGCTTCAACCTCCATGGAAAGAAATATGTAAAAAGAAATCTCGCAAAATCCAATGGTATAAACTCTCAAACAACAAACAAATATTATTTCAAAAGAATATATGCATACCTATGTTTATTACAGATTTATTATAATAGATAAGATATAGAAACAGCCCAAATGATTAACCATGGATTGGATAAAGAAGTTGTGTTACATAATCACAGTGGAATATTGTATAATTGTAAGAAAGAATACCATTATACAACTCATCATGACATGGTGGAACTAAAGTTATGCTAAGCGAAGTCAGACAGAAAGAAACTAATAGAAACGGATTTGTATTTAATGATTAACAATAAAGATAAAAAAGTGTTTAAGAATTGTAATTATTAGTGGAAATTAAATGAAATTTTCTTAAAAGTCAAAAACAAATAGCAGTTTCACCCTCAAGACATATTAAGATTTTATACCACTGTAAATTTTCTTCCACTATAAAAATGCAACTAATTGTACATATTTCTTAATAGAACTTAGTATTGAATTTCCATGCCTGTGTTAATAATGGCATTGATTTAAAAAAAACATGGTAACAGTTGCTAAAATCACAAAAAACTTAAAGTTTTATTCTTAGTCAGTTAAGATAAGTTTAATTTTATTCTTGGGATACCTGAAAGATATCAATTTTAATCAAAGCAGAGAAAACATTGCTCACATCCCAGCTCTGTGTTTGTAATATTTTCTTTATAGTCAAGGTTGTAATAATTGTGATCCATTATAGGGTTATGAAACAATGTTGATGTAAAAAAAGGACAACCATAACAAATTTCTGACCCTTCACAAAAATGTGTATATGGTGTTTCTAGTAACACAATCCATGTTGCAGTGTATGAATTAAAAAGTGGTCACTAGTGGAAACCATTCAAGAAGCCCAGCTTTCTAGAATTTGAGGATTTGTCCATGTACATTAGAACATAAATAAAATGGAAGGAAAGAAGGGAGGAAGGGAGAGAGGGAGGGAGGAAGAGAGGGAGGGGGAGGGAGGGAGACAGGAAGTAAGAAAGGAAGTGAGGAAGGTAAGACGGAAAGAAGGAAGGATGGAAGAAAACTAAATTCCCAGATGACATACTGAATTTCAAGTAATTATCAGTTTGTTTTGCAGCATACCTGGGAGTGGCATGTTGTCTGAATTCCCAGCAGGGAATGAGTGCAGAGTAGAGTTTAAGCCTCCTGGTTGGCTGGAGGGCAGAGGAAGATAATTTGTTTCCACATGACATTCATTCTTCACAGACTCACTGGACACAGTGCTCCCTTTATTACGGTTGGCCAGAAAACAAGAACTCGGAGAAGCTGTAAAGGCAGCTTTACTTGCATCTGGAAAAAGTGTTGTTGGTTTTTTTTTTTAATTTAGAAAGCTAAATCATTCCCAAATTCTTGGTAATTCAGCTTAAGGAAAACAAAATAAAGACATTTTAAGTGTATTGTAAATTTGTAAACTAAAATGTTTTCCATAGGAAGCAATGCAGGCAAACCTTTAGTTTTAATAGTTTGCTAGGTTTGGTTAACTTATATAATTGTAGGCAGGCATGCTCGAATACAGCTCTACAAGTTCTCTGGAGCAAGCAGTCTTTAAAGTGAAAGTCACTACCACTAGAACCTAAATAAATATGCACTTCCCTTTCTCTAAGCTCCTAGAGAATTTATTATGGTCTACTTATAAGGTATAATACCTCATGTTATTTGAATTATAGTTCATCTCTATTATAGCCACTTCTCATCTTTATAAAAATCAAAATAACTAAATTTTCTTGATTCAGAGTTTCCAATAAAGTGCTTTTTATATATTCTGTGCATAAATGAAAGAAAGAAAAACAACTCTAATAGCACTGTTACACTGGATTAGTTGTGTTATCACTAGGGCTAAACTCAGATTTTTATAAATCCATTTAACAAAGTGTGCTTAAAATCTCTTGAAGCTTAACCAAAAATGTGCAAACGCAATACACATTTTAACCTACCTGAATTTTTCATGTATTTGTCCAATAAATTCTGTAACTCCTGCTCTTTGTCATTATTAAACTGGGTCTCCATGGCCAGAAGAATGTATTCATCAAGAAGCATACGGATCAAATGGAAAGAACCTTGATAAGAATCGGGAATGAGGAAAGAAATCAGAGGGTGAAATAAGGGAGAAAAAGAGAAGTCGAGTTATCTTTGTGACCATCTCACTACACTCTACAAGGAGCAAATGAAATAAACAAATACTTGTTGGACTTTAAATGACCTGCTAAGACCAACATGCTTAACTTAGGTCTCTAATCTTTCTCTGTACAACCTGCCTAGTTCACTGTGTGTACTGTCCTGCCAACTCTTTGGCCACTAATTACATCAAAGGAAAATACGGATGAAAGTGAGACATGCTTTATGCTTTAAGAGGGCACACATTGAAGCGTGATAAGGTTTAAGCTGGGGAGAATGAGCTCCATTCTGCTCTATTTCTGTTTACTTTGTACTAAATAATTAGACAATGGCCACCATGGTCTGAAAAAAGTTATCAGGTAAGATGTCTTTCTAACTTGATACAAGATACTCTTTGATTTGGAAAAATAAAAAAAATGATTTTCAAGTGGAAGATATCATGGCAAACTTTAAGTTACTTTAACTGTTGCCAGCACAAGCTTGTTAACAGACCTTTAATGTTGGGTATTTTAAGATACCTTGACTATGAACTGGATCTTTTTAGAAAGTGATGATAAATTTTGTGTCTCCCTCAATGAAAGCTTAATTTTTAAAACCTAATTCCACTAAAACTGAATTTTAAAAAATGTACTTAGTCTATTGTAAAGGCTTTATAAAATTTAACTCTCCAAATCATTACCACTTTATCTATAAATTTATTATTGTATATAAAACTAAGAACTTGGATAACTTAGATAAAATGAAGATATTCAGCTTGGTATAGGGGTCAATCCTGGTCTGTTCTTAGGAACAAGCAATAATTGGTAACCACCAGAACTATACAATAGGAAGCTATCTGGTGGAAGGGATTCATTCAGAGCCACTCATACAAGACATGTACTCTACCACTTGAGCCATATTTCATGTCTAAAGTATTCAACCTTCAAAGAAGCAAACTTGAATCAATTTGTTAGTAAGTCATTCATTCAGAAAGATGATGAAGTAATCTATGGAACTGTGTCTCTATGTTCTTCTCTGATACCTGCAAGGTTACTGTGCAGGTCCTTACAAGAAATGCAAAAATATGTCTTATAAGTAGTGTCTTTGGGACTATTGTATTAATTATTGCTTGTTTAGCAAAAAATTTATAAGCACTAATGGAATGTAATAATAACATTTGAGATTCACCATTTTTCTAGGCATTGTGCAATGTGTTTTTCATGTACATAATGTTAATAAAGTTCCTAAAAAAAAAACTCACTAAAGAGCACTTCCTTGTAAAATTAGCAGACCAACTTGCAAAAAAACATGAAATTAAGCTCTATTAGGATTTAATTCTTCATCTAAAGTAAGACACATAGCTACCATTCTTCACATTCAGATAGTTTTAAATGTAAAATGCCATTTAGTAATTGCCAAAAAAAAAGACTTGGAAATAGAAAAAGTAAATAATTTAAGGAGGGTCTTATAAAATATATAAAATACCAAAACTGGATGCATTGTTCAACGTGAGATTATGCATTACTCGAGCACCGAAAAAGCTCCACTTCAGCAGAAAGTCTTGAGCCCTCTTCTTTAATGATCTTCCATTTTGTTTACTTGTCTAAAATTAAAAGAACAATATGAAACTAGAAAATATTTCATCTCTTTACTCCATGAATCCTATGTCAGATCAAAAAGTAGATAAAACGATCTTATCAATAAATAAACATGGCAAAGCACAGAATTTATGTCATTAAATTATATGGCCCTTCCAGGGATACCTAGAAATCCAAAATAAAATAAATGTAGTTTATTGTCTAAGAGAGCTACATAAAAATAAAAATTCATAAAGTATTTGTCTTTATTTCTTCTTGGACAAAACTTTAAAAAGAACCAGTGAAGTGTGAAGGATTATATATTTCTGTGAATGATTAACTCTGACTTCTCTGGTTTTGAATGATAATCTGTTTTCTTTCCAGGAGAAAAAAATGTTCCCCACTATAACTAGTTTTCTTGATATGGAATAGCTAACACCAATCAGTGATGGATATATTTGTTCCTATTCCTTGTTTCATGATGGATGACTTGAAGGTTAACTGAAAGAACTAAAGTAATGACAGAAAACACAAAATACTGCACTCCTGGAATTAAAACCCATCGATACTAAATACTGTATTTTTTTTTAAAGCTAACTATTTAGAAAGGGACTATATCTCAATTCTAACTTTGACTACTGTTGGTGTGCTGCTGTAAGTTTTTGTTATTAATAAAACATTGCTTACACCAATGTTAATGTTTAGACATTTGGTGAACAAAGTTACTGCACTGTCATCACCAAAGTGTCAAAGAATCCCTCTCAAACCTAATGTTGTTATTTTTTTACTGACAAGAAACGGTATAGATTTTATATTACTTGACTAAAAAGTAATAGGATCAAATCTGTGTCCAATGATTTCAAATCTAGCAAAGTCCTAATTTTGACATTTGGGATGACTATTTTATATGAGTTTATAATGCTTTGAAAATAAATTCATACACAGCCTGCCACCTATCATCAGTAAAAAAAAATCTCACTAGTATAAAAGTAAGCATTAGTAAGCATTTACTCACAACAAAAATATTTATTGGTTTATTTTATAAATCTGTCATTGGAAAAGTACCTTAATAACTCTTTGTTCTATGACAGTATCCAACCATTCAATAAAAGCTTCCACAGTGGCATTTTTCTTAAGGAGACCTTTCAGTTCTTGAAAGACTGTGATAGAATCATCTGCCATAGGGATAAAAATAAAAAAATCAGAATACTATACTCTATTTTTACCCCAAGAAAAAATTAAATTTAAATTTTGATATCATTTATAATTTTATATAAAGAAGGATAGGTATACTAATTTAAAGATGTCCAAGGAATTATTTCTTATTTAAAAAAACAACTAAGAAATCCATAGTTTGTTAGTCTTCAAAAGTTGTATCCTAAATATGTGTTAGAATATGTATAAATATTGCTTCATATAAGTATTAATAGCAGATAAAATTGTCAATATAGTCAATTCTTCATTTTGAATTCCAGGTTTTGATTAAGAGCAACAGGTTTGTTGAAAGATAATAACTAGATTAAGCTATTTTTTAATTTCCTGCCTTCTGAACATAGCCTTCACCTTTAGCAAAAATTACATTCTGCACTGTAGAATTAAGCTACTTATACAAATAATACTTTATCATATTAAATTTACATGGAACAGTTAGGACTATCATTTTATTAAAGGTGGTTACTGAATCTTAAAAGATAAGTAATTTTTTGTCAGCAAATTGAAGGCAGGAGTAAATTTGAACTGTCCCCAGAGAGCAATTCACTTTTTATGCAACTAAGATAGCACACTTTCCCTCTACAGAGTAAAAGGGAGGAAAAAATTAGTGGCTTTTCTAGTCATATTTCAATTTAGTAAACTTTATCACGGGATAGACATATGAGCAAGAGGTCTCTACAGTATTGTGTTAAGTTATCACTTTACTATGCATCATAACCCATATGTAACCAAAAGTGTAAAATATATAGGGAATATGTAAGTATAAATAAGTACAAATATGGAAATATGTGTGCCTTTAATGTGAAATGAGAAATGTCACAAAATTAAATCATTGTAATTATCTCCATTGTAATTATTTCTAGGCAATATATTTGTGATAGTGGATAGCTTATTTTCTTTGCATATTCTTCCTTTTACAAGTTTCCTTCAATAAGTACAATTTTTAGGAATTTTTTTATTTAAAATGTTTCAATAAAACAAGTTTTCTCAGACAGATATGAGACATGAAAATGTCTGGTAACATTTCTGATTATCACAACTAAATAGAGGCTTCCACTTGAACCTAAGGTAGAGAAGCCAGGATGATACTAAATATTGCTGCTCCCAAAGTTACTCAAGCCAAAAAGTCCATGCTACCAAGGTTGGAAGCCACTTCTAAACAGACAGAAGACTTACTTTCAGTGTAGATATCAGATTCAGCATCTGTGCTTCCTGAAATGGTGAGAAGGGCCTGTGATCCAATACTATTCAAGTCAACTTTTTCAATATCAGACACCATTGAGTTTACAACATGTTGGTCAAAGAGAGCTGGTCTAGCAATCTGCATAGAGAAAGTAAAAGACTGAATTATAACATTGCTCCCTATTTAAAGGAAATGCTTAGCTCCTAGTTTTTCCTAGAGAAAAACTATCAAAAATAATTGCTTTCTTAAAAAAAAAAAAACAACAAACAAAAGCAATCGGAAAGAATAAAGATTATCTCTGTTAAAAGTTTGAAATCTATTTTTGGATTTTGAAAATTATCTTTTAAAAAGCCCATGGTTAGGAAATACAGGTTTTACAATGTTACATGTTTAATATGCAACAATTTCATGCTAGCTTTTTAATTTAAAGTATTACTTTTACTCTGAAAATAATATTCTGAAAAAAATAATGGACAGTTTAAAGACGCAGAATGGTTTCACTCATCTATGGGCTTTAAGAAAAATGAAAGATATTCTTAACAGTATCTCAGAGACAAGAGAGATGAGGGCTGGTAGGTGCAGCTCAGGACATGAAGCTCACCACATAGAGTGATAAGTGCAGAAATAACTACACTGAAAACTATCATAACAATGTGAATGAATGAGGGATGTAGAAAGCCTGTCTCGAGTACAAGTGTAGGGGGGTGGGGAGGAGGGAGATCTGAGAAATTGGTGGTGGGAATGTTGCACTGGTGAAGGGGGGTGTTCTTTGCATGACTCTAATCATACAACTATAATCATGTTTGTAATCACGGTGTTTAAATAAAGATAAAAAAAATGAAAAGAAAAAAAAAACAACACAGGAAATAGAAAAAAAAAAAAGAAATTAGAAATCGTCCTTGGCTTGGAGGACTATATGGGACGCCAGGGGATCAAACCAGTTTGTCCTAGGCTAGCACTCAGATGCCTTATGCCCTTTGCCACCTCTCTGGCCCCATGGAATTGTTTTATTAAGGAACTCTGGGGCGAGGGGAGGGAAACCCTAGGTTAGGGCCGGAGAGATAACATTAAGGTAGAGCCTTTGCCTTGCATGCAGAAGGATGGTGGTTCGAATCCCAACATCCCATATGGTCCCCCGAGCCTGCCAGGAGCGATTTCTGAGCGTAGAGCCAGGAGGAACTCCTGAGCACTGCCGGGTGTGACCCAAAAACAAAAACAAAACAAAAAAATAAAATGTGATTTGAGAAATTCACATCAAATGGATGGCTTCTTCTCCTCAAATTTAATTTTTAGTGATTTAATTCATTTCTCAATTAAAAGACACATTACAAAATGTGTCTGCATCAGAAGGATGGTAAGATTTTATTCATTTCATTTTAAATAATACTAAATTTACCAAAATTTGGAAACATAGGGGAGTATGTATTAACACCCTCTACCCAGATTTTTCTAATATTATTATTATTTTGCACACCATTATATTTATAAATTGAAATAAGCATCTGTATACTATTAATACCTAAACTATATGATATTTCAAAATATATTAGCTTTTCCACTGATATCCTTCTGTAGTTCTACCATTCAATTTGAGATTTTATACTGCATTTAATTGTTGTCTACTTAGCTTTAATCTTTGAAACTTCCTCAGTCTTGCTATCAGACTATTTAGTATTGTTCTTTGTTTTATTATTTGTAGTTTGTATGTATTAAGTGCTGGAGATCAAACCAAGAGTCCTACATATGATAGACATGCTCCTTATCACTAAGCTCCAGTCTCTGCCCCAGAAAATTTTTTCTTTTTAATTTTATGACTCAAATACCAATGTCTTTGAGTTTATTAACATACCTGGGCAAGATGTAAGAAAGATGTTTGTCGTTTCAGAGAAGATACAAATCTTCTCACAATAGGTATTTTCTTATCAGTAAGAACCTCCGGTAGATTTTCCAACGATGAAACAACCCACTGTTCCCAGTTTTTAGCAAAGTTTCTGATGTCTGCTAATAAGCTACAAAAAGAAAACACTTATGTTTTAAATGTAAATCAGATTATTATTTATTAAATGAACATAGTTTCATGATAATATACTATCATTCTGAGATTTCAGTGATATGACTTCAGACATCTTAGATTCATTTTAAGTGTTATTTATATTTAGTCAAAATTTTAAATATTCTTAAGCTGCTCTTTCCTCATTGTTAAATGAAAATTAGAATAGTATATTGTCACAGAATTAGTAGGAGAACTATAATAAATAGTTTATCAAGTTTTCAAGTGATAGTTTAGAATAAAGTGCTCAATTGCAAATAATTTATTAAAATTAATGATTCAATATTTTTCTATGAAAAATTTTAGGGAAAAATAAGTATCCATATATTGGTTCCATTATATTATATCTGTAATGTCATTTCAGGGAGTATTGGAGAAGCAGTTGGGTAACATCCAGTGATGCTCAGCTTTACTCCTGGCACTAAGGTCATGGCTAACTTCTGGCGGTGGTCAGAGTAACATATGCAGTGTTCGAGGTCAAACCCAGGTCAGCTGCAAATAAACTCTTACCTGCTTTACTATCTTTCTGCCCACCTCATTTATGGTTCTAATATTATTTACTAGTGACTTATTTTAAGAAGGTACACAATTGGCAGTGCTTAAGGCTTACTCCTGGCTTCCTGGTTAGGGATCACTCATGGAGGTGCTCAGGGGAATCACAGGGGTGGCGAACATGCGGCTCTTGAGCCACATGTGGCTCCCAGCAAAAATGAATGCGACTCTTTGCCTCTGATCATTATTTTGTATCCTGTGGCTCTTTGTCATTTTGGATTTTGTTCTGCTGCTTCTGAGGAGGGACCTCTGAGAACAGATCCGAGCCGTAGTCCCCCAGGCTGCGTCCTCCCGTCTCCCAGCCCTCGGAAACAAATGCATGGGCCAGCTAGCGGGAGGGGGGGAGGGGGAGGGGGGGACATCTTGCCGTTAGTTCTGAGTGTGCAGGGCACAGCACACCCTCACCATCACTGCAGGATTTTTACCCTCATTCAAAATGGCAAAATGCAATATGTGTTTAATAGATTATTGTTAAATTAGATGCTTTTTGTCTGCTTTGGCAGGTCACTGCGTGGTGTGGCTCTCTGACTCTAACAGTTTAAAATTTTGGCTCTTTGTGTCAAACTTGTTCGCCACCCCTGATACAGAGTACTAGGGATCAAACCCAAGTTGGCCACATGAAAGGCTAACACTATCTGCTATACTGTCTTTCTGGTCCTACATGAATAAATTAACCTTTTTCTGCTCATATGAATTGGAAATTGTAAGATGTATTTTGAATAATCTGATAGGTTGTGTTTAAAATATATAATTATTTAATGATAATTATTTTCAGAATTAGTTACAGAATAGTATTTTCCAGAAGCTCGAAATTAAAGTCATTTAAAATGATAATGTTGACCTATGTTTATTGATAAGAACCAATTTCACAGTATACAATCATTGTATGTATAATTTATACATACTTTGCATACTTTGTATAATTTATATAAATTATAATACTTTGCATCAAAATTTGCTTTTTTGTGTCATTTTTTAAAATGTAGTCCCAAGAAGATGCCAGTGCCACTTTAAATTAAGAATGTTCAGAGGGGCTGGAGCAATAGCACAGCAGTGGGGCATTTTTTTTGTATGTGGCAGATCCAGGACAGACCTTGGTTCGATTCCTGGCGTCCCAGATGGTCTCCCAAACCAGGAGCAATTTCTGAGGGCATAGTCAAGAGTAACCCCTGAGCATTACCAGGTGTGGCCCCCCAAAACAAAACAAAACAAAAAAAGAATGTTCAGGGCAAGTTGGGGAGATACTTCAATAGTAAGGAGCACTGCCTAGAAAATATGAATTCTAATTTTAGCAACTCATAGCCCCCTCATAACCTACCTCATTGCCTCCGAGTCTTATTAGGTAGTTCTGGATAACCCCTAACCATTACTGGCCATTAGCACCACTAGCCTACGCATATCCACATTACTAGCCCAAGTATTAAACTAATTGCCCTATGTGGCTGAGCTTCTCCATGGAAAGTCCCCTGAGCCCCTGAATACCCCTCAATATGTGTAAAACTATAAGTGCTTATTAAATATGCATTCTATATGCATATTTAAATATTTTAAATATGCATTTTCTAAAGTAACTAAAACACTTAAAATAATGAATTAAGAGAAATATATACAAGTTTAATTTCAGGCTTGTTGTAGGAATGAAATAATGTATATCGTTTCAAAGTGCATGGTATGTCAAACATGTCAGTTATTATCACTATTAGCCACAATTCTTTAGACTGACACTTAAGTATGCATAAATAAGGATTAGAAATTGATGATCAAAATAAATGATTAACCAGAAAAATAATCATTGTTATGTAAAAATAAATCTAGAAGAAAAGACAAATAAAAGTATAATTTGTTTATTAAGTATCACCATTTTAAGTTTCTTTCCTTTTTTTTTTTTTTGGTTTTTGGGCCACACCCGGCAGTGCTCAGGGGTTACTCCTGGCTGTCTGCTCAGAAATAGCTCCTGGCAGGCACGGGGAACCAAATGGGACACCAGGATTCGAACCAACCACCTTAGTCCTGGATCTGCTGCTTGCAAGGCAAACACCGCTGTGCTATCTCTCCGGGCCCAGTTTCTTTATATATGTGTGTGTGTGTGTGTGTGTGTGTGTGTGTGTGCGCACGCGTGTGTGTGTGTGTGTGTGTGTGTGTGTGTGTGTGTGCCCTGAAATAAACTTCATGATTTCCTTAGAAGTTTTTTAAATCTGATTCCCTGCCAATTTTAGTTTTTCAAATCTCAAGAAAAGAAGGCTTTGTGATAATTGTTCTGGTATAATTTCAAATTAAAATATTATGTTTTTATTAAAAAGAGTATTAATTCCAGAAACAAAACTTGTATGAGATCAGAATGTAGTATAGGCAAATGTTAACTAAGATTACTGCACATCTAAAAGCTATATAATTTTAAGAAAACAAAGCCAAAATAAAAATTAACTTTAAAAATATATGTGACTTTCTGTTTTTTTCAGTTGAAAACAAAATAATAACAACATTAAAATTACCCTAATTTTTATTTTGTTATTATTTTTAAAAGTTAAATTTAATTATATTCATCTTTCTAGTTTTCCATTGAAGAGTAAGATTGATATCTTGAAGATCCACAATACTTCGATATTAATTAATATTAATCTCTTACTTCGGTAGTTTTAAAGGGAATTTTAAGATTATTCTATCAATTTTATTCAGTTAAACTCAAATAAAAGAATTGTAAGCCATTTCTTCCAATTAACACAAAGGGATTGAAACAGGAAAATAATCTTGGATAAGAATAGGAAATAATATATTTCTGTTATATTTTAGGAGATGTGTAAAGTTAAGACCTATAGTTTACTACCATATTTTAATGACTGAACCTACCTTTCAGGCATTTCTTGCATTGTGGCAGGAATAAGTACATCTGTAAGAACCTTAATCACAGCAAAAGAGAGTTAACATATATCCTACTTAGAATTTCTGTAGAAAACACTTATTGCAAATTTCTATTTCCAGAGAAAACATGGGTAAGGCATTCCTCTAAGTTATACTTTTGTTTGTATGTATGTCATGTTGTGAATGCATGTAAAAGAAAGTTGTACAGGGTAAAGCAATCTAAAGCATTCAATACTTGACTTACATGGCAGCACTTAAGTGCAAGGACAGAAAGAGTAGATAAATAAACGAGAAAAAAATAAATCATAAATATGGCTGAGATAGTAGGTAGGCCCCTGGTAGAACTAGTAAAAAGGAGAAATCAATGCTGAGGCCAGCTCCAAGGGAACTGATAAATAAAGAAGGTGGAAAACCAAACAGATTAGGATAATGTGGGATTCACTTATTTTATTAACCCACTCTGATTATTTGCTGAGTGGGATAATAAAATGAGTGGGACTGTCAGAGAAGGCAAATAGAGATCAGAGGAGAAATTCCAAAATGTGGTTAAACCTAATCTACAACATTCAGTGTAGTCTACCAACAACAGGAAAATATTCCATATGCCCAAAACTGTTAAAACAAGAGATTGTATGGCATAAGCCTATGATGTTTGTTACTAATGGACTAACCTAGGGAATCAAAAACTATTTCATGAATCAAATACTGATCCACTGATCTACTCTGAGAGATGGAATGATGACCTAGTAGAAACCTATTTTGTACTGCTTTCTTTACAGTGCTGACATGCCTTACTGGTTTCAATACTGATTGAAGAAAATTAAACAAATAAGTTTAGTTGTTTTGTTAAGTCTTGACTATTTCGAACTTCTCATTGTAGGTAGCACATAGAAAGGACCTAACTTTATTGGGTTCAGATGCAGAGGCAAATAATCAAGCATTATTTAGTAAATATATCACTCAATCCTCTTAAAAATAAAAATATGGAAAGATACTTAAATTTACCTTTAAGAAAAAATATCATTTGGGAAAAATTAGTATTTTTGTGAAGGATATTTCTTGGAGGCACTGCTTGACAGTATAATGTTTTGTGGGGGAGGATGCCCAGATTCAGATTTTCAAAGACTACTCCCTGGTCCTCAGCTCAGTGTGTGGCAATGGAACTTGAGACTTCTGCATGCAAAAATGTATTATAACCCACTGAGTAGCTCTCCAGCTGATAGTAATATTGTACTTCTAATAGTGGTGTGTGTTTATGAGCCCAGGTCTTTTTCTTTTCTATTTTTCTTTTTTTGGGACACACCCAGTAGTTTTCAGACACTACTCATAACTCTGCACTCAAGAAGTACTCCTTGTGGTGCTCCTGGTCAGCCACATGCAAAGTAAATGCTCTAACCTTCTGTATGATAGCTCTAGCCCCTTCTTCTTATACTTGGAGTCACTTTCTCTCCCCCTACTATTTACTTCTTCAAGTCAAATATTGAAAATAATAAATACAAATTATATCTTTCCTAAATGGCATTCTTACTCAGTCCTGAAAATAGGAGTATCCTCATGTCCCTATTCCTTTTCCTACTTAAACTAAAGGCCATATTAAAGTACTCTGGTACATTCTCTTACCCTCCAATGACAGAGAACAGCTAATTGAAAATATACACTCCTGTTCTAGTTCCTGTCTACCAATCAGTTTTTCCTCTGCAAAGTTGTTTCTTGACTAAGAACATCTAACTTCTGCTACATTTTCTGCAAATAATGAGGATATTTCTTAATGCATAAGTTTGTGTTAGTTTGTTTAAAAAAAAGGGGCTTTACTTTTCCTTATGACAATTTTACAAGTAAATATAATCAAACTCACTTTAATATATACTGCAATATAGTTTTATCCCATAGCTTGAACCTAGTTGCTATAACTAGGGAGTTGTGAGAATTAATCTTTCTTTTCAATCAATTACTTAAATAGAAAGCCATCATGTCTTTCTTGGTCTTATTTGTTAGTAATCCTCTGTAAACACTTTAAGACTTACTATGAGAATAGTCATCAAAACACAGTAAGGCTACAGATTTCTAAAACTTTTGTTATTAATTTCATAAATGTGATTTTTCTGCTTTGTCCAAATACTGATAATGTAAAAAGTCATTTTGTTACTTACTATAAAAATAATTTCTAAAACAATTAAAAACTAAGAATTCATGTATTGATATGCCACTTTTAGAATAATTATTGGTTTTAAATGGAAATTGAGTTGAGTTTCACTTAGTATAATTCTCTGTTAAAATGAATATAGTATTAGATATATTCTATCAAACTGCTTAATTTTTTGAGAAAACAAATGAATGGTCTATTTCCAGACAAATAAAAATGTATTAAAATATTTTAATAGTTAGATAGGATACTCTTTCTTTAGATAGACTTTTCTTTTAAAAATTTCCTTAAAGCACTTTAAAATTCATGTAAGATATCCTGAAAAACTTACCTTATAAAGAATTGAGTCACAAACACAGAAAATATCAATGATAACAGGGTTTTCAAGCAGGGGAAGAAGATGATCAGGCATTCCTTGCCAAAAATGTAATAAGAAATGTTGGATCTAGTTGCAGAAGAAAAATATTTTTAATATGAGCCCACATAAAGAACAGGACAGCAAAAGATATATAAAATAGCAAGAACAGCATTCTTTGTCACCCTTACCTCTTCAAAGTTTCCGTTAATTGCATTGTCCAGGATGCACTGACAGTGAGTTTTGTACATCATAATGAGCGTATCAACCTAGTTCAAGGAAGAAAAAGCTTAACCAAAGCATCCTTTCAACACTGTCTTAGTTTGTTCATCCATTCACCACATAGTTTTAAAGTTTCTGTTATGTACCAGGAATTTTGTTTAGTGCTATGGAATAAAAAAAATAAATAAAGGCACAATTCTCAAAAAGAATTGTCCTGAGTAGAAAGAAAATAGAAAAGAACAGTTCAGTAAGATAAAACCTATAAAACAGGTGGTTTTATAGTTTAACTGTGTAACTGTGAGTCTGGCAACATTATAACTTTCTACAGAAAGAAAAATACCTTTGGTTGAAGAAAATAAGGTAAAATTTTTATTATCTCAGTATAATCTTATAAAGAAAGATCTTGTTCTGCCTCATAAATTGAGGGGGAAATAATGGAAGGCACCAAGACCAAACAGTTGTATGAACATTGAGTAGAAATAAAAAAATGATCAGACTTAAACACCAAATCCAAAGCCAACTACAACAGTCTTGATACCCAATCTTCAACAAGCTAGACACAGAAGGGACCAGCCTGGGGGACAAAGGGACAAAGGAGGGGTGATATGGGATGCATGCTGGGAACAGGGGTAAAGGGAAGACAACTTTGGTGGTGAGAATGCCCTGACTCAATGTCAGTATGTACCTAAAATGCTACTGTGAATGATTTGTAATCCACTTTGTTCAAAATAAAAATTATTAAAAAAAAAGAAAATAGGAAGAAATTAAAAAATAAAATGAAAGAAAAAAGAAAGAAAAGAAAAAGAAAGATCTTGGGCTGAGTGTGAGGTAGTGGTTTTAAAGGTGGTTCTGTATAAAGACTATCCTAGGCTTCATTTTATGACCGGTGCAAATATCAAGACCTCTAATTACAGAGGCCTGATTTTATCACCTATGACTGAGCAGAAAGTTTCCTGGCACCATAAAAAGACAGAGAGGAGTGAAAAATAGCATGTACAGAACCTGTTGTTATTTCCCATGACAGTATGCTACAAGGGCGGAGAAAAACTATTTCTCTTAGGCCAAGGAAATTCCTTTTTAATCTCCCCAATATTTGCTGTGCCTATGGAAAACAAAAAGCACAATTATTTTTCTTTCTTCTTTTTTTCTTTTTATTTCAGGCTCATGGTTATTATCTCTGTGGTGTTTTTCTGATTTGGTTTTCCTTTTTGATTCACACCCGGCAGTGCTGGGGAGTTACTCCTGTCTCTATCCTCAGAAATGGCTCCTGACAGGCTTGGGGGACCATATGGGATGCTGGGATTCGAACCACCGTCCTTCAGCATGCAAGGCAAATGCCCTACTTCCATGCTATCTCTCTGGCCCATCTTTTCTGTGTTTGTTTGTTTGTTTGTTTGTTTGAATTTTTATTTTGTCATTGTATTTTTTTTTTTTGGTTTTTGTTTGATTTTTTTTGTCATTGTTTTGGGGTGTTTTGTCTTTTTCTGTTTTTTTTTTTTGTATTTTTTTTGTTATGTCTTTATTTCTTTTTCTCTTTCTTCTCTTAAAATGTTATTTATAACCTCTAGATGGACTCTTCCTGGTGGTTTTTTTTTTGTTTCTTTGTTTTTTCTTTCTTTGCTTTTTTCCTTTTTACTTTATTATTTTTTTAAACAGAACCACATAACTTGAATCATCTTGTTCTGCCTCATAAGTTGAGGGGAAAAATGGATGTTACCAAGACCAAACAGTAGTATGAACACTGAGTAGAAATAAAAAATGATCAGACTTAAACACCAAATCCAAAATCAACAACAACACAATTGATAACCTACTACAACAAGCTAGACACAGAGGGGACCACTTATACTGTCTGGGGGGCAAATGAAGGGGACATAGGATGCATGCTTAGAACAGGGGTGCAAGGAGGACAACACTGGTGGTGCGAATGCCCCTGATTCAATGTCACTATGTATCTAAAATATTACTGTGAAAGATTTGTAATTCACTTGAGTCAAAATGAAATTATTTTAAAAATGTTCAAATGAACAAATAAAAATTCTTAGAAAACTCACTATATTGTCCTTTTCTACTTTATGAAGCTATAGACTGGCCTTGGTCCTGAATCAACCCTGACAACCTAAAATAAATTGCCTCTAGTTAAAAAAAAAGTGGTTCAGGTGTTATCCACATCTGACATCCTAGTTCTATAGTATAACTGATCAAGTGACTTTTCACAAGTTGCTGTTGTCTCAAAATTTCAGTCCTTAATGTCTTTAAGATGAGTAAAAATAGCATATTACTGATATATGTTTTTAGTAAACCAAAATAGTTTTAACTGAAAGAAATTTAAGAAGAGAAACATGAGGGGAAAAAGAGGCTTGTCCAGAATGGAAAAGTCATAATACTAATATAAATTACAATTAATATATTATGCATATAAAACAGTATCTGATACATAATTAAAATTTCTTTTAAAGGTGTCACTAAAATATCTGAAAATTGAATATTGATCAAGAAAAGATTCTAGCTCCATTTTACTACTGATATCTTCATTGCATATTGAAAAGTTTTAAAACTATTCTAAAATTTGAAACTTATTAGAACCAGATAATCTATCAATTTAACAATATTCAAATTAAAAAATGTATAATCTAGAAATGTTCCTGCCTGTTATTAATAGTATGTTCTATGAGCATCAGAGGAGCATGATTATGACCACTAAATGAATTAGCACATATAAAATGTTGGAGTAATTCTTAAGACACATAAGTAATTGTCAGATGTTTTCCATTTTTGCCCCAATAGTATCTTGGTTTTTGACAACGATGTCCCTACCCCAACCTTTTGCTCTCCAACCTTTTGCTCTCCAACCTTTGCAGCCAAGTGACAACTCTCATCTTTGTTTCTTAGCTCACAGCTATATAATGATGACAAGCAAATTCAGTCTATCTCTAGTGAGATACATTGAGAGATCTATTCTAGCAAATATGACCATTAATGTGATATAGACATGCTTTCTACTTTTGACATTGATATTATATTAGGAAATTAGTTTTCAATAATTTTAATGCAAAATAACAGCATTCTTTTTCATTTAAAGAGAAAAACAAATTCATAACTGTTCTCAAAAATTAATAATTTGTGTCCTAAACTCTAAGAAAAGGAAAACTTTCATTTCACAATTATATCTATTTATTTGTTTAAAATATAATATTTAATACACATAATATAGATATATATACTTTATACATTTTGTGCACTTTTTTGATATTTTATATATACATATACAATACATAATTCCTTTACTTATTCACATAGTCTTTATATAATAAATTTTAATTGAAGTAAACTTTTTAATTTCTACTAATATAGTTTTACTTAATATCAAGAGAAATAAGTATCACATATAGAAGACAGAAGCAGCGGCAAGACTTATCTCCTTTCAATTGGTGAGCCTGAATAACAATTGCCAAAAGTAATACTGAAATGAGTCAGAAAGCAGGTCCTCAGCTTTAGGCACTACTTCTGAAGGGTGGTTCCCTCCTCCCTGTCCAATTTCCAGCCTTTCTGCTACAAAGATGAAGACGTTTTATGTACTTTGAATCTAGGAAATTGGGAAATGCTAGAAAGATGTAATGCAGAACCCCAATGTCCTCAAGAACAAAGTAAAGTCTTTGGTGCTCATGATAAGAAGCTCTGAGAATCAATTTACAAATCAGTTATTATTAGTGCATCATGAACAAGCAATAATCTACAGGTACTTTTTTAAAAATTGCATATAAGAACTTTTTTAAAAGCCTAAATAGAAACTGAACTATTAGAACATTTTTGTTTCTCACCTCTCTTTGACTTTTTCTACATTGTTTTTTTTCCATTGAGGTTCTCCCTCAACCCCCTCCAACCAGATATAATTGCATAGTAAATATATTCATGACATAAGTTATTATGAAGCTATCCCTTCACCAAAAACTTCCCCCAGTGAACTTAGTTCCCTGAGATTGTTTGTAATCTGTAATCTGTAAACTGAGAATTACCAACACTTTTCCTGTTCTTAACTGAGAGAGTTTGTCTATAATCAAACAGAATTCCAAAAGTTACTAGGCATTTCTACTTATCAAAATAGCTTTTTAAAATCAATATGTTATTTTATTTCCTGTTTATAGAAAACCCACTACAAAAGTAATTCAGCTAAACATTAATCATATTTTCTGTATTTGTACCCTAAGAGTATGAATCTATTCACTACATTATCAAATGTGTTTTCCTCAAATGCTATTTAAAAAAATAATGTTAGTTGAAAGAAAATTAAAGAAATTTTTTAAGGCCTGGTTTGATAGTGAATTCTGCTACTAGTAAATCTGCAGGTTGTTAGAAATAATCTAAGCTTCAGAAATAGAGAGGAATCTAAGCTTAGTTTTATTATACAACCATAGGAAAGTCATATTGAGAATTATTTATAAATTAAATACTACAGAAATGTTCTTAATGTAAAAATAATAACAGGAACTGGGTAGATAACTCAGAAGACTGGAGCACTTGTTTGCATGTTGGAACCTGAGTTCAATTCCTAACACCTCATGGAAGTCTGTGAGCTCCACTGATTGCTAACCAATCGCCCTAATCTTCAAATGCTAATTTTAAAACATTACAAATCAAATAGAGGACAAAAAGTAGAAATAAAAGAGCCTTTGTGACCATCTAGCACAGTTCATCCATTCATTAAGACATTTGTCTTTCTTTTACTCTAAGAAAATATTTTGTCTTAGAGAAGTGCTTGATGACTACAAATTTTTTCTGCAGTTAAATAGACCTAATCAAAAACAAAAACTTACATTTACAAAAACTGCCTTTAATAGATATATCTTTTTCCTTAATACTAAGTTTTAAATAAAAAATAATCTTTAGTGCTTTAAGGGTTATTTTGCAACTATCTGATTATACACTATCAATCAAGATGGTAAAAATTAATTAGAAAGGGTTTAATCAATGTTAGTAAATGTTTGTCCCACCCTTCTATAAATCAGTCAATTATATTTGATTATGCAGATTTCTGACTGCTTCTTGCATATGCCAGAAGAGTCCAGCAAATTAAAATACGGAACCAACAAATTAGAAAATCAATAGAGGAGTATCTTTAATTTATACCTTGTCTTTAGAAATGCATCCTTGGTACACAAGGTGTTGAGCACTGGGAAATTCTGGAAGAAGTGTTCCCGTTTTTGAACTAAGTGAATATTTACGTGTGAAGCCACCCTATAATTAAAACAAATAAAATAGATAAATCGTTATTACCAATTTGGCTTCAAAACATAATTAAGTGAAATAGAAACTCATTTTATTCTCTATTTTGCAAAACATAACAAATTAGGAGCTTTGAGTAAATGAAATTATGCAACTGAATAAATTAGACCCAATGAACAGAATCATTAATTACAAATGATAAGTAGTTTCACAGATAATATATTTCATTCATCTCTCACTTTATATTTAAACATTTTTCAGCTTTCAGAACTTCTATAGATTTTTCATTCATATTGTTTTAAAGCATAACTTTTGAAAGCTATATTTAGAATCATTGAAATTATGTTGTTTTGAGCAGTTTTTTATAATATACTAAAACAATTTTACTATAAGTATTTCTCAAGCCAATCTTTAAAATTAAGTAAATGAGATGTTTAAAATTTAATTATGTTATTTATTCTCAGAAATAGTGGTAGGATTGTGACATGAAATTTGTCTCATAATTTCCAAATTAGTGCTCTGGACTTCTCTTTCTTTGATAGAATTTTAGCTTCTTTTTGTTCTTTTAAATCATTTGGAAAAAGCACAACTCCAGCAGGTTTCATAAAGTTAGAAAAAAGTGACAAACATCAAATAATTTTTAATGAATTAATGCTGTTTTCTATGAAATGCATGTGCACAAAAATGAATATTAGAGACAGAAATAGCAAATTTATCAGGTAACAATTAGTTAAAATTAATAATAATTGTTTCTATTTCACAAACAAAATTTAGCACATAGGATTATAATAAAATGTTTATCAATGACAGGTCAGAGAGGTGGCACTAGAGGTAAGGCTTGCTTTACAAGCGCCTTGCAAACACTAGCCTAAGAAGGATGTCGGTTCAATCCCTTGGTGTCCTATATGGTCCCCACAAGCCAGGGGTGATTTCTGAGCTCATAGCCAGGAGTAACCGCTGAGAGTCAAATGGGTGTGGACCAAAAAACAAACAAACAAAAAAGTTTATAAATGCATGAAACTGAATTACAAGGAAAAGTGTTTCTCTTCTCTTCCATAGTTTGCCCATTGAACATTTCTGACATTTTGTGGGCTTTTTTTTATTATCATTTTAGAGATATTTATTAGATAAGAACTTTCACACATAATATAATAGGTAAGATTGGTCCCTAACCAACTGTAAATATCTTGTCATTTACAATTTTTGTACACTCTTGTAGACTTATCATGACAAAATGGGAAGGATTGATATCTTCAAAAATATTTATTTTCAAGTAATTTTATACTAAAAGTGCTATGGAATGCTGTTTACAATAATGGTATTGTTCTGATTATTTATTAAAAAGTTAATCAAGAAAAAACTTAAGTGGTTATAACAAATTTATATAATATAGTTGGTCCTAGTGTGCCCTTTTTAATAAATCCTAAAATTTTAATACACACTTTAAAGATTTCCCAAAACTTTAGATGTATATTAATGAGCAGAAAATTCTCACAATTTAAACAATGATGCTGACAGAAAATAGAAAAATTAATAAAATGCAAAAAAATAAATTTGTCTTTAAGAAAAAGATATAAAAACAATTAAAGTTTAATAGTTCCACAGAACAAAATGCTCTTATTTTCTAATTCTAGGTATGTTTACGTTATTTACTATATCTTTTATCTTTGGTGTAAAATCATGTTTATTAATTACAATGTATTATTTGGTAAAATAGAAAAAGAGAAACAAAAATATAAACCCAAAATTATAATACAAGATATTATATAAAATTTCATCAAAATACATTTTCATTAAAAATACATATTTAATAAATCTTTAATAGACAACAAACAAGAAAGAAACACAAAGAACCAAATAGGTTCAGAATACCTAATAGTAAATTTTATTAGCATTTAGAAACCAAAAAAATACAATAAAGAAAATAGAACTTAGAAACCAATCTTATTTATTACCACTCAAAATAATACAAGATACATTAGCAAAATAAATGATCATAGCTAAATTGAACTTAAAATAACTACATTAATAGAAAAATGTATTATATAATTAAATTAAATCCTATTTCTATCATTTATCATGCCCTTTCTGTCCACCTACTTCTGAAATAAAGGAAAATTATCTTAATAATTCAATAGTGTAAGATTACCTGTCAAAAACCAGTAGCAAATATTATACTTAATAGTAAATAATACGTTATCAATCAAATATGGTAGTCTATTCTCTCTTTTATTAATATTGTACTAGATTAATAGTATTGTCAAAGCAATATGATTCAACAAAACTAAAGAAAGATTAATGATTGAAAAGAAATAAATAATACTAATATTATTTGCAATAATTTAAAAGAACACATACAGAATAAAATCACAAATAAATTCTTCTAATTAAATTGTATTGTAGAAACAATATGAATACCCTAATTTCTGTAAATAAATAAACAGGAAAAAATTATACTACATGATCGAAATAGTGATTCCCAGAAAAGGGAAAAGGAGTGTGTGTAAGTTGGCTAAAGGGACAGAATGTTGGTGAGAGAGAGAGTACAGCGGTAAAGTGCTTTCTTTGCACAAAACTGACTTGCATTCAGAATCCCATGTAGTCCCTTAAGCACCACAAAGAGTAACTCCTGAATGCAGACCCAAGACTATCTCCTGAGCATCACTAGTCCTGGCTCAAAAACAAAATTGAAAAAAAGAAATAAATTGTATAAATTAATCTTTTAGAAGTTATCAAAAGGAAAATATAAGACAAATTCTGTATACTTGAAGCACATATGTCATAAACCAATATTGTTTTAATACAAATTAAAGTTGTATAATTATTAAAGATGTAGGAGAAGTAATACATTATCAATAAAAACAGTAAAATTTTGGGGACAGGAGAGGTGGCGTAAGGCATCTGCCTTGCAAGAGCTAGCCTAGGATGGACCATGGTTGGATTCCCTGGCAGGAATTCCCCTTAAGTGTCAAATGGGTGTGGCCCAAAACAACAACAACAACAACAACAACAACAAAAGTAAAATATTTGAGAGGTCAGAGCAATAGCACAATAGATAGGAACCTCTGACTTGCATCCTGCTGACCCAAGTTTGATCTCTGCACATTACATGGATACATGGTCCCTATGTCCTCCCAGTGGTGATCCCTGGGCACAAAGTCAGGAGTAAGACAGGTGTGGCAAAAAATAAATAAAGTAAATGTCTTACATCAAGTTATAATCCCTAAGAGCATATAATTAAAGGATACTTTTAAAATAACAAAATTTATGCAGGTGACATAATGCAAGTGACACTTTTAAAACCCTACAGACTCCACAAAAAATGCTCCCAGTAACAATGTTTTTATATAATAATAGAATGTGGCCAACAATGCACTTGTATAATCAAAGTGAAGTGGCAAGCTATAAAATCAATATACAGAAATCTATGACTCTTCTATATGTAAATAATAAAATATAAAAAAGAAATTAAAAGAACAATACCATTCACAAACTGATATCAGAAAATCAAATACCGGAGTGGGTGAGGTGGCGCTAGAGGTAAGGTGTCTGCCTTGCAAGTGCCACCAAGGAAGGACCGTAGTTCAATCCCCGGTATCCCATATGGTTCCCTCAAGCAAGGGGTAATTTCTGAGCGCTTAGCCAGAAGTAACCTCTGAGCATCAAACGGGTGTGGCAGAAAGAAAGAAAGAAAGAAAGAAAGAAAGAAAGAAAGAAAGAAAGAAAGAAAGAAAGAAAGAAAGAAAGAAAGAAAGAAAGAAAGAAAGAAGAAGAGAGAGAGAGAGAGAGAGAAAGAAAGAAAGAAAGAAAGAAAGAAAGAAAGAAAGAAAGAAAGAAAGAAAGAAAGAAAGAAAGAAAGAAAAAGAAAGAAAGAAAGAAAGAAAGAAAGAAAGAAAGAAAGAAAGAAAGAAAGAGAGAGAGAGAGAAAGAAAGAAGAGAGAGAAGAGAAGAAAAGAAAGAGAGAAAGAAAGAAAGAGAAGAGAAAGAAAGAAAGAAAGAAAGAGAAGAGAGAAAGAAAGAAAGAAAGAAGAAGAAAGAGAAAGAGAGAAAGAAAGAAAGAGAAGAGAGAAAGGAAAGAGAAAAAGAAGAGAGAGAAAGTAAAGAAATAAAGGAAAGAAAGAAGAAGAAAAAGAAGAGAGAGAAAGAAAGAAAGAAGAAGAGAGAACAGAGAAGAGGAAAGAAAAAAGAAAGAAAGGAGAAGAAAGAAAGAAGAGAAGAAAAGAAAGAAAGAAAGAAAGAAAGAAAGAAAGAAAGAAAGAAAGAAAGAAAGAAAGAAAATCAAGTACCTAGAAATCAGTTTTAGAAAAGAGGTGAAAAAAATATACACAAAGAAAACTGTAAATTACTACTAAATATAGTAAAAAAAAATTAACTCAACGATAGGATCACATCCCCTACACATGGCTTTTAAAGATTCACATGTCAAAATGGCAATCCTGTCTAAATCACTATTACAGATGCAGTGCAGTCCCTATGAAAATACCATGACATATTTAAAATATAAAGATAAATTGAAATTTGTATTGAATGATTACCTCTTTCTTCCAATAGCCAAAGAAATACTAGGGGAAAAACAAAAAAGCTTCTTTTTCTCAATTTCAAAATACACTACAAATATGTAAAATCAAAATAGTGTGGTTATGGTCAAGGACAAATTTTTTGATCAGTGGAATAGAATTGAGAGTCCAGAGATGGAGCCTTGGCCACATGGACAATTAATCTTTGATAAAGGAGCAAAAAGTATGAAGTGAAGCAAGGAAATCTCTTCAATAAATGGGGCAGGAAAAACTGGCCTGTCACATTAAAATAAAAAATAAATTTGAACCTCATTCTAATTTTATGCACAGAAGTCAAAAGAAAATAGATTAAAGATCTTTCTATCGGATCTGAGTCAATAAATTATAGTTAGAAAAACATAGGTATGATACTACATGACATGAAACTAGAGGTATTTTCAAGCATTCAACTCTATTAGCCAAGCAAATGGAAGCAAAAATAAGCAAATGGAAAGACATCAAACTTAGAATCTTCTGCACAGCAAAAGACAAAAGGAATCAAATAAAAGACAGAATGAGCGAAAATACTTGATCACCGCTCATCTGATAAAAGCACAGGTAGAAATTTACAAGAAATAACCAACACTGTAAAGACGTAGGTGGAAGAAATGAACAAAAACTTCCTTCAAGAAGACATATGTACAATAAAAAGACATATGAAAAATTCCTGTATTCATTATCATCAGGGAAATGCAAATAAAACAACAACGAGATATTTATCATCTCACAACAGTGATATAAAAACACACCACCAAGAGCCAAAACCAACTAGATTGTATGGCTGTAGAAAAAAAAAAAGAACCTTCATCCACTGCTGGTGGGAATGCCAGCTGTGGTCCAGCCCTTAGGTAAAACAATAAGGACAACTTCTGAAATAAGTAGGAATTGAACTTTTACGTGTACTAGCAATTCAATTCTTGGAAACTATACCAACAGTCCAAAAGCTATTCAAAAAATAGATGTGAAACTATGGTAACTTAAGCCCTATTTACAACGGGCAAATTCTGAGAAAAAAAACTTCTGTCCAAGAACATATAAAGGATAAAGAAACTATGGGACATATGTTATAAAGGTTATTAACTTAACCAAGCACACTGAGACATTCTATAGCAGAATAAGGAGGTATGTTTATACATCAATTGATGAGACTGGTGGGTAAAGGCTGGCAAGCACCTATAATATTAGATAAAGATCAGAAGTTTCAAAATCTTATTTTATAGGATATTACTTTGCTTCATGTTCAGCAGCATGGGGTCATACACACATCATACTATCTTATTAGTAAGGTTACAGGGTTACTAAAATCAGCATTTATTAGCTTAAAACAGGGAAGTTTATCCTAAGTGCAGAAAGGATGGCATTTTTAAAATTTTCTACCCAGAAGTAAAATCATTTTTAGAGTACATACTATAAATCATTATAAAATCAAAGATACTTGTCTTAAATTTCATCACAATACATATACACAATTGATTAATATTCATCTATAAGATAAATGAAATAATGTAATTTGCTGCTATAAGGATAAAACCGGAATGTCTCATGCTGAGTTGTCAGGAGGAGAGGGACAGACACAGAATGCTATTCATATATGTGATATAACAAATACATCAGTTCACTAAAGGCAACAGAAACATCTTTAGTATGGATCTCACCACTGAAAGGGGGGGGAGGAAGTATAAGGAGAAGTTGAGGCACTGGGACAATAGTGGGATGATAGGGACACTCTGACGGAGAATAAGGTGCTGGGATGTGTTCTGAATTTAAATCTCTATCATTAGGGCCCGGAGAGATAGCACAGTGGCGTTTGCCTTGCAAGCAGCGGATCCAGGACCAAAGGTGGTTGGTTCGAATCCCGGTGTCCCATATGGTCTCCTGTGCCTGCCAGGAGCTATTTCTGAGCAGACAGCCAGGAGTAACCCCTGAGCACCGCCGGGTGTGGCCCAAAAACAAAACAAACAAACAAAAAAATCTCTATCATTAACTATCCTAAAACATGGTGCCTAAAATATTAAAATATAAAAACAGTTTTTATTATAAAAATTCAACATTAGATGATATCAAAAATTAATTTAGCTTACTTATAAAGATATTATTAAGTTTGGGGCAAAGAGATAGAACAGGGATTAAGTCATGGGCCATTTATACACTTGACTACAATCCTATTCCCAGCACTACTCTGTTCATGGAGCACCACAAGGTATGAGCTTGATGACCACCACTTATGGTAATAACACCACTGTGGTGCTGTGGTCCCCAGTAGGCAGAGCCTAACCAGCACTGCATCCTCAACACACATTTTCAGTTTAATGGCCCAGGTGGCCAAGAAATATCCCCAGCCAACAGAATACCACTTAAAAGGTCCATCTCTAGAATTATTAAACTTTGTCAATAGGTATTAAAGAAATAATAAGAAGATTTAATGTGAAAAATGTCAATATGCACAAATAACTTTAAATATAGTTTTAGGTGATGGTGAGTTCAATAACATTCTAATCAAATCCTATCAAAATTATTCTGTGAAATTTAACAAATTCTAAAATATATGTGGAGAGACAAAAGATCAAATATAAGAAAAACACTTCTAATAAAAAAGAATCAGACAAGAATATTTATTTTGCCGATCTTAAAATGTATTATAAAACTTTGAATGACAGAACTGATCACTCTGTACAATAACTGAGTGCTAAACTGAGATAAAGTGATATATGCACAGTACCCCTTTATTAACAATAGTGCACACTATAGTGTCTAAAAGGAAAAAAAATAGGAAGGGGGTGTAAAATGCCTGCCCCAGAGGCAGGCAAGAGGAGGGGGAGAAAAATGAGGACATTGGTGGCTGGAAATGTTTATGGGTGAGGGTAGTTTACATTGTAAGTCTGAAACTCAATCATGAACAACTTTGTAATTACAGTATGTTTGGTTGGGGGAAGCCTGAAATGATAGATATATCCACAATAAATAATATTGTCTGTTAAAACTGTGTTAAAAATATATTGTATATTGGCATTATCTTACTCACATGTATGTTTTTTCAAAACTTAAATATTCCAATAAGTAGAAAGATGTAAAATAGAATAAATAACAGAATTATAATGAAATACAGATGACATAACAGAACATTGAAATGGAACAAATAGCTCAGAAAGGCTCATGATTTAAGTCATTAATGAACAGAGTTGAATTTGTTGTGTTGATTACTAGAAACAAATGTCACTTCCCTCCCATCTTCCTTTTCCAAAGCATTGCTTTAGCTATTCTTGGGTGAATGTTGTTCCAAATAAATTTCAAGAGTGTTTGATCTACTTCTTTGAAGAATGTCATGGGTACCTTTAGAGGTATTGCATTAAATCTGTACAATACTTTGGGGAGTATTGCCATTTTAATTATATTAATCCTGCCAATCCATGAGCAGGGCATTTGTCTCCATTTCCTTGTGTCCTCTCTTATTTCTTGAAACAGGCTTTTGTAGTTTTATTTTATAGGTCCTTCAACTCTTTAGTTAAGTTGACCCAAGATATTTGGGTTTGTGGGGCATTAATGTGAATAGGATTGCTTTTTTTTTAATGTTTATTTCTTCTCTACCACTGTAGGTGCATAAGAAGGCCTTGATCTTTGTGTGTTAATTTTGTAGCCTGCCACTTTGCTATATGAATCTATTATTTCTAGAAGATTTTTGGCAGAGTCTTTAGGTTTTTCTAAATATAGTATAATATATTACAAAGCAATGGTTATCAAAACAGTATGGTATTGGAATAAAGACAGATCCTCAGATGAGTGGAATAGACTTGAGTATTCAGAGAATGTTCCCCAGACATACAATCAACTTATCTTTGATAAAGGGGCAAAAAATCTAAAATGGAGCAAGGAAAGCCTCTTCAACAAGTGCTGTTGGCACAACTGGTTAGCCACTTGCAAAACAGTGTACTAGGACTCCCATCTAACACCATGCACAAAGATCAAATACTATGGATTAAAGACCTTGATATCAGTCCTGAAACCATAAGGTATATAGAACAACACATAATTACAACACTATATGACATTGAGACTAAAGGCGTCTTCAAGGAGGAAATAGCACTTTCCAAACAAGTGGAAACAGAGATCAACAGATGGGAATATATTAAGTTGAGAAGCTTCTGCACCTCAATGGAAATAGTGCCTAAGGTACAAAAGCCACTGACAGAATTGGAGAAACTATTCACCCAATACTCATCAGACAAGGGGCTAATATCAAAGATATACAAGGTACTGATGGAACTTAATAAGAAAAGAACATATAGCCCCATCAAAAAATTGGGAGAAGAAATGAATAGACAATTTCTCAAAGAATAAAAACAAATGGCCAAAAGACACACACACACACACACATATAATGGAATATTATGCAGCCTTCAGGAGAGATGAAGACATGAAATTTTCCCATACATGGATGTATATGGAATCTATAATGTTGAGTGAAATAATTCAGAAGGAGAGACACACAGAATAGTCTCACTCATCTATGGATTTTAAGAAAAATTAAAGACATTATTGTAATAAACCACAGAGAAAATAGAATTAAAGGCTGGAAGGGCCAGAAAGACAGGCTCACAATTTGAAGCTCAATACAAAGAGTGGTGTATGTTGTTAGGGAAATAATTACACCAACAACTAGCATGACAATGTTAAAGAATGAGAGAAGTAGAATGCCTGTTGCAAATACAAGCTAGGGGGGATGAGGGGGGACATTGGTGATGGGAATGTTGCACTGGTGAATGGAAATAATTCTGTTTATGACTGAAACCCAACTACAAACATGCTTGTAATCATGCTGTAATCATGGTGCTTAAATATTTATTAAAGAAGTAAAAAAAATTATTAAAAATTTACTTTTCATCTCATGTCACATATAAATAAAATAGGAGAGAAATTCTGAGAAAGTTATGGTGTTTGAAATGCTGGAAAATTGTTTTCCAATCAGGATAACATTTATGTTAGTTAATTTTTCTGATATAAATATTTTTATAATATAAAGTTTCTCCAGAGTAAAGCCAGATGTGGGTCTAAACAAACAAAAGAATTTACATTGTATTAATAGAAACATTGACACTCACCTATATTTCACATAAGAGAGAAATTTGACATAATCTTATGTTTGATAAAAGTCTTTCAAAGTGAAGAAATTAAGGCATTCATATTTTTGAAAAAGGTAAGCAATTGTATTTTATATTGGATCTATCCTGTAAGAAATACTAAAGAGAGTGTACAGGTTACAATGGAAGGACACTCAACATATTCCCTGTAAATTTAAGAAATATTGGTGTTAGTTTGGGGTTTTCTTTTTTTGAGGGTGTGGTTGGATCATGCCCAGCAGTGCTTAAGGCTCCTGGCTTTGTGCAAAGGGGCTTGTAGGATCATATGCAGTACCAGTAATCAAACCTGGATTGATAATATGCAAGGTAAATGCCTAAAGGACTCCACTTTTTCTGGCTCCAATATATATCTTTTACTATCTCTGATACTAAACTAGTGGTATAACATATTCAATCTTGGAAAATGGCCCTTGTGTACTTTCAAAAATGGGAATATCATTATTAGGTATAGTGTTCTATACAGATTGTTATATCTAATTAATATATTTTATTTTCCAATTACTCTTTACTTATGTTGTGTCTCTTTGATCTGCCCTTTATGAACATGCTGCATTGACATCTCCAATTGTTTTGTGTTACCATTTTTCTCTTTAAATTTGTCCTTTTTTTGCTCATGTTTTCTAATGCTGTTACTAGATGTGTAAATGTCATTGTTATATCTTGCCTTATTAAGGCCTGTACAGGATATTTTGTGATTTAAATCTTTTTTGGGGGGGGACCACACCCAGTGACGCTCAGGGGTTACTCCTGCCTATGCACTCAGAAATCGCTCCTGGCTTTGGGGACCATATAGAACGCCAGGGTTCAAACCGCTGTCCGTCCTAGGCCAATGTGGGCAAGGCAAACGCCCTACCGCTCCCGCTACCACTCCCACACCAATTTAAATCTTTTTTACCTAGTGTTAGTATAGTTACTTTTTTCCCTTTAAATACAATTTGCATAGGATGTTTTGTTTATGAGTCACACCCAGTTATGTTAAAGGCTTACTGCTTACTGTTGGCTGTGTGCTCAAAGAGCGCTCCTATGGGTGAACTGTGTGCAAGGCAAGCAGATAACTAAGTCACATAAAATCGAATTCTCTCCTATATAGAGAAAAATTTAACTTGGCAACACTAAACAGTGCATTTGTGAGTTTCATATTCTGAAGTGATACAATTTGAGGAAAAGCAAGGATTAAACCAATTTCCTTGAAAGCATTAACTTTTTCTAGGCAGGGAGTGGATAGGATTGGGTGGAGTACACAAAGATCAAGTAGCACTTGAACTTTTATCATAGGTCCACTTTTTAATCTTAAGTATATGCTATATGTTTTTAAGTATACATTTTCTAATTTAAAAATTTAAGTGCAAAGGAAACACATATTAAGAAACAAGATGTTTTATTTTAATGCATTTAACACTCCCATGCTGATAATAGTTTGCACGTAGAAGCTAGCAACAAGTAGGGAATATCATCCACAGGAGTTTTCAAGATTTTTTCTAATTAAAGTCGCTTACATAAGTTAACAGTTAAATAAAAAGTGGTATAAGTTAGATAAATTGAATGATAAAATGCTACTCATAAGTAACACCAAAAGAAAGGAGTGATTGATAACCTAAAAAAAGAGAAATTGAAATCATTCTAGTTCCATGATTGTTAGTGATTTTAATTCTATAAAAGAAGTGTTAGATCATAAGCAATTACTAGAAGATTGTTTATTTTCTTCCTTCCCATTGATAACTTCAGTACTCTTGGGTGAAGTATTAAAAATCTTATTTCCAAAAGAAAACAAGAAGAAACCTTAAGGAAAGAATCAATATGATTAGAAGGCAAAAGGATCTGATTTATGAGGACAGATTAAAGGAGTAAAGTTGCACAGTTTGGCTAAGTGATGACTAAAAGAGAGCATGATAACAGTCTACAAATATTTGAAAAGCATATACCAAGGAGGGAGGATTTGCTATTTATCTTAGTACAAAGTTGTTAAACTGGCCATGAATGGATGATGTTTAAGGAGAGGAAACTTGGGTATCAGAACGACTTCCTGGTTGAAATGCATAAGATCAGAGGATTTATTTCCCAAGAAATAATGGCATTTTGATTAATCTAGCTAGTTAAAATTTGATTCTTATAGAAAGATTCACAGAAAAATGAAAGCTTTCTTTGACCAACAAATACTGAGACTAGACTTTATTTTGCTGTTTATTTTATTCCAGGAGATCAAAAGATTTTGAGACATTCCCTAAGACATTTCTGAAATTTGATTCACTATATGTGTAAATAAAGTATTTTATACTGCAAAATATGTTTTTTAGATACCCAAAATTTATACCACTAATTGTTACTTTTTTTTTACCATAATCCTATCCTTTTGTTTAATTTTGTTGTTGATTTTATGTTTTTATATATTATGGACTTGTCAAACCTTTTTAGAAAAGCATGAAAGATAAAGAATACCCATGTACTTACTTACCATCTTAATTTAAAAAATTAGACATTTAAAATGTTAAAACAGCCTCTGCAAACATTCCTGCCACCCAATCTCATTTCTTCTTTTTCACTAGAAATAATTACTGCACTAATTGGGATTATACAATTGATGCAGATTCGATCCCTGGTTCCCCAAATGGTTCCCTTAGCACTGCCATACAGAGTTATTTCTGAGTGATCTCTGAACCTAAAGGTAGGAGCAACTCTTGAGTAACGCAGTGCTAAGGAAACCATTTGGGGAACCAGGGATCGAATCTGCATCAACTGTGTTCAAGACACACAGCATAATTACCCTCTGTATAATCTCTCCATTACAAGAGCTTGAATATTTTAAGGAATTAACACAAATATTGCACATATTTTATAGAAAGTTTTTTATGTGTATGATAAGGTAATATTTTTTCCTTTGTGTTTCTTTTTCCATTTTTAGTGAGGTATTGTGATTTGTATACTGTTTTATATATATATATATATATATATATATATATATATATATATATATATATATATATACAAGTGTCCAATACTACATCTACCACCATAGTGTTTGTTTCCTTCACCTTTGTCCCAAGGACCCCTCCTACTCTACCAAGATCCCTAACTTTGGTAAATTCAGTTTTGCACACCAACTCTCGGGTTTTGTTGCTTTTAGCCATTTGTTACTTCCTTACTATGTGTCCTTGTATCAAAATCATATATGAGAAAGAGACAGACCCTCAAGCATGTGATAAACTAATCTTTGACAGAGGAGCTGTATGATTTTTATTTTTTAAATTTTCATTTACTTTTGCTACTAAAATTTAAAAATATGTATACATGCTTAGAAAGCCCTTCATCATCTAAAGTTTGTGTAGATACATATATGTATATATCCTTTAGTTATTCTTTTTATATTCATTCACAAAAATTGTTTTTCTTTGTTTTTAGCTTTTGCTTAAGGGTCACATTTGATGGTGCTGAGGGTTATTTCTAGTTCTGACCTCAGAAATTACTATTGGAGGGCTTGAAAGACCATATGGGGTACCTGGAATCTAACTCATATACAAGGGCAACACTCTGTCCTAGCTAGTGTACTATTGCTTTGGCCCATTACATAAAATTCATAATGACATGAGATACAGAATTTTTGTCTGATTTCTGATATAGATTTATTTTACTTATAGTTATATTAGTATTATAATGACACAATATTTTGATATAAGTTAGAGAAATAGCCTTTTGACTATTTTTATTTAGACTTCGTTTCTTAGCTATAATTTCATTGTTTCTTAGCTATTGTTTCATGCATAGTCCCTGAGAGTTATTTTAGAACCACTTTAATCATTTATTTAAAATTAATTGCCTACCAACATAAATGTTAGAATATTGCAAAAATATTTAGAAATAATTGGAACATATATAATATCTATCACCTATATAATTATTGATACACATTTTATCCAGTTACATAATTTAAAATTTTTATGCATGTATTCTAAATAACAGGTAATATGCATCTTATTATGAATACTCCTACATATTTTAGACATCCAGTTCCCGCAATTTAAATTTTAAATATCTTTCTTTTCTTTTCTTCCACAATTACTCTTCCCATTTTTTTTATAAGGGGCTCATGATAAAATTAAGTCTAATAGTAAAGAACTTGAGTTAAGCATGTTTTCAATTTCTCCATAGAAGAATTGATACTTAGCTATCACATTTTAGATACTGTCATTGAACACTTTAATCATTTCCACATCTTGGCTTATGTAAAAAAAAAGACACAATAAACATGGTGTTCACATATCTTTTTCAGTTAATATTTTTGTTTTCTGGGATAAACAGCAAGGAATAGAATTGATGGATCATATGAAGATACTGGGTTTACTTTCAAAGATTCCTGGTTGAAATAAATTAGGTCTTTCTTTGGATTCTTTAAATTCATATTTTCCCTTTATTTCATATAGGTCTGAAACTGCCAAACTACTCAGTTCTGTCAAAACTAAACTTGCTTCTGAACTTAACCTATCATATTCTATGTACAACATTAATGAAAGAAGTGTTTTTTCTGGAGTGATTTTCTCCAATATGAATTTGTCTTGCTCATCTCAGCAGTGCCTCATCCAATTGGATGAGCAGTGCTCATTCAATGCCCTTAACTTTCACTATCTTTCCTATCTCCAGTTTCTACTCTTTACTGATTTTGTTTTACTAACAGTAAAAAACCAGACTAATAATCATTCACAATTTAAGTTCAGGCTTTTCTCTAATGAATACTATCAGTTTATATTTAATGACACTTTCCATTCACTTCACTCATTTCCATTCATTCCATTCATTTCATTTCCTTTCATTTTATCCAGCCCAGAAATACACTGTAAGTGGTATCCCTTAAATAATTATCTATACTTAAGAAATTTTACAACTATTTGCAACCATATCATAATAACCTTTTATAGTCATTCTACTAAGATTTCTTTCTTAGCTCTGTGCCACAAAATATTCTTCTTTTTTAACTTTTTTTTCAGTTATTTTCTATCAGGTTTTATATCACCATCATAATAAGTATGTGAGTCCTCATTTACAGTTAGATACCCACCTGTTCATTTCTAGCCTACACAAGCACATCAAATATGATAAATCCCAAAATGAACCGTTGCTGTTCTTATCTTTTTTCCTTCTTTATCAAGTTTCCTCGTTAAAGTCTCCATCCCTAGAACTGTTATCAAATCCAAATAATCTCTTATCAAGACTATATATATGTAGGTGTATACATACATTCTAATGATATACCTCTTTCTTGTCTTTGCATAAACCAGTTGTTGACATTGAGTAAAGCACATTTTTTTGTTTTCACAACAGAGGGGAATGCCATAAAAATCTGGTGGGTTTAAGTCCTGGGCATAAGCAATATCACTATGATGGCAGCTAACTCTAAATACAAAATAGTTTCTTTTTTTATTTCAACTTAAAAATATATTTAACAAATACATTTAGCATTTTAAAAAGTGAGTTGTTCCAGGCCTTTTGAAAGTCCTTAATTATGTTGATCATAATTATAATAATCATGATGTCTAACATTGCTTTAGGTACCATAATGTGTAACCTTAAACTTTACTATAAAATCTACACTACTTTGTGATGAACCTTTCTAAGAAGAAAATGGTAAACTTGTGAAATATTTTTCTTTTTTTATGTTAAGCAAGACTAGCAACAAAAATGCTGCGTCAGCTTACGGTTCACCAGTGCCACCGGCTTCACTGAAGTGGTAGGTAGGAAAGACACTTAAGAGAAATCACTTAAATTCATATTGACATAAACTTCTGTCAACTAAAGTGTATTTGTAAACCAATTTTTGCACTTTCACAATTGCTTATCTAATAATATTTTGTTGATAAAAAGAGCTATCTGAAGAATTTTTATTATATAAGTAACCATTAAGTGTATTAAAATCACTGGTGGGAAAAATTTGGTCATCTCAATGGGCTAGAGACTTTATATTATTTTAAAGATAATGTACTTGCATCATTTCACCAAACTAATGTGGCTGCAATTTAGCCCAGGTCCAGATTTACCACACAACACACTGTCATGTGCCCTTAGTTCTAGGACACCACTTTTTAATGATTAGTTAACTTGAGGATAATGAAAGCCTTATCATGTACCTAATTAGCCATGCAGTCGCTAATGGTAGTCTAACTCATTTAGATAAAGTCAGTTTGCTGATCTGCTCTTTTGTTGAGGGTAGAGAAATGGAGGGGAGTGTAGGGAAAAAGTGTGTGATACACGTGTGGCGTTTTCTTTCTCCTTAGCTCCCATCTCCACCATCTTTACTCCACTTCATTACTGCAGAAGAGATCAGCAAACTCATATAGGTACACACAAAGAGAGAGGTTAAACAAATGGTAATAATATTTGGGCTTTCTGATAACAGTGAGAGGCTTTGTCTAACTGAGTATATTCTAAATACCAGTTCTTTCTATAGCCTTGTTTTTAAGCTGTTCATTTATATTTTAATGAAAATGACTCAAATCAATAATGGCCTATTTTGCAATCTCTTAAATATTTGGTATTCAGTAAGGAAATAAAAAATTCACCTCTCCTTAAGTTAATTTGTAAATTTCTCCATAAGTTCATGGGAAGAATCATCAGTGATAAAAATCAAAGAGCTCTATATGAAATTCTCGATTACAGAGTGATTCCTGAAAAATAGCATTCGTATCTATATTTGATAATAAATTTATAAACATAATTATTCATCTTGTAATTCATATTAAAGTATCTATATAAATCATTCTTACCTCGTTCTTCAGTTTGCTTCCAGAAAACCTTAGAAAACAGAACATTTTCCATTAGATAAAAATAAGATTTTTCTGTATAGGTATAACAATTGGAAAATGTAGAAGACCTGTGATTAGTTAAATAAATCTGGATAAATTACCTTTATTTTTCACATGGATCCAAGCATTTGTGTGGGGATAAAGGGGGAAAAGAGTCAGGCAATGTCACATATATGTTAATTATTCAAAATCTCAGTATTATAAATTTTTTCATTTTATTCTCACTGGTTTTATAGATGCCATCTTATTTATCCATAATATCCTCATTATAGTTAAACACAATTTTGAGTATGCTTTCATAGAATCTATACCATGTTAGTAGCTTTATCTTAATAATATAAATTGGTATTCAAAATATAGAATATTAGCAGTAATGATAATTTTTTAATCTTTGTTAAGTGATGGTCAAGCAGACTCAAATTTAAATGGAAAAATATATTTTATTTAAAAGAAATTCTGCTTTCTAGATATATCTTTCTTCATTACCTTACAATATTAATAGCTCATTGATTTTAAGCTATATAAATTGAATAGGTATTTTAGGGATCTATATTGTTGTTCTTTGAGAGAGAAAGCTTCTTCATATAAAATGAAGATCTTATTCTTAAAAGAAAACATTTAAATAAGAAAAATAGCAAACTATATATTAAGCAGGTCTAAGGTTATTAAGGAAATGCAAAAAAAAGTCTAAAAGATAATATAACTCTACCTTGTCAGGCCCTTTCCCGAATATACAGAGTGATAATATGCACTGCTCTCTTTGATGCCAATCCCATAATAATGGTACCTAGAACAAGGACAGGAACCATCTCTGTGTTAATGAAGGAGGTTTTTGAAAGAAAAAGTGAAGCAAAGCATGACTAAAACAATCTAAAATTAAGATATGTAGCCCTTGATAGCCTTCTTTACCTGTGTTTTTAAAGTAGTAACTTTTGATAATAACTAACCCTATTTATGGCTGCATTCACACTTATGGTCTTATTTCTTGCTTTAAGCTTGAAAGAGAAGTGAAATTCCCATTGCCAATTACCTAAAATAGTGCCATATCACCCCAAATTTTCAAATGTTTACATTCAAATTTAGACATTTAAATCTGCATGTGCAGTGTTGGTTCAAGATATATTAGGAATAGCTATGTCAGTATTTGCAATTTATTTAATCTGAATTTAATTAATAGATCAAGAAAATTTGCTTTTTTGTAGTATATCTAACAGATATACTAAGTGCATGACATTATGCATGGAAAAAATGTTATATATATATATATATATATATATATATATATATATATATATATATATATATATATATATATATATATATATATATATATATGAAGCATATGAATTTGAAGGCTAGAGCTGGAGTAATGATGCAGAGCAATAAGGTATCTGCTTTGCCGGCGCTAACCTAGGAAGGACCGCAGTTTGATCCCACGGCCTCCCATATAGTCTCCCAAGCCTGGAGCGATTTCTGAGCACATAGCCAAGAGTAACCCTTGAGTGTCACTGGGTGTGGCCCCCCCCCAAAAAAAAAAACAAGAAACAAAATAAATAAATAAATAAGTAAATAAAGGCTAGAGTAATAGTACAGAAAATAAGGTGCTTGCCTTAACCTCAGTTTTATCTCCAGCACCCCATATTGTCCTTGACTCTACCAGAAGTAATGTATAAGTGCAGAACCAAGAATAACTCCTGAGTGCTACCAAGTATAGTCTCCAAACAAATAAAGTTATTTTTATAATAAAAAATGAATTGTTTATGGGGTCAATTTTCTTTATAGATTTGTGCAACTTAATGGGAGGTGATGTCATACATTATAAAGCTAATTCAAGGAATAAAAGTGCTTCAAATAGCTCTTGTAAATGTGTGCATGAATCCTAAATGATAGAAAATTACAAAAGCATGAAGATTCTCATGTTGCAACCCATTTTTTATGCTGTCATTGTTTGAGAAGGGAATCTTCTTAGTAGTCCTGGGGCATCTAGACTATATCTGAAGTCCTTTAGAGGCTTTGTGTACCATGGATCAAATAAGAGACCTGATACAGGAGAGCCATGTTCTCCTGATCTATGAACTATCTCCTTGACCTAAAAATTGTCATATCTAATTTATTTTCATTGCCAACAACTGAACCCAGGGTCGCACCCATGCCCTCAACCAGAAGATCGTTCTCACTGCTGTAGATCCTTTATATACTTCTTAAGTGCAAATGCTACAAACTTTATAAAAAAGGCTAAACAAATAGTGGCAACTCAATAAAGGGAGCCAGAGTTGACTAACTTTTGCTTTTACTCTTTATCCTCAAATCAACATCACACACATCACATACAGTGGTTATATATTCACCTAATATTGGGAAAAAATTAAATAATAGAATAATTAGACTTCCAGGAATCTCCTAAGTAAACTAAAATTTCATTACTTTGCACAAATATATGAGTTTAAGGAGGATTGGGAAATAATAGATCTGAGTTTTCAAGGTCTTTTATCGATTTCAGCAGTAAAGGTCAAGCAATTCTATTCCTAAATGTTTCCAAGGCCCAAGACAAAATACATATGCTTAATATTATAATAATTATAATAATATTGTTATATTGTATATATAGTACATACTTATAATTATATAATTCACTTTAAAATATAATATATTGTTTATGTTATATTATATACATATGCACATTTATATAGCAACTAATAAAAATCCTTGTTTTCTTATTTTGACAATTTATTTCCACAATCATTTGGCTGGTAGGTAGGTAGGTTTGCAATTACAATTTTTTTTTTCATTTACTCATGACTACTATACAGTCAAGTTTCTCACATTTGGAGAAATCACAGTGGTCAGCACATCCAGAATGCAATGCAAAAGCCTCACCCTGGGAAAACCACCTTCATGATCATGTTATCTCCTCTGCCAGGTAAATATGAATGTACTGTTCTTAGGTTTTGTAATCCCTTGTGAGAACATAGCAGTGAAATTGAAAGACCATTTCTGCCTTCTCATTTCCTCCCAAGTAATATTTTTGTTGTTTTTCACATCAAAGTTAACATGCAGTTTACACTACCACATCCATAATAAAAAACATTTCATTATTCCAAAACAATTTCCTCTTGCAAGCCCTCAGGCCTAACGTGTAATGATAGAAAAGAGAAACTTTTGAGTAAAGATGAGAGATGAGTCCTTAAAAGCTCAAGAATCAGATCTAGACTATTTGCAAAAAGGACACCAGATTCTTGGGGCCAGGAATTGGATGTGGAAAGAGGATGTATTCTTTGGATGAATAGTCTGTCTCTGAGGAGGAGGAATAGAGTCAGAAGAGCTGGAATAGGTCTAAACCAGGCTTTCTGCCATCTAACATGAGAGATCCAGAGAGGGGTTTTCAGCTATTATGGTCCATTATGGTCTTTACTGCAGTAAAGAAGTTCTCACTAATGACCGGGTCACAGTCAATGGAGAGGAAGTTTTATGAACTCGGGAAATACACTCAATCAGAAATGTTCTGTAAACGGATATGCATGATACCCTTTCAGAAACAGTATTGCAAATCATAGTGCCTAAAGGAAAAAAAGGGGATAAAGAGTAAGAGTGAAAAAGAGAGACAGAGGTATCTGTCATAGAGAAGGTGTGTGAAGGGGTCTGAACAGGGGCAGCAAGAGGGAAACTGAGGATGTTCATGGCAGGAAGTGTATACTGGTTAAGGGATGAGTAATGAATATTATATAACTGAAACTCAACCATGAACAATTTTGTAACTGTATCTCACAGGATAAACAATCACTAGAAAGAGATGAAAATTCCAAAAAGAATATTATAAAGCCATTCATTTGAAAATAGTAATGGGAAAATGTAGCAGACTTTTGTAGCAACAAATAAAAAAGCTTTAAGTTCTCAGTTTAAGTAGACAGACAATAATTAGTCTGCTAGGGTCACCTCCATCTATAAGCATGTGTCATGTGGACCCAATTTAGATTCCATGTGATTGGACAGGACAGTCCAACCCAGAACCCCAGATCCCAGACGTGGAACCGATGCAGGTTCCAGCAACAGCATCAAAGTCCTCCCAGGAAAACTCTGAATGCTGTTCTAGCACCGACTTGCACCAGTTTTAACATGACATCTTGACATGAGGAAATGGCAACAACTTGAGCTAAAAGAGGACTGCCCTATTTCATCACCTAATGGTATGATGCAACCAGAAGACAGGCCATCCTTTGCCCTAAGTAAAAACCAAATTCACTATCTACAGAAGACTGACTGACTGGACAGAACCTATCAAGGAACTTCCTAGCCTAGGCCTTGGCCTAGAATTTGTACAAAAACCAACATTTCTAATTCCAGAGGTCTGTCTTTGACAACTGAGACTGAGCAAAACTTCTGGAACTATGCTGAAATATTATATCCTAGGCTCTGCCCTAGAATCTGAACAAAACCCAAGACCACTTATTAGAGAAGACTGATTACAACAACAGTAATGAACAGAACTCCTAGAACCATAAAGTAAAACTCTCTCCTAGCCTTCACCCTATGACCTACGCAAATAACAAGATCTCCAGCTACAGAAGCAGGATGTCATCACCCACATCTGAGTGGAAAGTTTTCTGGCACCATAAAAAGATCTTGGGGTGTGTAAATGCATGAGTATGGAGCCTGTAGTTGTTCCCATGACAATATGCTTCAAGGGTGGAGAAACCCTGTATCTCTTAGGCCAAGGGAATTCCCGTTGTAATTTTCCCATATTTACCAATGCCTATGCAAAAGAAGAAGAAGAAGGAAGAAGAAGAAGAAGAAGAAGAAGAAGAAGAAGAAAGAAGAAGAAGAAGAAGAAGAAGAAGAAGAAGAAGAAAGAAGAAGAAGAAGAGAAGAGAAGAAGAAGAAGAGAAAGAAGAGAAGAAGAAGAAGAAGAAGAAGAAGAGAAGAAAAAGAAGAAGAAGAAGGAAGAAGAAGAAGAAGAAGAAGAAGAAGAAGAAGAAGAAGAAGAAGAAGAAGAAGAAGAAGAAGAAGAAGAAGAAGAAGAAGAAGAAGAAGAAGAAGAAGAAGAAGAAGAAGAAGAAGAAACATAAACTCCCCTTTTTAAGAAGTTTCTGGTCTGGTTTTGTTCTCTGTTTCCCCCCCCCCTTGGTTTTTTTTCCATAGCTGATGGTTTTGGTTTTCAGTTTATTATTTCTTTGTTCTTTTTTTTTAATTTTTTTTATTTAAACAATTTTATTACATACATGATCGTGTTTGGGTTTCAGTCATGTAAAGAACACCACCCATCACCAGTGCAACATTCCTATCACCAATGTCCCAAATCTCCCTCCTCCCCACCCAACCCCTGCCTGTACTCTAGACAGGCTTTCTATTTCCCTCGTACATTCTCATTATTATTATTATCCAAAACGTAGTTATTTCTCTAACTAAACTCATCCCCGTTTGTGGTGAGCTTCATGAGGTGAGCTGTAACTTACAGCTCTTTTCTCTTTTGTGTCTGAAAGTTGTTATTGCAAGAATGTCTTTCATTTTTCTTAAAACCCATAGATGAGTGAGACCATTCTGTGTCTTTCTCTCTCTCTCTGACTTATTTCACTCAGCGTATTATTTGTTTGTTCTTTTTGCAATTTTGTTCTTACTCCCTTATTGTTTTTGTTTTTGTTTTTGTTTTGTTTTGTTTTGCTACCTTTTTCTTCTTTTTTCCCTTCCTTCTTCTAAATGGATATTTATAACACCTAGATGAACTCCTCCTAGTTTTTTTCTTTCGTGATTATTTGTTTGTTTTTCTTTCTTTCTTTCTCCCCCTGATGGTACCAAGACCAGACAGTCGAATGTTCATTTGGTGGGAATAAAAATTGAACAGACATGAATACCAAATACAAAATCAATAGCAAAAGAATCAATACCCAATCTACAACAAGCTGTACAAGGGGAAACAGTTGCACTAGCATTACAGGGGTAAAGAACGGAGATGTGGGTTGCATGCTGGGAACAGGGGTGGAGGGAGGACAACACTGGTTGTGTGAATGCCCCTCATTCATTGTCACTATGTGCCTCAAATATTACTGTGAAAGAATTGTAATTCACTTTGACCACAATAAAAAAAATTTTAACAGCACAGTGTAAAAAAGCTCACTGTCATTTTCCACATTTTTTACCCACTTCTCTATTTTCTGAAACCAGTTAAGTCAAAGAAGTGGTTTTTATCTACTCAATTATTAAATTGGCCCATTTCTTATTCATCATGAAATTCTGAGGCTAAATTAGAAGCAGCAATCATGACCTACAGATTTATATTACAGGGCCTACACAATGAACACGTTCAAGCAAACTAACTTGTCCTTGCTCTTTTGTCCTCTCTTCTCATTACTTCGTTTTTTTGTTGTTGTTGCTGTTGTTTGTTTGTTTTTTTCTCTCTTCTTGTCTCCCTCTTCTTCTACCTCTCCTCCTCAATATCATCAATTCAATCCATATCAAGTAAAAACCACATGGTTACCTCCTCTATAGGAAAGGAAAGCTGATATATAGTGTGCTGCGGACAATACTGCAAAGTATAAACACCAGTATAGATAGACCTCACTAATATAATGGTTAGTACTCGAGACACGAAACCTATGCGTATCCAAAAGCTGATCTATTAGTTTCTTTACCTTACATGTACTATACTTATCTATCTTTCTGTACTCAGCATATCTTTTGTTCTCCCCACCTCTTTTTATTAATATATACCTAAGCTAACTTCTATATGTTTATATGTGGGCAGTAGCACACAGAGATAGGAATCCTTCTTGAGAGACAAACCTAAATTATAAACAACCCATACCTATAGCCTATATAGCCACTCCCATGTACTATCCCCTCTCCACCTTCAGAAATACGACTATCCCTTCACCCCTCAATCCCATTTCCGATATCCCACCATATTAAAACTGTTCACCCTCAGTTCTTAGTCCATTAGGCATCAAGACTGGCCTCCTACCCCAACGAGCCAGTACCCAGCACCAAGTACCCAGCACCAAGTGAAGAGACACCCACTCAAACCCACATCTTGTTCCCGGCAAGAAAATACAACCAACACCCCAACTAACTCATGCAGTGTGGCCCTCCTAATCACCTCTCCCTAAGTGGACTGTGGCTTGATACCTACCCTAGTTCCAAAAGGATTCCCACTGCAAGAACTCTCCCCAAGACCTCCCTGCTGCAAATCTTTTTCAATCTCAGGAAGGCCAAGGTGTGTGATGAAAAGGCACCCTGAAGCCCATACCCCACAAGGAAATCTCAAAAGATAATGGGGAAGCCTATACTTTCATCATAAATATAAGACCTATATAACACTACCTCTTAACCTGTTTTTCCCCAAATGTAATCTCTTGCATCACTTTGTTCCTTTTTCTTTGTTATTTTGTTTTTGTTTTTGTTTTGTTTTGTTTTTGCTTTTTTGGGGTCACAACTGGTGGCGCTCGGGGGTTGCTCCTGGTTCTATGCTCGGAGGTCGTCCCTGGCAGGCACAGGAGACCATGTGAGATGCCCGGATTTGAGCCACCGTCTTTCTGCATGAAGGACAGACACCTTACCTCCATGTTTTATCTCTGGCCCCACTTTGATCCTTTAATTACTTTTTTTATTTTTTATTTTTTATTTTTTTTTTTTTTTGGTTTTGGGCCACACCGGCATTGCTCAGGGGTTACTCCTGGCTGTCTGCTCAGAAATAGCTCCTGGCAGGCACGGGGGACCATATGGGACACCGGGATTCGAACCAACCACCTTTGGTCCTGGATCGGCTGCTTGCAAGGCAAACGCCGCTGTGCTATCTCTCCGGGCCCTTATTTAATTTTTTTAAAAAACTTTTATCTTTAAATATATTTGAGCATATATATTTTTAGTTTTTGTTTTCATCTCTCTCCACCCCCAAATCCACCAGCAATATAATGTAACACCACTTCTTCTTGCAAAGGCATATTAAAAAAAAGGGGAAATCTTACATATAAAAACAAGCTCTTATCTACTAGGGATAAGAACTCATACTTTTTTACAGGGGCATCTCCCACCTTGAACATATGTCATGTGGAACCAACTTAGACCCCAGGGAATTAGGCACCGACCGTCCAGCCTTGGACTAATAAAATAATTAGTCTACTAAACTGAACTAAGGTGTACATTGTTCCATTGTTCCATTTCTATGAGGCAGAGTGAATATTATTTTATGTAAAAAGCCACCTCAGAGCTATTGTTTCATGAAGGGAGAGATAAAGGAAAATAAAATTTATGGAAACAAAAAACATTGAACTGATTTATATTTTTAATCAGAAGAATAAAAAGTAAACATATTTGATAAGAGAAATACCAAAAAAAACCTCAGCAGATTTAAAAGCTATTATTCAGCTAAATATATTTAAAGAATTAGTCATTAAATCTAAGTTTAAAATAAGTATTAATATTTCCCCTGTTAAATTTTAGAACTAAGAAATATAAGGAAATGTTTTATATTTGAAGGATTAAAAAAAGATGTTCAAAACTAATGGGTTTAATAAACTGAAGATATATTTTTATAACATGTTTTGAAAAGTTTATCATTTGTTCACAACATTATATTTTAAATGACTACATTTTAGCCACTAGCCCAATAAATTTCTGTAAATAATTGCTTTTCATACAGGTTAAACCAGATGATATTTCTGTCAATAGTGAATGAGGGTTTCTTTCCACAACATTAGCTATTTCCAGACCTTTTGATATATATTATTTCAAGGTATATGATTGTTATTGTTATTTTGATTTGCATTTTCCTAATTATGAGTGAGTATAAGCTTTCTCATATGATCCAGCAATTCCACATTTTTGGCATTGATTAATAAAACATTAATTAGAAAGGATACATAAACACCTATGCTCATCAGGATATTTAATACAGTAGCTAAGATATGGCAACAATCCAAATGTCTCACTACATATGAATATAAATAGAACAAGAAATTGTGGTATGATGGAATACTGTTCAGCTCTGAAAAAAGCAAAATCACTCCATTTGTGCAACATAGCACTAGAGGATATCATGTTAAGTGAAATCACTCAAAAGAAAGAGGAGATATAATAGTATCTCTTATGTGAGACTTAAAATTATACATCAAGGTAGCAACAAAAAGTCAAAAAGCAACATAATGATATAAGTAATGGGATTCACACAATTGATTTGGAACTGATAAGAGGAAAATATATTGGAGTCATTTGGGAGGTATATGGACTCACTGATGATGGTTTTGGTGTTAGGCTCATTAATAGTGTAAACCATGGAATTTCAATAGAATTTTTAAAGGATTTTTAAAATGTTTTTTAAAAAATTATTTTTCTATTGACTTTATTAAATTTTGGAGCTTCCAGTGTTCAGGAACCCTTCAACTACTCCTGGTTCCAAGCTCTTTGATCACTCCTAGTAAGTCTCAAATAACCATATGCACTCCCAGGGATCAAACTTGGTTTGGCATGTAACTCTTTTACTATTAAGCTCAAGATTCAACTTTGACTAGAGTTTATTTAATAAAAATTACTAAGTGAAATATATTTACATAATATTTTCAAATATGTTATGCTCAGCAAACTCCACGGATCCCAGATGAATCATTACTAATATTACTTACTAAAACCTATAATATTGATTTATTTCATATATCAGACTTTCAAATATATGCTTTCTATACTATGAAATAAAAGTTAATAAAAATAATTTGATAACATGAATGTTTAAGTGTACCATAAAAAACTTAAAAGCACTTGCCTCTAACTGAAAAATATATTTAAGTAATATATGTGCATTTACACATACTAGAACAATTTTAAATTTAATCTTTAAATTTTAAAGACTAAAGAATCTTTTGCCTAACATGATGTGAGAAAATTTACTAACTCTATGTAAACTTATCTATCAGTATCAGAAGCATTTGATCTCCATAAATACTTTACATTTTCCTCACCTTGGTGCCTTTAAATATTGCTGAGTTCTTCATTGGAAATAATCTTAGTTTTTGTGTCCTTGTTTTTTAACCACACTTCAAGGCAAATATTCAATGCATGATATTGTGGCTGCTCTCTCAAGAAAAATAAAATCTATCTAAGAATTTCTCTCTTGACAATGTATCCTATATTATCTTTGTACCATATACTATTATACACATGGTTTATCTTTCCTACTAAACTATAAACTAAACTGCATTGCATCTTTTTCTGTTAAAAAAATTAAGCAAATACTTCATTTATTGAATGAGTTCATGCATACTACCAGGAATTTAGAAACTTAAAATCACAAAATTATCTTAAGGTCTATAATTTCCATAACCACCACATCTGTTTATTTTAACAGGTCCACTAGGATACTGGGTGAACTTGTGTGAATACTGTGCATATATATATAGGGATTAAATTGAATGAATTTTAGTTATAAAGGTTTCTAGGAATACAAATCTCAATATTTTATAAGACATTTTGCAATGCTTTAAAACATGTAATTTCGTATTTCTTCTGGGACCAATAAAATAATCTTTTGCCTTTAATTTTACTTAAAATTAGACTAATAACTTATAGCTAAAAATTAGACTAATAGCTTTATGTTATTTGAATGATGAGTTAGCATCTTTAAGAATAGAGAACAGATAATAGAGTATTTTTTTTTCTGTTCTCCAAACATCTTAAGAGTAATTGTGTGCAAAATATATATGAAATTTTCATCTCACTTGCAACAACTAAATTTTATTTTTTTTATTTTTGTTTTTTGGGCCACACTCAGTGACGCTCAGGGATTATTCCTGGCTATACACTCAGAAATCGCTCCTGGCTTCGGGGACCATATGGAACTCAGGGGTATCGAACCAAGGTCGGTCCTAGGTTAGCGCATGCAAAGCAGATGCCCTATGGCCCCCTAAATTATTTTTAATATATTTCCCTAAGGTATATTATGCTGGGAAATATTAGAAATATTCTAACATAACTAGCATTAGACTTCTAGCCATGCACTCAGGAATTGTCCTGGCAAGCTTGGGAACCATATGTGATGCTGAGGATTAAACCTTGTTGGCATGCAAAGCAAATACCCTACCATTGTAATATCCATCTGGCCTCCTGTTTATATTATTTTATCCATTTATATTTAAAATATATAAAAGGAAAGTGTTTTTAAATCCTGGTTATAACTAGTAACTTTTCTACAAAACTGTTTGAATAATTCAAGTATGCTTTGTGATGCTTAACAAAATTGTGTTCATTCATTAATTTTGACTTAAGGCTTTATTGTCAAGTCTTAATTTTGTGCCATGAAATATTTACATCTAATAAAGCATTAATTTTCTATCTTCACTTATTTTTTGTTTTTGTTTTTTGGGTAAGACCCAAAAACCCTGTGCTTAGGAGTTACTTCTGGTACAGTGCCCAGAAATCACCTTGCAGGTTCAGGGAAATATATGGGATGCTGGAGATCGAACCAGGTTGTTTGTGTGCAAAACAAATGCCCTATCCACTTACATCAATCCAGCTCCTTATGCTCACATTTTAACATGAGCATTTTGTGACTACAAAGGGATCTTTAAGAGGACAAATGGATGTTTTGAATCTCTTGTGTACTATTAAAATATTTATATGGGTCTAACACCTTTCTTCATTTGCTGGCCAATTTATACTTATACCTTTATTTCTTCTTATCCATTCTGCCATTTTATAGGATTCCTAAAACATATGTTCTAAATGAACTCATAGCCTCTATGTTAGTTTACACTATACAAATGATAACTGATAAGGAAATGATAGGATTAAGCTGTTCAGGGACTTGCAATAACTTACTATGATAAGAGCAGCTGTCATATCAACTTTATTAACTCACTAAATCACTACTAATAAATAAGATAATAGCTTTTGTACATCATGTCTGTAAACCAAGATTTAACTGCTCAAAGTCTATGATAAATTAAAATGTAACTTCAAATCAGTCTACTATGTATGAAATCTAGTTAGTGTTCTCAACAATGTTCATTCAGCTGTACTCTGTTGAGCTCTGCTGAGTAAGGCTGAGTTAGTTCTAGAACATGCAATAAAATATTTATTAAATAAATGTTTTTCACAGTATGTACTCTCACATACCATGCCCTACATCTTAAAACTTCTTCAAATCATGATTTTGTATATTGTTGTAAATATGAATAACTGCATAATAACTCATAGTATATGCAGAATTATTTTCATTAGATATTGTGAGCTTATAAAATTTTGCTTTATTTTGTTTGTTCAAAAGATTAATATAAATATATTGTACAGAAAAATATTTTGACATTGGTGACAAAATGAGGAGAAAATGCACAAAAATTTCTTCATCATTATATTGGGTATATGTGCATCTGGTCTGGGGTGTGGTTGATTTCCTTCAAGGGGAGAGATTAGTAGCAGTGAATAAAGAAATGGAATGTTAGGCAGCTCATCTGCCTTAATAGTTATTGTTTTGTCTCACAAGCATACTTAATTTAGATATTCTAGGAAGAGCTCTTCAGATATCAAATGTTCATCTTTCCATCCATTTTCATAACACCAGACACAATATTTCCTATGTAGAACATGGGGCATATCATAGAAAATAAATTATTTAATGTTTAAGTTTATAATTTTGACATTAAATTATGTCACTACATTGATTCTTTCCTTTTGAATTTTTAAATATCTGTTTCTATAAAACACTTTATCTCTTCTAAAAAATATTTTATATCTTTTAGAAAAAATATTTTACCTTTTGATTGAATACATTTGGGACTCATTTTATTTAAATTGGACATATTTTGATTTTCATACTATAGCTCCTACTACTTTCTAAAATAAGTAGCACATGCATAATGATAAATCTCAGGACTGATAAAATGTAATGGCTTATATCTTAGAGAAATGGAACTTGAAAATAAACTCAGGTCTCACTCATTTTCTTTAGATTGCTAAGTATCTTTTTGTAACATAGATCAGTGTTTGCCAAAATTTTAAGATTAAATAAAAAGCAGAAAGCAAAATTATATTTGTGCTATATAGCTTTGCCTTTATATAAAATATATAATTTAGATTTATATAATATTATATTATCAATATAAAACAAATATATCTGAATATGTATAAAGGAATTAAAATTGTTCAAGATTGATGCAAGAGAAAATACTGTTATCTCTTTAAAAATTCAATATATTGAAGAAATTGATCACAGTTTGATTCCTGGTACTGCATATGACCCTATGAATACGATCAAGATCTCTCCTGAACAAAGTTGGAATCAGAACAGCCCCTAGCACTGCTAGATATACATATCAATCTTACAGTTGACTAGTTGAATTAGTTAGTAAGCATCCACTTAAATGATTACTTTTTTAATAGTATCTGTGTGGCCTTGGACAAGTCAATAACTTATTTTTCAGTAGGAATCTGCAGAAGTGTTAGGAACTCCCAGAGATACCCTGCTCATTTGGTACAGTTTCTGATAGTTTTGGTATATACTTCAGCCAGTGAGGTAATACTGTTTGCTGTTCTTGTCATAGGAACTGTATCACCAGTTCCAAGAAACCACCTATACTATCATTTCAAAATGTAAGAATTTGTGATATACTATGTGTATAAATGCCCAATAAATAACTTTAAGTTATATTGCTAAAATTTTAGACAAATTTTATACTTTCTTTTGTTAAATTTATGCTGAAAGCATACTCACTTTTCTATTCATTCCTTTACTCTTTGTTATTTAGTTCTCATCACAAATTTATGAAATACATGACCACTTAACTGATGAAAAGTTGAGACATGTATAGTGTCATATGGCTAAATATAGAATAATGATTACAACTTGGATTTGTCTAACTGTAATCATCATATTTCTATCCAATAGTCAGTGCTGAATTTTTACATCTCTTCAGATAAAAATCTAAAACTATTTCTTGGGAATAAATAAGAGAAAATGATCTGGCTAAGAATAATTACATCAGAAGCATTACTAAAAATAAGCTGCATAAATTTTGTATATTGTTATCTTTAATGAACTTAACTTTCTTATGTGAAATTTTTCTGTGATTTAAAAATATGCAAAAATGTAATAGGCAAGTAGTGAAAAATAGTATATCAGTAATATATAAATATTCAAATTTTATATTCCTTGCTCTTGGGTACATCTGCTTTTAGAAATCAAATAAATTGCCTGAAGTCACCACCACATATTGTTATATAAACTTAAATCTGGAGCCTCGCTGTTATCAATGAACAAGGTTAATGATTTATCCCTAATCCTAAAGGCTCCTTCTAGAATGAATTGACTGTCAGTAGCCTGCCTGCCTGTCCTCTTATAGATTCTGTGAAGAAGATTTCTCTGTTCTGCTTTGCTTCCTTTTTTCTTCTATTTACTTCAAACATTATCTAATCTTTCCTTCACCTATATATTTATTAGGAGTCAAATTCAATAAAATCATCCAGGTAAATTGAGTCAACTTTGAAAAAGACTGACTTAAAATAGACCCCTTTTCTTCTCCAATCTCTCATCTTTAATTCATGTTAAACCATAATATCTTTCATCTTAATTGAAAATAATTAAATAACTACTTGTTAATAATTATATACTACAGGCAACAAAACATATATACATGAATGAGAAGTTTCTATCTCAAAATACTATCATTGAAAGAGGATAAAATTAATTTCATACTATTGGATTTGATTTCATCACATGTTCTCCAAGTATTTCTATGGATGACCCAAACACTAAGCCAGGACTGCCCCGTAAGCACTGATAGGTGTGTCCCAAATGTCAAAAAAGAAAACATAAAATAGGGCAAACATTGGGTTGGAGAAATAGTACAATGGTGAGGGAGCATGCATCACAGAAAACAGACCTGGGTTCAATCATCAGCATCCCAGATAGTCCCCTGAGCTTTTTAGGAATGATCCCTGAGCACAGAATAAGGAGTAAGCCCTGAACACTGCTAGGTATGTTTCCACCCAAAACATATAGGCACCAACAAAACTTTTGTGAGATTTCAAGGAAATCTACATTGTTACAGAGCAATCACACAGTGAGTAGGGCATTTGTCTTGCAAGCAGCTGACCCAGGTTTGATCCTAAGCATCTTACATGGTCCCCTGAGCCCGTCAGGATAATTTCTGAGTACAGAACCAGAAGTAAACCCTGAGCTCTGCCAGATGTGGCCCAAAATTTAAAAAAAAAAAAGGTAGGTTAAATTTAAAAAGCCAAGAAATGATTCAAAATAAGAGGAACATTATGAGATGTTCTTTTAAATTGATTAAAATTTAATACCTGTAAGAAAAGAACATTCTTCACAGAGGAAGATGGAATAAACAAAAGGATGACAGAAAGAGTAATTGACAATCATTTGAAAAAAAAGATCAGACTAAGCTAATAAGTAAAACACAGATGGTTAAGATAAGAATATGGGTTTGGAACTAAGTTGTAATAAGCCCAAATATCAATGTGAGAAAAATGTTTAAAATTATGTACTGAATGTGAAGGTCTTATTTATCAGCTATATAAGTTGATTGTAAAGGATCAAATTGGAAAAATTCTCTGAATTGAAGACAAAATAAAGATCAGTTCAGATTATGACGATGAGAATGGAGATACAGTCAAGAGAACTTAAAAATTTAACTTATTTTCAAGCAAGAATCTAAAGCTGAATTAGCTACAGAATAACCTCTCATTGTATCTGAGTATGGAGCACATGAAGGGTAACTAATTTGAGTTTAATTGTACTATACACAATTGTGGATTTCAAAACATTTCTAGGCACAAGGACAGAAATGCCTCAGAATTTTTCTATTAATTATATGATCAAAATTAATAGTTAGATTCGTAAGATCTATACCAATATCTTGATATCTATAATACCAAGATCAGTTTCATCAGTTCCTTTCATGTGAGTTTTAATGTGACTGTTGAAAGTTTTTAAAATACATATGTGCTACACTATATTTTACTGAGAAGTTCTACATATATGTTAGGATAAAATTTGACACCAAGTAAGCTTAAAAGAATAGACATAAAGACAAACAGAGCTAGACAGGATTGTAGCAGAAAAGAAACTTGGAAGTTTTGTTTCTTTAGGATACATTTACTTTAAGAAAATGTGTTCTACACATTCAAATGCTAGACAGATGCCATATAAGATAAATATAAAAAAAACAAACCACTGAGGTTTTGCTGAGAAAAAGAAATGAACATAGTTAGTGATTCAGGGAAAAAAGTGTTCAGATGGCTACTCTTTGAGAAAACAAACAAACAAACAATGAGAAGGAAGTCACAAATTTAGTCATGGAGATGGCAGGAGATATGAGAGAATTTCAGCATTAAAAATATATGGCTATATATGTAAGCAGGAAGAAAATAAAAACTAAAACAAATCCCTTTTGTTTTCAGAAGAAAAGAATTTCATGGACAGAGAGAAAAAAACCTATGAACAAGAAACTGTAAATGTATTTCACAGAGAATGCCTCAAGACAAAGGAAAACTAAGAAAATAAGTGTGTGACCTCATTTTATATTATATTTTCATTAAAAGATGAACAAAAGGTTCATTTGTGCTCTTTATTTGTCTTGAAATTAAAATAAAAGAAAATAAAAAAAAGTATTTTCTTGTAAAGTAAACCAGAAATACATGAGCAGGTATCAAATATTTGTTTTGATTTCTTTTGGTAACATACTATTTCCCTTTTATGACTTTGGTATCAGCTTTAATATTTTGTAAATTTAATAATTTAAATAATCCATCATAAACTACCATAAATATTATAATTTGATACTGTAGTCATGTTTTCATGTATAAGTTATCACATGTATAAGTCTGCTATGTGTTCATGAGTATGCCTTACTTTGAATGGCCTCTTGTTCCAAGCCTCCTTGTCGTCAAGAGGGGAAATTTCTGGCGAATGGTCTAAAAAAAAAGTCAATTAGTTTAGATTTTCAAACTGTGTAGCACTATTATTTCAAGCCACTTATAACCAGATTCTAGATTCAAGAATTATAAAATCTACTTATGTAAAGTGTAAAACTTCGAGCAAATATTTAGTATAAAAGGTACTACCATAAATGTTTTACTAGATAATAATGCATCAGGAGAGGCAGAAAAATGAACTGAAGGAGTTCCCTTAACCCAATTTCCACAGTTCATACTAATACTTTATTTCATGTCATATTTTTATGAAAGCAATCATTATTATATGTATGCAAATATATTTGTGTTTACTCATAGAAACAAAGGTTTATGGACAATTATATATCCATCTCTGAATTTAAAAGAACACAAGAAACTTCCTCTGTTTACACATGTCCAAAGAAGTGCTTTGAAACTTTATTTTCTATGCTCCTTACTCAACCTTGCTAAAATGAGCAACTAGTTAAAGAATAATTTTAAGTTTAAATCACAGTAGATCCATACATGAACTAAGGGTTCCAAAGAAAATTTATACTTACATTTAAGTTAATTTCTTAAGGACTGGTTAGCAACTTGCAAAAAAGTGAACATAAACTCCCAGTTAACATCATGTATGAAGGTAAAATCCAAATGGATTAAAGGCCTTGATATCAGACCTGATACCATAAGGTATATATAACAACACATTGGTAAAACACTCCATGATATTGAGACTAAAGGCATCTTCAAGGAGGAAACTGCACTTTCCAAACAAGTGAAAGCAGAGATCAACAGATGGGAATACATTAAGCTGAGAAGCTTCTGCACCTCAAAAGAAATAGTGCCCAGGATACAAGAGCCACCCACCTTGTGGGAGAAACTATTCACCCAACACCCATCAGATAAGAGGCTAATATCCAAAATATACAAGGCACTGACACAACTTTACAAGAAAAAAACATCTAATCCCATCAAAAAATGGGGAGAAGAAATGAACAAACACTTTGATAAAAAAAAAAAAAAAGAAATACAAATGGCTAAAAGGCACATGAAAAAAAGCTCCTCATCACTAATCATCAGGGAGATGATAATCAAAACAAGGATGAGATACCATCTCATACCACAGAGATTGGCATACATCACAAAGAATGAGAACAATCAGTGCTGGCTGGGATGTGGAGAGAAAGGAACTTTTATTCACTGCTGGTGGGAATGCAGTCTAGTCCAAACTCTATGGAAAGCGAATTGGAGATTCCTCCAAAATCTGGAAATTGAGCTCCCATTCGACCCAGCTATTCCATTCCTAAGGATATACCCTAAGAACACAAGAATACAACACAAAAACCCCTTCCTCACACCTATATTTATTGCAGCACATTTCACAATAGCCAGGCTCTGGAAACAACCAAGATGCCCTTCAACAGACGAATGGCTAAAGAAACTGTGGTACATATACACAATGGAATATTATGCAGCCATCAGGAAAGATGAAGTCATGACATTTTTCTATACATGGATGTACATGGAATCTATCATGCTGAGTGAAATAAGTCAGAGGGAGAGAGAGAGATTCAGAATAGTCTCACTCATCTATGGGTTTTAAGAAAAATAAAAGTCATTTTTGCAACAATCCTCAGAGACAATGAAAGGAGGTCTGGAAAATCCAGCTCACTTCATGAAGCTCACCACAGAGTGGTGAGTGCAGTTATAGAAATAACTACACTGAGAACTACCATAATTATGTGAATAAATGAGGGAACTGGAAAGCCTGTCTGGAGTACAGGTGGGGTGTGGTGAGATGGAGGAAGATTTGGGACATTGGTGGTGGGAATGTTGCACTGGTGAAGGGTGTGTTCTTTACATGACTGAAACCTAATCACAATCATATTTATAATCAAGATGTTTAAATAAAGAAAAAGAAGAAAAAATTACATTTTTGTTTAGTGAAAATGTAGTGAAGTCACTAGGGCTAAAATAAAAAGTTGCTTACTGAGTAGGAGAAACATTTTTCACCTAATACCCAAGACAAAGCACTCACAGAACTCAACAGCTCAAAAAACCTCACCAAAAAGTGGGGAGAAGTGATGAACAGACACTTCCTTGAAGGAGACACATGGATGACCACTAGGCTTATAAAATGTGCTACTCATCACTTATTTTTGAGGGAAACATGAACTAAAACAGCAATGAGATGCCATCTTACGCCAAAGAGAATGATTATAGGTAACAGATTAAAAGCAGTCAGTGTTGATGGGAATGTGGTGGAAAAGGAGCAGTCACTAATGCTGGTAACAAAGTGATTTATTCAAACTCTGGAAAATGATGTGGAGACTTTTCAAAAATTGTAGAAAAATTTTTTTGTTTTGTTTTTTGGGCCACACCCGTTTGATGCTCAGGAGTTACTCCTGGCTAAGCATTCAGAAATTGCCCCTGGCTTGAGGGGACCATATGGGACACTGGTGGATCGAACCACAGTCCTTCCTTGGTAGCACTTGTAAGGCAGACACCTTACCTCTAGCACCACCTCTCTGGCCCCCAAAATTGTAAAAATTAAAATTTACATTATGTGATCTCAGTTCTTGGCTTTTATCCAAGGAGCATAAATTTACAAATTAAAAATAGATATATGTATGTGTGTATATATACATATAAATTATTTTTATTGCAGTGCTACTTATACTCATATTATACTTTTATTCAAAGTATTAAAAACAATCTAAGTGCCCAATAGTAGATGAATATATGAAGACATTTGGATAGAGTTAGAAAGGATTATATTAAGTTAAATTACAGACAGAAGAACAAATACTAGATGATTTTACCTATAGGTGATATACATAAACAACAGCAACAAAAATAAAGGAATGTTTTAACATCTAATAATAACTTCATGGACTTTGAAAACAGAACTGAGACTATAAAGTTGAAAGGAGAAGCGACATCAGCACAGTGAATAGTTTTGTGTACTTTGGTGGTTCTTGAGGGGCAACAATTTTGTACCACATATGCATATGCATAAACATAAATACTGTCAGAACAATTTTATTCAACTACAATTACATAGAAACCCAAATAGAAGTCATTTAGCTTCCTCTGACTAGCCACACCTGAAATAAGTGTCTATTTTTTTTGCTCTTTTGGCCTAGTACATTGTGAATAGCAGCAACAATTAGCATTAATAATTGTTAATGTTAATTATCACTTGTAATGTCATGGCATCAGTATAAAGAATAGTTTTTTCTCTTTTTAAAAAATAAAATTTTAAAAAAAGATTAATTGGGATTTGTCAAACTGCTTATTTTTTAAATAATATATTTAAGTACAATGATTACAAACATATTTGTAGTTTTGTTAATTCTATACCTTTAATCAGACTCAAGCTATTTAATGACTCCCAAATTACTAAAATTACAGTCATAATGAAATCATAGTACAGTAATCTTAAAATGGATATTAGAAATTGCCTCTCCTAGATCCTCATTTTATAAACTTGGAGATCTGAGTGTTAAAAGGGTTAAGTACATTTCAGTTTTCACCAAAAAAAAAAAAAAATAGTCTAGGCTAAAAACAAAAATCATTATATCATGTGAATCTTATCACTATCTCTTATAGCCAAATAATTTTCAAAAGGAATTATTTTCATTTAAAAGATTGTGAGGGCTAACCATACTGCTCATTATCCTCTAGTCAATGAGTCCCTCTACAGGTTAGAATTTGGATTTCCATTTATTCATTATGAGATGCAATATTTGTGAGCAAATATTTCTACAGTTTTCTACATCTTAAACAACTTAAGATAAAAAGAATCTCAAAAAGCAAGTATTTTCCAAAAGAAGGATTGTTTCTTAGTTTCTATGTGAAATATATATATATATATATATATATATATATATATATATATATATATATTGGTTTTATAAATTCCCAGAAAAACCATAAAGGTTGAATAGAAAACAAAGTTTTTAAATTAAAGATTTCACCAATGCTATTATTAAGTAGTTGAGAATAAATTTACTCATAATATAATGAAGAATTAAGAGAACTAGTTATATGATAGAATAAAACCTTTAATAATGTATATATTTATTCTCATGATTCAATAAAAAATAAGACAAAAATTACATTAATAAGATAATTTTCACTTTTACTTAATTTTGAATCTCAATACAGACCATCCCAGTTTACAATTTCTACCTCTTTGAAGGGAAAAATCACTGCTCAAACAGTCTGTTAAAATGGATATTCCTTAAGAAATTTAAATATTATTAAATCTTCTAATATACATGGATCTAGTGTTCAAAATACATTTCTTAAAATTTAATTTATACTTTGGACCAAATTCTAGATATTCTGTAAGAAAATTTTCCCTGATGATTGTTTTAATTTTATCTGTCAATATATTTGCAGTTGTAAAAAAGCAGAACAAATTAGTATAACTTACCTTTCCAAAGGTGGCTGCACAAGCTGGTTCCAATTTCTCTTTCCTGCAGAAATCTAAATAGTGTGCATAAAGAATGCACCTTGGTAAGCAAACTCCTTCACATACAATATAATTCTCTTCAAGCCTAAGAAAAATAACCAAAAATTGTAAGTCAAATCTTCTTCTTTGCTCTTTTACATTGGTTATATCTGTGTTCTGAGTATAGACTATAAGCAAGTGAATTTTTGAGTAGCAAGCTTTATTCTGAATATTATTTAAATTGGATCACAAGGATTATTAAAAGATTATGAACCCCAATAAGTACCTGTTAAGTATAGATTGTGAATAATATTGAAATCATTTATGCCTAGCCCACACTGCAAATCACGTGTCTTTCTACTAAATAAATTTTCACCATTCATCAAATCTATTTTGTGATATAAAATATAAACATAAAAATTGGAGATAATAGATTGTTTTAAAGACCATTATAAACTCTAAATGGCTGTCAGGCTTTAAGTTAGTAAGTGTTTATGTAAGTAAATGAAGTTTCTTCATTTTCAAAGTAGTTCTCAATTATGAATAACTAAGGAAGCATAGTGATAAACATTTCACTTAAGTCTAAAATGATAGTGCTGCACTTCTATATTTCTAGTTGTTTTGCTATAATTATCTAAAATGTTTTGTACTTGAATCACAAATTATATAGTTGATGCTAAAAACTATATTACTTCCAATTATATTATGAATATCATTATTATAACTTAAATTTTAAATATGGTCCTGTTTAATTTGATATCTAGCATTTCAATAAAAAGCAATTTATATGAGAAAAATATATTTATTATAACTATTTAACTAATGGTCTAGAAATTAGAACTTAACAACTCAACAGTTCTATTTTGTTTCTCTAACAAAGATGATTTTGGTGAAAATTACTTAAATTTAATTTTATGTAAATTAAATTACTTTTGTTATTATTATCCCAAAATAAAAATACTATGCATTCAGGTTAAAATATGATAAAACCCTTTAAGATTTCTAATATATTCTCAAAGTCTGTAAGGTAAGTGCCAAGGGAATTATTCTTTGTGCTGGTAAGGCAAAAGAAGCCATTTATCAATTAAAAAGATTTCAATGTGGTTATATATCCAGTAAAGCATGAATAAATTTAATCAAACACCCAATGGACATGAAAATTAAATTTACACAGCCAGTTATTTTACTTTAATTTCAGTTATAATTTTTAACATCACAATATAGTCTATGGTATTTGGGGAACCATTCACAAAAACCATTCACATACATTAAAAAAAGCACAAAATCATGTTTCTAAAATAAGGTAATAGTTATTTTCTAGGCAAGGCACAGAAAACTTACACAAGATAACAGTTTTCTATAGTTTCAAAATATGAAAACGCTGGTAAGAATAATATTTTTAACTAAAAAATTCTACTTCAATGATATGCATGTAATACCTAGTTTTAATCTTGCTATACTGAGATTATTGATGACATAATCTTTGTCCTTAAACTGAATAATCCTAGATATTTATAAGGCTAATTTGGAGTGTGTTAATTTTTCTTTAACAATAATGTATAACTTTTTATAACATAAAAGCTTGTTTTTTTAAAGCATTAAATTTGAACTGAAAAATGAAAGTGATAATTTAAAGGCTCTTTAATAATAAAATATCTAAAATAAAGTAGTTGTAGCCTAAATATTCCAAGTAAGTTTTAAAAGTATTTATTGCTTGCATTTATTTTTAAGCAAATCATAACTTTAATAGTTAAGCCACACTCCAGAAAAATATTTAGTCTACATTTCATATTTTTGAAAGAGTTCAAATAAATAACCACAGAAATGTAATATAAATAAATTTTAATCAATGTTGAATAAATAGAAAATATACTGGTTTTAGAAACTATTTTTTGTTTATTTTTCTAAGGTTCAAATTATACTTTACAATTACACATATTATGTAACCAATCTGTAACTAAGTAAACATTTCACTTCAAATTTTGGAAGACATTTATACCTGTATTTTTAACACTATGTGGGAAAGTTCAATGTTCTGTTTTATTGCTTTAAACATATCTTCCTTCTACAACAATATTATAAAATGTCTTTATATAGAGAGAACCTATTGATAAATTCTAAGTTTATAAAGATTATTCACAAAGTTCAATTTGAGATATTTCACGATAATACATTACACATTGCTGGTTCTATCAATAAATACAGCTGAGCATTATTAAGTTTATACTGATATTTTAACTGATTTTTTCATGCTTTCTACTTCAAATGCATTTCATCTTATGATTAATATACTATTTTAATTTGCCCTCCTGTGGATAAAGGCAATGTTAAAATTCTTCTTCCTTTTGTTTCAAGAAACATGTCTTATAAACATAAAAACCACGAGTAACAAATATATAAAGATCAAATTCTATGTTAAATTGATATTATTTAAGAAGTATTAATTATGGTTTACATTGAAAAACTTATAATTCTAGTTCATAACTGCTATATGTTTTTTGCATTGCAGATCATTTTTATTAGACTGATAAATATATCTGTACGAAATATTCAGAGGAAATAAACAATTTTTGGATAAATGTCTGTGTTTTTTTTCAACTTCCTTCCTATATGAGAAGCAACGAGGAAGATAGCACATTCTCAATACACTGACTTTTGAAACTTGACAGGTTTCACAGTCCCTGAGAACAATCTTACCACTGCAGGGTGAGTTGAGTCTGCTTCTTCTTATCTTTCATAATCTGTGTGATGGTTTTCTTCTGAGCGAGTTGTGGGTCAGCTACTTTGGTTTTGCTGTCTTGGGTGTCAGCATCCTCTTCTTCAGAGGAAAAACTGCCATTGCTTAGATGCATCTCTGATGGTAAATCGAATGGTGGCAAAAATCAGAATATATAATATCAATTAAGTAGTTTCTAACCTAAATGTACCTCTGAGTCAAAAGAGTAGCTTGGAACTTTTGGGGATGGAACTGGAGTCGAAAGAGGAGCGATACAAACTCCCAAAGAGTTTACAATCTGGATGAGAAATAGTGTTTAATTAAAAGATCTGTATAAAACTTTCTATACGCATGGGTGCGTTCTTTGCTCTGTGCTGCTTTTCTTTTTTTCTTTCTTTCCTTTTATTTTCTTCAAATTGGTTGCCCTTCTTAAAATATATCCCCGACCCAAACCTAAAGGGCTAGGAGCAAACTCACCTGATTTAATGCCTAAGGGCAGCTCCGGGTCTTCTCTCTCCCCACTTCCCTGGGCGCCCCCGGGCTGAGCCTCAGCTCCCAGATATCCTGGGTCCTCCGAGTAGACCAGTAAGCCCTTTTCGAGAAGCTGCACACAACAGTCCTCCTGGACTTGGGGGGAAACTTGCGGCAAAGGCTGAGCCTGCAGGAAGGCTCCCTCCAGCTCCGGGACCTTGGCCATCCTTTTGGCTGCCGGCGACCTGGGCACCCACCCGAGCACGGAGCGCACCCACGGAGCGCGCGGTGGCCCGGAGGTGCGACAAGGGGCGGGGCTGGCTCTCCGGGGCCGCGGGGCGGGGGCGAAGGCCAGTCCAGGGGTGTCGCGGAGCTGGGGGCGGACTGGGATAGCAGTTCCCTGGAGGAAGGGAGTGGGGCAGCCCTTCACCTGTCTGCAGTCGGGACACTTGCACTGCTAGGAACTCCTCCCTCCATCCTTTTTAGCCCGTCTCTCCAGGGGAGTCCCATTCGCCACACCCGTTTTTCTCTCCCCTCTGGTTCTGGACCCCAGAACACTTTGCACTTTGGATATTCTCAGAATCGACTGTAATCGTGGGAGTTGGGAATGAAGCGGGGTGCTGCTGCCTCCTCTGTCCCCAGCAGGGCAAGCAAGGCTTGAGCTGGGAGCTCTGTTCCACCACAGAGGGGGACCTTGAACATTTATAACTTTCTCTGCATACAGAGCTAGGATTATTTATTCTTCAGGGGTGGCAAGTGTTTTCCGCGATCAGGGACAGATGCCATCCCCAGCTTACCACATATGGTCGATTGCTCTCAGGGATACGAACAATTGGACCTCGCTGCCCTTGAGGTTCCCTCTAGTACTGACTATGGAAGGTGCATTTACCACCATTTACAGTATTTTTATTTAAACGCTGACGAGTTTTTGTCTCCAATTCCAAAGGATAATACCATGAATTTTTATTAAAATGAATGTTTTAAAATAAACTCGTAATTTCTTAAATAGCAAAAGAAATACGATAAAAATTGTATCTTGCACTCTTCAAGAAATTGGTAAGGGGACCTGAGTACAATAGGTAGGGCGTTTGCCTTGCAGATTGATGACCTGGGTTAGATCTCTGATCCCCAGCATCGCATATGGTCTAGTGTGCCTGCCAAAAGTGATTTCTGAGAGCAAAGCCTGAAGAAACCCTGAGCACAACCTGGTGTGGACCCCCCCCCAAAATATACAAACCAAAACAAACGAAAAAATTGACAGAGACTTGGTGTTGCCTGCCTGCCTGCCTGTCTACCATTCTTCCTTCCTACTCCTCTCACAATGTTATGCCTCACACTCTCCATGAAAAGGAAGTATCCTCATTTGGTTCATATTACCTCACCATAGCCTAGAGATGTCAGCCTCTTTCAGAGCAATAGAAAAATAAATTACTTAAAGCTGAACTTGAACACAATACTAAGCTACATTCATTCAAAAACTAACTTAGAGCAAACAAAATAAAAGCTAAAGTGGTGAGTATGTGACTGAAAGACCAATACTGGAGAAACTCAATACAGTCTAAGAGCAGGACTTTGTTTAAAAATTCAAAAGTGGGAGCCGGCGAAGTGGCGCTAGAGGTAAGGTGTCTGCCTTGCAAGCGCTAGCCAAGGAAGGACCACGGTTGGATCCCCTGGCGTCCCATATGGTCCCCCCAAGCCAAGGGCAATTTCTGAGCGCTTAGCCAGGAGTAACCCCCTGAGCATCAAACGGGTGTGACCCGAAAAACCAAAAAAAAATAAAATTCAAAAGTGGTGTTTTTAACAACTCCCCCCCTCCTTTTTAATACCATTTACTAGGAAAGGTGTCACCTCCCATCAAAAGGTTTCTCCTTAACTGACAATTCAGCAGCAAATCCTGGCTAGGGATGCCCACCGACCAATGTACCCAAAGATCTGAAGCTATACACCCTAATCTTATATACCAATCTGCTTTATTGAGCTTCCAAATCTCTGAGTATTTTCATTTTACTAAAGGACTTTGTCCTACAATACTCAAAGTTTAGAATATACCCCTTTTATATAAACACCCTCAGACTTTCTAACAGACCTGGTAGTTGTATATACACATACACAAGCGCGAACACATGAAACAGTTCATTTCTCACTTGTATCACACAGATAGAAAAAAATGAGAGAAATTAGTGTGATTTTCTTTTGAACATGGTGAGATGGAATTGATATAAAGGAGACGTTCAGGGATCATTCCTGATGGAGTTCAGGGGACTATATGTGATGCTGGTCACCCCATAGGCAAGTGCTTTACCTGCTATATTGCCTCTCAGTCCTGAGAGAGAGAGAGAGAGAGAGAGAGAGAGAGAGAGAGAGAGAGAGAGAGAGAGAGAGAGAGAAAGAGAGAGAGAGAGATTGATACGAATCTGAAAAACAGAGTGCTAAATAAGTTAAACCAAATATAAAAAGTACTGCAACATACTATATTATTTTATTTATGTGGAATGCCCAGAATAAGCAAATCTATGATTACTGATTGCCAGAGGCTGGAAGTAGGGGATAGTGAGGAAGAGGTTGTTTAATGAATATGAGTTTGTTTGTTTGTTTTGGGTATTGAAAATGTCCTAGAATTAATGGTAAATAATTAACCAACACTATTTAAAACTCAACTCTATACCTAAAGTTTGTTAAAATGCTGATTTATATCTTATAAAATTATTTAACTAAACATCAGGACTAGAGAGATAACACAATGAGTTGAGAGCTTGCCTTGCACACATTATACCTGAGTTAGATCTTCAGCACCCCTTATAGTCCATTAGCCTGACAAGAGTGATCCCTGGGTATAGAACCAGAAGTAAACCCTACAGATATTCAAACATGATCCAAAAGCAAAGTGAGAAAAACTCATATATATCATATACCTGACTATATAATTAAAATTATTAACTTACAGAAGTAGTAAATTTTCCTGAAGCTAAAAATATGAAGTTTTATTAAATTACCAATTTCAAAATTTATAAGTACTATAAAAAACTATACCTACCAACTCCAGGCTGTAGTTTTGTGTGCACAACAAATGTAATTTTCACTATTCTCTCTGTTCAAAAGCTTTTCAGCCAAAAATATCATATTTGCTGAACAATTTATCAGTTAGAGAAACTGAGCAAATAGTATTTTCCATAGTAGAGGATAAATAATAATAGGATAAGTAAATAAATATTGTTTAAAAGAAGAGGTAGCTATATCTAGTGAAACTAATTTTAGTTCTTAAAATTGGGCTTTCTAATAAGAATCAAAGTTCATATGAAACATAAAGCCTGCCTCTGAATAAGATAATGACTACATACAATTAATTTCATAAATGAATCAAGGTTATATTTTTTAAATTAAAACACTATGTGATGGGCTGGAGAGATAGCATGGAGGTAGGGTGTTTGCCTTGCGTGCAGAAGGACGATGGTTTAAATCCCAGCATCCCATCTGGTCCCCCGAGCCTGCCAGGAGTGATTTCTGAGCGTAGAGCCCTGAGTGCTGTGTGGTGTGACTCAAAAACCAAACCAAAACAAAACAAGCACTATGAGATACAGTTTAAAAATTGTTGATAGTTGAGTTTCAGTGATAGTGTTCCAATAATAAGTAATCATATTTTATAAACAGCTCACAAATGCACAAGGAAAATAGACTTTTAGAAGACTTTGGAGAAGATAAAGAGTTATAGCATTAAGATGCTTTCTATTAGATTAAAATTCAGTGTTGCCTTATTCAGAAAGTCAAAGAGAAGAGTTAAGAGGACAGAGAAGTTTAAAGGACAGCCAAGGGATGACTAAGCAACAGGCATCACCAATAACTTGGTGTGTGAGGAGTGGTTTTCTTGCTCTTTACCAGCACATGAAGAAAATGATAATGTTATTCTAGCACCATAAAGTAAATAAATGAATCTGACTCAGACAGTGGTAAGCAATCAAAGACTGGTTAATCCAAGAGGGACTAAGGTATCATCTTGAGAAATACTGTAAGGAAATTATTCCAGGAAATACTCATCATGTTGGTCTATTTATCACTATAAGCTCTTAGCAATAACTGTGTATATCTCTGTCTTCTTTACTTTAGAAAATTGTTTGCTTGAGTTATTCCAACATTTTGTGAAAAAAAGGCATGGAAAAATTTCTTAATTTTCACAACTTATTAGTAAATACAATTGCATGGACATGACATGCATAATATTTGTCTTAATTACTATATTATTTATATTTTAATGGAATAGAATTAAATTAGAAATATGTATAATTATTATATTAGAAATATGCATAATTGGGGCCGGGCGGTGGCGCTGGAGGTAAGGTGCCTGCCTTACCTGCGCTAGCCTAGGAGACGGACCGCGGTTCGATCCCCCGGCGTCCCATATGGTCCCCCAAGCCAGGAGCGACTTCTGAGCGCATAGCCAGGAGTAACCCCTGAGCATTACCGGGTGTGGCCCAAAAACCAAAAAAAAAAAAAAAAAAAAAAAAGAAATATGCATAATTGATTTTTACTTATTGGTAAATATATTTTAAGAAAATTATTATTCCACCTAATATAACAAATATAAACAGAATTACATGGATATGTAATACATAGAAAATTATTAGAAGTCATTTTATTTTTAGATGAAAATTGTTTTCTGATTATAGTATCATCTTTTAAGATATGAAACACTATATTAAAATAAATTAAGGTGAGAAGTCTAATAAAATAAAAGTAGTTTTATATTAATTTTTAGAAAGCAAAAATAGCAGTGTTAAATGAACAATATTTAAAATAATATGCTGATTATTTTTATAGAAATTTGTAGCACTAAAAATAGAAGTTACATATACATATAGGTCAATTTATGTTGAATTTTAACAACATGGTACTCAGTTTTAATTGGTCATGTCTAATTAATTTAGAAAATATATAACTAAAATAATATACCAATTAAAAGATTAATGGTATAAAATATTAAAAGTAAGTCATATTAACATTTACACTAACATAGGAAGCAAATAATTGCATATTATTACACATTTTGGGTTAATCTATTTGCAATTTCTATCATTTCACAGCTCCAGAAACCTTAATTCATTGGCATTATAAAATAAGATCTAAAAGCAAAGTGCATATTAAGCCTATTCATAAATTTACCGAAAATGTGATCTAAGCTTCAGTTCTATGAACTGAATTAAAAGCCACTTCACCTTTACAGCAGAGTAATTATAGCTACTAATTTATAAGCTAAATCACATCAGTAAGGTAGTTGATTCTGACTATGAGTTAATTTTGAAGGAAGACATGAGCGATATAAATGTCAATTTGTTCCTTTCAAAATAGTTGGTAAATTATCAAGGTCATTACATGACTTTCTGGCAGGCAATATCAGAAAAATTAGAGTAATGGAAAATTCTCCTATAACTAGTTTCCATTAAATAATCCATGGATTGCCAACAGCTTTTATTTAGTGTTAGAAATAAGAGGATATAAGATGATCATAAAAAAGGAAATTGCATAGTTAAAGCAGGAAGTCATTAAGATATAAAAGAAGAATTTTAGTAGGGTCAGGTTCATGGTAAGGATGATTTTTGTTCTGATCCTATTATGGAATATGATAATTACAGGCCTTCAGTGAGAAAAAGTAATTCTACAGTGCAAAAATAGGCATATGTTAAACTTCCAATTATTTTATCCCACTTAAATGTGAATTAATTGAAATTGTTTATAAAATTATCATGCAGAGTTCTCCAGAAATCTGAATACGTGACAAAAATAATAAAATTCTCAGTTTAACTCAAATATGAATATTTTAAGTCATTTGTTTTTATTATTTGTTCTGTTTTTGTTTTGTTTATGGGCCACACTTGGCAACACTCGGGTTATTACTGGCTCTGCACTTTTGGCAATCACTCTTGGCAATCTCAGGGAACCATATGGGATACGGAGCGAACCCAGGTCTGCTGCATGCAAGGCGAACGCCCTACTTGCTGTGCTATTGCTCCGATCCCAAGTCATTTGTTTTAAAATTCATGATATTATTATGTTTTATTGAGATTCACTTACTATGTGAGGGAATGGAAGGAAAATTATTTTCATTGTCTCATTACTTAATTATGATATGCTTTGTATATGACCACTTTTTAGAAAGCCCTGCTGGAAGTGGAACACTTTTCCTAGTCAGTATTTCACTTTTTACTCTTGCACTAATGGACATATCAAGATATACTAAGAAAACAAGCTGTCTAATCTCATCCAGTAAAATGATCTTTATATAACGAATAGATGACATACAAATAGATGTGAGAAATGTACACCTATGTTTAGCAGTAAGTTTCAGAAGAAAAAATAAATACTGATGAGAATATGGAGATAAGATACAAGGAAAATATATTAAAATTAAATTTTAAATATCTAAGTACAAATTTAATATCCAGAGAAAAACTAAAAGAAGTAGAATTAATATAATTTTATAATTTAAAAAATATAGTCCCTCCTCCCCACCCAACCCCTACCTGTACTCTAGACAGGCTTTCTATTTCCCTCATACATTCTCATTATTAGGATAGTTCAAAACGTAGTTATTTCTCTAACTAAATTCACCCCTGTTTGCGGTGAGCTTCATGAGGTGAGCTGTAACTTCCAGCTCTTTTCTCTTTTGTGCCTGAAAATTATTATTGCAAAAATGTCTTTCACTTTTCTTAAAACCCATAGATGAGTGAGACCATTCTGTGTTTTTCTCTCTCTCTCTCTCTGACTTATTTCACTCAGTATAATAGATTCCATGTACATCCATGTATAGGAGAATTTCATGACTTCATCTCTCCTAACAGCTGCATAATATTTCATTGTGTATATGTACCACAGTTTCTTTAGCCATTCATCTGTTGAAGGGTATCTTGGCTGTTTCCAGAGTCTTGCTATGGTAAATAGTGCTGCAATGAATATAGGTGTAAGGAAGGGATTTTTGTATTGTATTTTTGTGTTCCTAGGATATATTCCTAGGAGTGGTATAGCTGGATCGTATGGGAGCTCGATTTCCAGTTTTTGGAGGAATCTCCATATCGCTTTCCATAAATGTTGAACTAGACGGCATTCCCACCAGCAGTGGATAAGAGTTCCTTTCTCTTCACATCCCCGCCAACACTGTTCTCATTCTTTGTGATGTGTGCCAATCTCTGGGGTGTGAGGTGGTACCTCATAGTTGTTTTGATTTGCATCTCCCTGATGATTAGTGATGTGGAGCATTTTTTCATGTGTCTTTTGGCCATATGTATTTCTTCTTTGTCAAAGTGTCTGTCCATTTCTTCTCCCCATTTTTTGATGGGATTAGATGTTTTTTTCTTGTAAAGTTCTGTCAGTGCCTTGTATATTTTAGAGATTAGCCCCTTATCTGATGGGCATTGCGTAAATAGTTTCTCCCACTCAGTGGGGGGCTCTTGTATCCTGGGCGCTATTTCTTTTGAGGTGCAGAAGCTTCTCAGTTTAAAATATTCCCATCTGTTAATTTTTTATTATTTTTATCTAGTTTTTGTTGATTTCTTTGTTTTGGGGTAGATATTGAAGTAGTTGTCCATTTTTTATTTATATATTTACTTTTTCTTTCTTCTTTTCTCTTCTTCCTCTTTGCGCTTTGTCATATTTCCTATCTCAAGACCATGACAACTATGTGGTGCATATTTTTATTGCTGCAGTGCTCACTGAATATCTTATTTGATTCCTCTTTATGAACCGTTGTGGTGTTTCACCTTCTTCTTTTCCCCTTCGTCCCTCAAATCAAGGATGAGAGCCTCTAGAATGACTCTCCTCATAGTCAGCATAGTCGATTTTTACTCCATTATATTACTTTTCTCTTCCTCAAACAAAACCATATAACTTGAACTCTCTAGTCCCGCCTCCGAATTAGAGGGGGCAGTAATGGAGGCACCAAGACCAAACAGTTATAAGACCACTAAGTAATAAACTAGACACAGAAGGAACTACGCATTCTAGCAGCCCCTAGGGGGAGAGTGGAGGATATGGGAGGCAGGATGGGAGTGGATGTGGGAGGACAATTCGGTGGTGGGAATTCCCCTGATTCAATGTAAATATGTACCTGGAATATTACTGTGAATGATATGTAAGCCACTATAATTAAAATAAAAATTATATTAAAAAAAAGAAATACAGTGCCTGGAGTGATCTTAAAACACATATTTTATTTTACACAAGAGTGGGTAAACATCTTCCATGAAGGGATTCTCAACCCAGAGTTTTCTTTTCCGTGGATTCTCATGTTCAGAGTACTCATGATTAAAGTTGTGAGCTAATGCCCTTAAATGCTGTTTTTCATATTGATTATGACTTTCTGCATAATATAAGTGCAAATTGAAAATTTTTTGCAAGAGTGGAAACATTTCAATATCTCCTTCTCAGACACAGCTACCCCAGAATCAGATTCTTTTTTGAACACGTCCATCTTATGTCTCACTGTAAAAACTAAGGAATTTTGGTGATGGAGTCCCTCAGTTTAATTCTTATGTTTGAACCAGGTCACGGGGATTGTTGGACTTGTTCTTGCAGCCCCCTTATGTGCTGATAACATCAGGTGGCATTATTCCTTGTTTGCATGGGCACATTAAAATGGAAAATACTATACATACAAATAAGTTCTTATCTAATAGAGATAGGAACACACAAATCTTGTGGTATAATGGAACCTTACAAACCCTGAACATTGACATGATGACCTGGCACAGGCCTCAGAGGTTTGGGTATTTTCCAGTCACCCCTGAACCAGAGAAGCCATCTATGAAAAATCCAATGTTGTTTATGACATCACCTGGAAGCAATCCTCTACCAGGGAAGACCCTACTGCTGCTCTGACATCGATTTACTCAAAAGAGTCTTCCCTTAACACTGAGAAGATTTAAACAACAACAACGACCTGCATACTAGACAGGGCTTTCTGCAGTGACCGTTAATTGCGAGCTGAAATTAGATGCCACTCCGCACCATCCTGACTTCAATGTAGGATATACAGATTCCAGGACCTTCAATACAGAAATATGAGATCAACAACAAAGACTGTGAAAAATATAACTGTATGGGTACTACAGACAATGACCGGGATTGGACAAACTAGTTTGCCTGGAGCCTAGAAATAGTCTTATGTCAGGAAACTTCAGGGGTAGGGTCTCCTTGTACTTAGGCCAAAATTTTTTCTTTCCATGACCCCCATCTTTGGTGAACCCATGCAAATGATAACTGTCATACTAACATTGTTTTTACAGTGCTCCTTTGACTCCATACCTTTAAGAAACCACTAGTAAAAATATCTGGAACTGCAAAAAAAAAAAAAAAAGGTTTCTATTAGTGTTAACATATATGCTTTTAGTTAAACTAGCATTCTGGTGTGGTATCCCGAGTTGCTACCTCAGGATCTGTACAGATACTGAGACCTCTAAACACAGAGCTCTGACTGTATCACCCAGGACAGAGCAGAAGTCTTCCACACACCAAAAAAAAAAAAAAAAAAAAAAAAAAAAAAAAAAACACCACCGGGAGAGTAATGATCCTGAGCAAAGAGCTGATCCCATGACACTATACTCCAAGGACGGAGAAACCCCATATTGCATAGGGCAAGTGAACTCCTTTTCGAATAACCCCAATATTTACTGTGCCAGGGCAGGAGGGAAAAAAAACAAAAATACAAAAAACACAAAACCTTGGACATTTATATATATATATATATATATATATATATATATATATATATATATATATATATATATATCTTACCTTCATTTATTATCGTTATTATTATTTTTATTTACCTAGCTATTTTGGTCGATTTCTCTGTTTGGATGTGATTATTGAAATTATTGTCCCCAATTAGTCTTATTTTTTTTTCTCTCTTCCTTTCTCTTCTTTCGTTTTGTGCTACGCCATGTTTCTTATTTCAAGACCACGGCGTGTTTTTTTTTTGTTGTTGTTGTTGTTTTTTCTTTTTTGTTTGTTTGTTTCTTATATATTTTTTTAATATTTTTTTATCTGTTTTTTGTGGTGCCTATCGATATAACCGGAGTCCTCACTGGATATTTGACACTTCCTTTGGTACTGGTGGAGTGTTTCACCTTCTTGTTCTCATTCACTTCCCAAATTGATGATGAGAACCTCTAGAAGGATTCTACCCATTTTCGGGGTATTAGACCCTTACCCCAGATTATTTACTTTCTCTTTTTCAGGCAAAACCACGTAACTTGAACTAGCTAGCCCTGCCCCCACTTACAGGGGGAAATAAGGGAGGCAGCAAGACCAAACTGATGCAAGACTACTAAGTAGTAGGTTAGATACAGAGGGGACCATATATTCTAACCGCCCTGAGGGTGAGGGAAGAGGAAATGGGAGGTAGGACAAAAACGGAGGGTTAGGGAGGACAATTTGGGGATGGGAAGCCCCCCTGATTTTATGTAAATATGTACCTAAAATATTATTGTCAACAATATGTAAGCCACTATGATCAAAATAAAAATTATATTAAAAAAAAACTGCCTTCAATAGGCTTCATGTGTAAAAAAAAAAAACTAGCATTCTGGAGGATAAAGGAGGGAGATAAGGGATATATGCTTGGGAACAGGGATGAAGGGAGGACAACACTGGTGGTGGAAAGGCCCTCATTTATTGTCACCGTGTACCTTAAATATCACTGTGTAAGATTTGCCATTGTGTACCTTAAATATTACTGTGTATGATTTGCCATTATATATTCTAATAAATGTCTGTCATTTAAATAAAAATAATTAAATAAAACTACTTGTGAAATTTCCCTGCAAAGAAATATTAAATCCATAGATAAAATGAACAATGTCTGCCAAATACACAAGCTTAGCTACCCATTCCTTATCCAACTGGGGCTGTACAAAGTCAAAATTCTGCTCTCACAGAAACTGCACTACTTCCCTCTTGCCAACAAGGCAAGAGCACCCTTCCCCTGAACAGCCACTTCACTTCTTCATGGAGAAGATGCTAGTAGTGGGCATCCATACTCTCACCCAGGGTTGTGAATAGCCTGGATTTGATCACAATTGTGAATTTCACAAATTATCTTTACTGTGTCATCTGTCACAGAGTTCAGTTAAGCAGGGAGTTTTTTTTTTAATCTAGTCTATCATACAATGAATGGATACAATGTACGTGTGTGCAACTTCTGTTTCTTGTGACTACACAAAAACACTGAGCCATGCATAATTCATCATCTGTACATACATCAACACATCAAATTATTATTCTGAGTGAAATGAATCAGAAGAAGAGGTATAAACAAGAATAATCATTTGTGGCATATAAGGATAATAAAAGGCAATATGGTAATAATATCTAGAGAAAATAGGGATGAGGGACAGGAGGACTAATCCATGATAGGAAGCTTGCCATAAAAAGTGGTGAGTTCAGTTAGAATAGAGAAAGGTACATTATGACATTGATAGTTGGAACATATCACTCTGGACAAGAACTGGATGATGAAAATGGATAAGTGACATGCATGGTACCCTTTAATTTACAATATTGCAAACCATGGTGTCATAAAGGAAATTTTGCAACCCTCAGTGTCATAAAGGAAAAGAAAGATAGAGAGCAAAAGCAAAATGCCTGCCCTTGACATAGGCAGAGGAGGGTGAAGGGGAAGGAAACAAGGGACATTGGTTATGGGGAAAGCACAATGGTGAAGGGTGGTGTACATTCTATGATTGAAACTCAAGTATGAATAATTTTGTAACATATATGCTTAAATAAAAATTTATTTTTAAAATGTTTCAGGCACTCTATCATAATTCCTTTATGACATATCATTTGCCTTTAACAAAGTGCCATTTTTCTTTGTGTGTGTATTTTAGTTTGGTTTCTTGCAGCACACACTAAAGTGTCAAATAGATTTTTTTCTTTCAGTGAAATCACTACTTTTCTCTGTAACACTGCCCTTGTTTTTAAAGATTGTTAAAAGGTTTTTCTTTTTTATGTGTTTTGTCTTCATATTGTAGGGTTTCAAATTTTCAACACATTTTGGTTATCAAGGTAAACATTTTGAAATGTTTTGCTTTCTTATTATCAGAAATCAAAGCCATTTTCCTCGAGAAGGGTGTTCACTATCCAGAATTAACAAATGATCAGTGGATTCAAAAACTGTATTTCATGTGGATGTTACTTCACATCTAAATCAGCTTAATCATAAACTACAGGGGAAAGGAAACACAATTTTTTCGACTTTAGAAGTTATTTCATTTGAAAACAAATTATCTGTTTTTGCTCAAGATTTTGACAGAGAAACACTGATTCACCTTCCAAGCCTGTTGAAACATCACCAAGAAAATAATTCTGATATTGACATTACCTATTTTATTTATTTTATTTATTTTTTACAATCAGATTAGTACATTTAATCACTGGTCAATCATAGATGGTCACAAAGAATAACAATCCAGGTTACAAATAAGCCTCAATAACTCCACAAAGGGGATAGGCTCATCATTTATTGAGCAAAATTTCTCCTCCATCTCCCTGGTTCTCTTTTTTTTTTCCCGTTTTTTTCTTCCTTTTTTTCTTTTTTATTATATTATTTAAATGCCATGGTTTACATAGTTTCTCATAATACATTTTTCTGTCATTCCGTTTTCTTTTTTTATTTTATGATATGCTTTATTTTTTTATTTAAACAACTTTATTACATACATGATTGTGTTTGGGTTTCAGTCATGTAAAGAACACCACCCATCACCAGTGCAACATTCCCATCAACAATGTCCCAAATCTCCCTTCTCCCCACCCGACTCCCGCCTGTACTCTAAACAGGCTTTCTATTTCCCTCATACATTCTCACTATTAGGATAGTTCAAAACTTAATTATTTCTTTAACTAAACTCATCCCTGTTTGTGGTGAGCTTCATGAAGTGAGCTGTAACTTCCAGCTCTTTTCTCTTTTGTGTCTGAAAGTTATTATTGCAAGAATGTCTTTCATTTTTCTTAAAACCCATAGATGAGTGAGACCATTCTGCGTCTCTCTCTCTCTCTCTCTCTCTCTCTGACTTATTTCACTTAGCATAATAGATTCCGTGTACATTCATGTATAGAAAAAATTTATGACTTCATCTCTCCTAACAGCTGCATAATATTTTATTGTGTATATGTACCACAGTTTCTTTAGCCATTCATCTGTTGAAGGGCATCTTGGTTGTTCCCAGAGTTTTGCTATGGTAAATAGTGCTGCAATGAATATAGAGGTGTAAGGAAGGGATTTTTGTATTGTATTTTTGTGTTCCTAGGGTATATTCCTAGGAGTGGTATAGCTGGGTCGTATGGGAGCTTGATTTCCAGTTTTTGGAGGAATCTCCATATTGCTTTCCATAAAGGTTGAACTAGACAGCATTCCCACCAGCAGTGGATAAGAGTTCCTTTCTCTCCACATCCTCGCCAATACTGCTTGTTCTCATTCTTTGTGATGTGTGCCAATCTCTGGGGTGTGAGGTGGTACCTCATAGTTGTTTTGATTTGTATCTCCCTGATGATTAGTGATGTGGAGTATTTTTTCATGTGTCTTTTCAGAAACAGCAAAGTGACGTTGGCCTTTGTTAAAAGAAAAACCTCTGGATGCCACTGTAATGGAATTAAATTTTTCTCCCTTTAATATTGACATTGTCAACTTTGAAACGCAATTTCCGGATTTAAAAAACAAAGAACTGTGGAACTCAAAATTACAATATCTTTGTGCTAATTTAGAAAGATTGGAGAAACACAAATGTGAACTTAGAACACAGCACAAGAGGTCTGCTTTGAAACACCTAGAGATGGAAGATATGTTGATTTTTAACACCTGGAATAGTATTCCTGACTCAGATAATCAACTAAAAAGCTAGAGTTTGCTGTTCTTTCCTTATTTGGGTCTACATATTTATGCGGACAATCATTTTCAAGCATGAATCTTATCAAGAGTAAATTGAGAAATCGTCTCATCGATGAGAACTTGGAATTGTGCCTAAAATTAAAAACAACATACAAACCTGACTTTCTCAAATTATCCAAGGAAATGTAAGGCCAATGTTCACATTAGTGTTTGTGACTTTGTCAGTCATTGTCAGGATGTAATTTTCTCTACATTGTAAGGCAATTTTTATGGAATTTAATGCTATTGATAAATAATATCATTCTAAATTTTTTGATTTATTAGTTGCGTTATTTGTATCCTCCTGACCTATGTGGATACTTGCATGCAGAATATTCTCAATAAAAACTTATTGAAACTGAAAACAGTGTACCATCCTATGTATTTTCGGTTTTAAAAATGTGGCTCTTGGGGCCGGAGAGATAGCATAGAGGTAAGGCGTTTGCTTCTCATGCAGAAGGTTGGTGGTTAGAATTCTGGCATCCCATATGGTCCTCTGAGCCTGCCAGGAGCGATTTCTGAGCATAGAGCCAGAAGTAAACCCTGAGCACTGCCAAAGACAACAACAACAACAACAACAACAAACCCAAAGACCAAAAAAATATTGTGGCTCTCAAAATAAAATTCAACCATGGTTTTGGCAAGATTTGGATAAAATCAGTTGAATAAAAAGGTTGAATAAAAAGGTTGCTGACCACTGTCATAGAAGAACCTGAAAAGGTTAGGCAGTAGGTCCTCTTTAAAGATTTGAAATAATTTACTATTAAATCCACCTGGTCCTGGACTTTTCTTTGGAGAAGACTTTTTTTTTTCCTTTGGTTTTTGGGCTACACCGTTTGATAGCCAGGGGTTACTCCTGGCTATGTGCTCAGAAATCACTCTTGGCTTGGGGGTACCATATTGAATGCTGGTTGATTGAACCAAGGTTGGTCCTACATGAGCACTTGCAAGGCAGACACCTTATCTCTAGTGCCACCTCTCCGACCCCTGGGGGAAGACTTTTAATTACCATTTCAATTTTGTCAATATTTATAGGTCTGTTCAGATATCTTTCTTTAAGTCTATTAACATTTTTTTAGTATTTTAAGTATTTTGTGTACATATATATTTAGGAGTGTAATTTATTCCTGGTGTACACATTACTTAATTATTAAGAAATGCTCATCTCTGTCTCTAATAACCTTTTTAAGCCTAAAGTCTATCAGGGGTTCTCAAACTTTTTAAACAGGGGGCCAGTTCACTGTCCCTCAGACCATTGGAGGGTCTGACTAAAGTAAAAGCAAAACTTATGAACAAATTTTTATGCACACTGCATATATCTATTTTGCAATGAAGAAACAAAACAGATACAAATACAATATGTAGCCCGCGAGTCATAGTTTGAGGACCACTGGTAGTCAGACATTAGAACTGCCACCCAGGGTTTTTTAAGAGAGTTGTTTGCTTGAAAGATTATCCTCCAATCTTTGACTTTGAGCCCATTTTTTCTCTAACTATTCAATTATATTTCTTGCAAGCAGAAAAATGTTGGATTCAATTTTTGGCTCCATTTTGCCACTCTTTTTCTCTTAAGTGGTGCATTATTCCATTGACATTGAGAGAGAGATCATTGTTATGGGATTTGGGGTCATCTTTTTTAGAAGTTGTTGTGTCTGTGGGGTCTGCCTTGCTTTAAAGTAGACTGTTCAGGTTTTCTTTTAAGGTTGGTTTTGAATCTGTAAAGTTCCTAAGCTGTTGCTTATCCGTAAAACTTTGTATCCTTCCTCAAACCTGAATAAAAGTCTGACTGGGTGAAGTATTCTTGGTGAAGCAATTATTTAATTGGGTTTTTTCATGATATCCCACATTTGGGCCTAAGGATTGTTTATGATAAATCTGTAAGTCTTGAGGATGATTCTTTGTATGTAATTTCCCTTTTTGATTTTGCTGCTTTCAGTATTCTATCTCTATGGTTTTCGTCATTGTGACTAGGGTGTGTCTTGTGGTGCTTTTCTTTGGATTTCTTTTAGCTGGTATATTTCAGGCATCCAGAATGTGATTGTATGTACACTTTAGCTTTGGGAATGTCTCAACAATGATGTTCTTGACTGTTGATTCTTCAGGGGTTTTTTTCCTGGTGTCTGTGACTCCAAAGATTTTTATGTTGTTCCTATTATGTTTGTTCCAGAGTTCTATTGTCATCTGTTAGCTTTCTATTGAGATTTTTCCATCTTCTTTTTCTTTTTTATTATTAATATTTTTATTTAGACACCTTGGTTACAAACATGATTGTGGTTGGGTTTCAGTCATATCAGATGACACCCCCCATCACCAGTGCAACATTCCCATCACCAATAACCCAAATATCCCTCCTCCCCTCCCTGCCCCTACCCATACTCTAGACAGGCTTTCCACTTCCCTAATATATTCTCATTGTTAGGATAGTTCGCAATGTGGTTATTTCTCTAACTAAACTCATAACTCTTTGTGGTGAGATTTATGAGTCAGCTGTAACGTCCAGCCCTCCTCTTTTGTCTCTGAAAATTATTGAGAAATGTCTTTCATTTTTCTTAAAACCCATAAATGAGTGAGACCATTCTCCATCTTTATCTCTCTGGCTTTTTTTACTCAACATAATAGATTCCATGTACATCCATGTATAGGAAAATTTCATGACTTCATCTCTTCTGACGGCTGCATAATATTCCATTGTGTATATGTACCACAGTTTCTTTAGCCATTCTTCTGTTGAAGGGCATCTTGGTTGTTTCCAGAGTCTTTCTATGGTAAATAGTGCTGCAATAAATATAGATGTAAGGAAGGGATTTTTGTATTGTATTTTTGTGTTTCTAGGGTATATTCCTAGGAGTGGTATAGCTGGATCATATGGGAGCTCAATTTCCAGTTTTTTGGAAGAATCTCCATATTGCTCTCCATCTTCTTCTGTTTCTTTAAAGTTTCTTTTCCAGCATCTTTCATTGTATGGAGGTCATCTTCCATCTCATGCATTATGGTCTCAGCAATTGTTAATCTGCTGGTGAGATCTTCCAATGAATTTTTAATTTTTCCTATCATGTATTTCAGCCATTTTTTCTGCTTTTTAGTTTTATTATTTCTATTTTTATATCTTCTTGAGTTATTTTTGGTTTGTTCAATTTGTTCCATGCTTTTTTTGAGTTCTTTAAACATCTTCAACATTTCTTCTCTGAAGTCCTTATCAGAGAGGCTATATAGGTGTCTGGTACTTGTCAGGTGTTTTGAGCTACTGTCTTTATTTTCTAAGTGTAGTGGGGTTCTGCATTGTTTCCACATTGTCACTTTTGCAGTGTGGAGTTTTTTTTATATGTCATGCTGGGATTTATTGACTAGAAGAATATGCAGCCATGGAACAGAGAAGAACTCATCTCTGCAATGGTCTCCATCTTGCTACATACCATTGCAGGAGTGTGAACACGCTCAGCCATGACTGTGCCAGTTTCTGGGAGTGGCCCATGCTCATTGTTCACCTGGTAGAGAGGTGCCTCTCTTCTTTAGTGCTGCTGACTCCAGTCATCACATTCTCAGAACCTCCAAGAGTGAACACTGAACCCCAACTTTATTTTTGTGTTTGATTTCTTCCTTTATGATGCTGTGATCTGAAAATATATGTTTTGATTTCTATTTTCAGTTTTTTGAACACTGATATATTTGGAGAATGCTCCATGTTCATTGAAGACAAATGTTTATTTGATTTTTGATACATATATGTGAATTAATTGAGGACTCATTTCCTTGTTGACAGTCAGATTGATCTGTCCAATGATTAGTGAGGTGTTAATATCTCCCACCATGATTGTGTTGACATCAATGTATTGCCTCATATATCAACCATTGCTTTATTACTGTTTCTATTCCATAATTTGGCATATATTTGTTTTGTTTGTTTGTGTGGCATATATTTGTGTGTGCGTTGGTAAGAGTTAAGTCCTCCTTCAGGTGACTATCCTGGAAACTTACTCTGGGGCTCCTTCTGACCTGAGCTGAGAGGTAGCTGGGCAGCAAAAGGTAGTGACTTCAGCAGCATCTCTACTGACTTAAATATCTTAGCTTTGGAAAACATTGTATCCACCAGAAGAGTTCTTTTATTTTTTAATTGTTTAAACTGTTTTGATTGATTGATTGATTTGTTTTGGGGCCACACCCAGCAGCGCTGAAGAGTTACTCCTGGTTCTGCACCGAGAAATCTCCCCTGGCAGGCTAGGGGCCCATATGAAATGCCAGGAATCAAACGGGGTCCCTCCTGGTTTGGCCACATGCAAGGCAAAGCCCTACCACTGTGCTAGAGTCATAGCCGGTGACACTCAGAGGTTACTCCTGGCTATGAGCTCAGAAATATCTCCTGGCTTGGGGGGCCATATGGGACGCTGAGGGATTGAACTGCGGTCTGTCCTGGGTCAGCTGTGTGCAAGGCAAAATGCCCTAGTGCTGCACCATCGCTCTGGCCCCATCCACCAGAAAAGTTGTAAATTATAGTTTTAAAGCCATTTAGTACCTTGTTTCTTGTATTTTTGTTACAACTACAAAATCTAAATTACAGAATTATCTGGAAAAAATTGAAGATAGAAAGGCCATCTAGACATTGCTGCAATCCCCCAGGTTAGTGTTTCTCAAGCTCGAAACAACTGCAAACTATCCCCTATTTTATACTGAACCATAATCAGTTATAACTAATAGTTATAACCACGGTAGCATGCCAGTGATTCTAACTTTTCTATCCCTAAAAACGTGTAGTTAAAAATGTTAGTTCCGTAGACATAAGATAATGTGTGACTAAAATTCTGGCTTATGTAAGTCAATAATTTGTTAAATATTGTATAAGATTCAATATTGTATGAGTCAATAACTTTTTTCTTTTAAGCTATATATATACAAAATATTAAACAATATTTTTGTTCAATATTGTATGAGTCAATTGTTCCCTTCCAATGATGATGCTGGAAATTATTTCATTAGTTATGCTAACTCAGTCCACAGATTAGCCTTTTATTATTTGACTGATAATATATTGTTTTATATCTTAAAATAGGCAATTCTCAATTTTCACTAATTAAACATCAGTATAGAAAACAACCAGTAGGTGGAAGTGTTGAACAATATTTTAAGGTTCTAATTCTCTTGATTTATTTAAAAAGGAAAGAGAGTAGAGCCCTGGCAGAAAATAGAACTCTTGATAAACAACTTCTTGATCACATTACATAATCTTTCCTACTGAAATTTTTTATTATAAATAATTATTTATGGTTTCAAAATAACTGCAGAAATAATTAAACACAACCTAAAAGTTGAATTCGGACATGCATAGATTTGGGCCTTTTCACTGCTTGGGGCCATTTCAGTCATGCTGTGGCCTCTGAATTGCTTAATTCAATATTTCATATCACTTCTGAACTCAGAATGTACTTTGAGAATTCATCACAAAACATAAATGATGCATCAATCCTGTGTCTGTGATATATGCGAAAAGATTAAGAAAAAATTGAACTCTATGCTACTTATAATGGTTATTTATATTAACTACTGGTACAAAGTGCTAAATCAGATATTGCTCATTTTTAATATTATTTCATCTTTCAAGTCTGAAAAGGCCAGTATTATTATGAATCCTTTTTTGTAAATAAAGGAACTGAGAAATTAAATTACTTGACAAGTTCATTTGACTGTTAGGTGATAGAGACAATTTCAACTCAGCATTAATTTCATGATTTGCTGTTGATCTACTTAATAAGATATTCAGGATTTTAAAATAAATTAAACATTAAACCAGCACACTATTGGTCATGTCTCAATTTAACAGTCTCATTTATGATTTATAGTTTTTCTGAGGGTCAATTCTGACTACAAAGACTAGAAAAAAATTGTCAACTGGCAAATATAACATCTCTTGCCAAAACTAGCATTCAACTGCAGAAATGCACCTTCAGATTTAACATGGAGTTTTGTTAGCAGCTATGAGAATTACTGCTTTAACAGCAACGACAATAAAAAAAATCCACATTTTTTTTATTTAAACACCTTGATTACATACATGATTGTGTTTGGGTTTCAGTCATAAAAGGAACACCACCCATCACCAGTGCAACATTCTCATCACCCATGTCCCAAATCTCCCTCCTCCCCACCCGACCCCTGCCTGTACTCTAAACAGGCTCTGCATTTCCCTCATACATTCTCAATATTAGGACAGTTCAAAATGTAGGTATTTCTCAAACTAAACTCATCACTCTTTGTGGTGAGCTTCCTGAGGTGAGCTGGAACTTCCAGCTCTTTTCTCTTTTGTGTCTGAAATTTATTATTGCAAGAATGTCTTTCATTTTTCTTAAAACCCATAGATGAGTGAGACCATTCTGGTTTTTCTCTCTCTCTCTGACTTATTTCACTCAGCATAATAGATTCTGTGTACATCCATGTATAGGAAAATTTCATGACTTCATCTCTCCTAACAGCTGCATAATATTCCATTGTGTATATGTACCACAGTTTCTTTAGCCATTCGTCTGTTGAAGGGCATCTTGGTTGTTTCCAGAGTCTTGCTATGGTAAATAGTGCTGCAATGAATATAGGTGTAAGGAAGGAATTTTTGTATTGTATTTTTGTGTTCCTAGGGTATATTCCTAGGAGTGGTATAGCTGGATCGTATGGGAGCTCGATTTCCAGTTTTTGGAGGAATCTCCATATTGCTTTCCATAAAGGTTGAACTAGACGGCATTCCCACCAGCAGTGGATAAGGGTTCCTTTCTCTCCACATCCCCGCCAGCACTGTTTGTTCTCATTCTTTGTGATGTGTGCCATTCTCTGTGGTGTGAGGTGGTATCTCACTGTTGTTTTGATTTGCATCTCCCTGATGATTAGTGATGTGGAGCATTTCTTCATGTGTCTTTTGGCCATTTGTATTTCTTCTTTGTCAAAGTGTCTGTCCATTTCTTCTCCCCATTTTTTGATGGGATTAGATGTTTTTTTCTTGTAAAGTTCTGTCAGTGCCTTGTATATTTTAGAGATTAGCCCCTTATCTGATGGGTACTGGGTGAATAGTTTCTCCCACTCAGTGGGTGGCTCTTGTATCCTGGGCACTATTTCCTTTGAGGTGCAGAAGCTTCTCAACTTAATATATTCCCATCTGTTAATCTCTGCTTTCAATTGCTTGGAGAGTGCAGTTTCTTCCTTGAAGATGCCTGTAGTCTCAATGTCCTGGAGAGTTTTGCCTATGTGTTGTTCTATATATCTTATGGTTTGGGGTCTGATATCGAGGTCTTTAATCCATTTGGATTTTACCTTCGTACATGATGTTAGCTGGGGGTCTAAGTTTAATTTTTTGCAAGTGGCTAGCCAGTTGTGCCAACACCACATGTTGAAGAGGCTTTCTTTGCTCCATTTAGGATTTCCTGCTCCTTTATCAAAAATTAGGTGATTGTATGTCTGGGGAACATTTTCTGAGTATTCAAGCCTATTCCACTGATCTGAGGGTCTGTCCTTATTCCAATACCATGCTGTTTTGATAACTATTGCTTTGTAGTAAAGTTTAAAGTTGGGGAAAGTAATTCCTCCCATATTCTTTTTCCCAATGACTGCTTTAGCTATTCTAGGGTGTTTATTGTTCCAAACAAATTTCAAAAGTGCCTGATCCACTTCTTTGAAGAATGTCATGGGTATCTTTAGAGGGATAGCGTTGAATCTGTATAATGCCTTGGGGAGTATTGCCATTTTGATGATGTTAATCCTGCCAATTCATGATCAGGGTATGTGTTTCCATTTCCGCGTGTCCTCTCTTATTTCTTGGAGCAGAGTTTTATAGTTTTCTTTGTATAGGTCCTTCACATTTTTAGTCAAGTTGATTCCAAGATATTTGAGTTTGTGTGGCACTATTGTGAATGGGGTTGTTTTCTTAATGTCCATTTCTTCCATATTACGATTGGTGTATAGAAAGGCCATTGATTTTTGTGCGTTGATTTTGTAGCCTGCCACCTTGCTATATGAGTCTATTGTTTCTAGAAGCTTTTTGGTAGAGTCTTTAGGGTTTTCTAAGTAGAGCATCATGTCATCTTCAAACAGTGAGAGCTTGACTTCTTTCTTTCCTATCTGGATTCTCTTAATATCTTTTTTTCCTAATCGCTATAGCAAGTACTTCCAGTGCTATGTTGAATAGGAGTGGTGAGAGAGGACAGCCTTGTCTTGTGCCAGAATTTAGAGGGAAGGCTTTTAGTTTTTCTCCATTGAGGATAATATTTGCCACTGGCTTGTGGTAGATGGCCTTCACTATATTGAGAAAGGTTCCTTCCATTCCCATCTTGCTGAGAGTTTTGATCAAGAATGGGTGTTGGACCTTATCAAATGCTTTCTCTGCATCTAATGATATGATCATGTGGTTTTTATTTTTCTTGTTGTTGATGTTGTGTATTATGTTGATAGACTTACGGATGTTAAACCATCCTTGCATTCCTGGGATGAAACCTACTTGATCGTAGTGGATGATCTTCTTAATGAGGTATTGAATCCTATTTGCCAGGATTTTGTTGAGGATCTTTGCATCTGCATTCATCAGCGATATTGGTCTGTAATATTCTTTTTTTGTAGCATCTCTGTCTGGTTTAGGTATCAAGGTGATGTTGGCTTCATAAAAGCTATTTGGAAGTGTTTCCGTTTGTTCAATTTCATGAAAGAGTCTTGCCAGGATTGGTAGTAGTTCCTCTTGGAAAGTTTGATAGAATTCATTAGTGAATCCATCTGGGCCTGGGCTTTTGTTTTTGGGCAGACTTTTGATTACCATTTTTATTTCATCAATGGTGTTGGGGGTGTTTAGATATGCTACATCCTCTTCTTTCAACCGTGGAAGATTATAACAGTCCAAGAATTTATCCATTTCTTCCAGGTTCTCATTTTTAGTGGCATAGAGATTTTCAAAGTAGTTTCTGATTACCCTTTGAATCTCTGTCATATCAGTAGTGATCTCTCCTTTTTCATTCCTAATACGAGTTATCAAGTTTCTCTCTCTTTCTTTGTTAGGTTTGCCAGTAGTCTATCAATCTTGTTTATTTTTTCAAAGAACCAACTTCTGCTTTCGTTGATCTTTCAGATTGTTTTTTGAGTTTCCACTTCGTTGATTTCTGCTCTCAGCTTTGTTATTTCCTTCTGTCTTCCTATTTTTTTATTTTCCCTTTGTTGAGTACTTTCTAGTTCTATTAGCTGTGTCATTAAGCTACTCAGGTAAGCTCCTTCTTCCTTCCTGATGTGTGCTTGCAAAGCTATAAATTTTCCTCTCAGTACTGCTTTTGCTGTGTCCCATAAGTTCTGATAGTTTGTGTTTTATTGTCATTTGTTTCCAGGAACCTTTTGATTTCCTCCTTGATTTCATCTCAGACCCACTGTTTATTGAGTATGAGGTTGTTTAACTTCCAGGTGTTAAAGTTTTTCTTCTGAGTCCCTTTGGAATTCACAAATGATTTCAGAGCCTTGTGGTCAGCAAAGGTAGTCTGCAAAATTTCTATCTTCTTGATCTTATGGAGGTATGTTTTATGTGCCAGCATGTAGTCTATCCTGGAGAATGTCCCATGTACATTGGAGAAGAATGTGTATCCAGGTTTCTGGGGATGGAGTGTCCTATATATATCCACTAGGCCTCTTTCTTCCATTTCTCTCCTCAGGTCTAGTATATTCTTGTTGGGTTTCAGTCTGGTTGACCTATCCACTGTTGACAAAGCAGTGTTGAGGTCCCCCACAATTATTGTGTTCTTATTGATATTGTTTTTCAGATTTGTCAACAGTTGTTTTAAATATTTTGCTGGCCCCTCATTTGGTGCATATATGTTTAGGAGAGTTATTTCTTCCTGCTCTACATACCCCTTGATTAATATAAAATGTCCATCTTTGTCCCTTACAACCTTCCTGAGTATAAAATTTGCATTATCTGATATTAGTATGGCCACTCCAGCTTTTTTATGGGTGTTGTTTGCTTGGATAATTTTTCTCCAGCCTTTTATTTTGAGTCTATGTTTGTTCTGACTATTCAGGTGCGTTTCTTGTAGGCAGCAGAAGGTTGGATTGAGTTTTTTGATCCATTTAGCCACTCTGTGTCTCTTAACTGGTGCATTTAGTCCATTGACGTTGAGAGAAAGAATTGTCCTGGGATTTAATGTCATCTTTATATCGAAATTTGGTGTGTCTTTTGGTTAGTCTTGTTTTAAATTAGGTCTTTCAGTTTTTCTCTTAAGACTGGTTTTGAGTCTATAAAGTTTCTGAGCTGTTTTTTGTCTGTGAAACCATGTATTCTTCCGTCAAACCGGAAAGTGAGTTTTGCTGGGTACAGTATTCTAGGTGAAGCATTCATTTCATTCAGTCTTGTCACAATATCCCACCACTGCTTTCTGGCATTGAGTGTTTCTGGTGACAGGTCTGCTTTAAATCTCAAGGATGCTTGCTTGAATATAATTTCCCCTTTTGATCTTGCTGTTTTCAGAATTTTGTCTCTATCTGTGGGATTTGTCATTGTGACTAGGATGTGTCTTGGGGTGGTTTTTCTTTGGTCTCTTTTGGTTGGTACTCTTCGGGCATGCAGGATTTGATCACATATATTCTTTAGCTCTGGAAGTTTCTCTTTAATGATGTTCTTGACCATTGATTCTTCCTGGAAATTTTCTTCCTGGGTCTCTGGGACTCCAATGATTCTTAAGTTGTTTCTGTTGATCTTGTCATAGACTTCTATTTTCATCTGTTCCCATTCTTTGACTAATTTTTCCATTGTCTGTTCATTTGCTTTAATTTTTTGTTCCAATCTCTCCTGCTGTATGGAATTGTTATGTATCTCTTCTTCCACAGCACCAAGTCTATTCTCAGCTTCTGATACCCTGTCCCAGAGCTTATCCATTTTGTCATTCACTTCGTTTACTGATTTTTTCAGGCCTGTTAGTTGACATGTTATTTCAGTTTGGAGTTTTGTGATTTCTGTCTTCATATTTTCTTGTTTATTATTAGTGTTCTCTTCCACTCTATCCATGGTTTTTTGGAGGTCTTTGAGCACCTTCCATATTGCTACTCTAAAGTCCTTATCTGAGAGGTTGATTAGTTGGTTGGTCATTAACTGGTCATCAGAATTGTCATCTTCATTCTCTATGTCTGATGCTGGCCTGCGTTGTTTCCCCATTGTCACACTTGTATTGTGCGTTTTTCTACGTGTTGTGGTGGTATTCATTGGTTATATGATACAGGCAGCACACTTCTCTGGCTCCGCCCTTTCTGGATGGGCCTGCTTGCCTCCAAGGTAGGGGAGTCCTCCGTGGATGAAGCCTCACAGAGTATCAAATCTTAGGCCCGAGCACGCAGCAGAGAAGACAGTCTGGAGAGAAGTTCTTGCTTCTGATCCAACACAGTTCTTAGTGTGTTTTTTTTTTCTTCTTGTGATGGTGTTATTTTTTTAGAAAGAGTGCACGGCTGCATAGCGAAGTGCCTTCTGGAGCCTCTTTTCAGCCCACTCTCAGGAGATTCACGCAGCAGGATAGTAGAGAGACACACACAGGCAGCACTCACAGTTTTTCACAGTCGGGCCCCACTGGACAGGCGTAGTTTTCACTCGCTTGCTTGGCAGCTTCAGAATGCTGTATTTTTGGGGTCGCTTCCCAAGACTCTGAGGAGAGTTGCTGAGTAGCTTCAGTTTTGGGGGGGTTTGCTTTCCAGGGCTCTGAGGTGAGCTTCCAGAGTTCAGGAAAGACAGAGAAGAGTAGGACAGGGCTCCCTTCAGGTCCTCAGTTTCCTCAGAAGGAGCACAGCCGGGTGGAGACTCTGCAGGTAGAGCAATCAGCACTCTGCCTGGAAACCCCCACATCCAGCCATTTCTTACTCACTCACTAGCTGGGTAGCTTCAGTTTTTTTGGAGTTCGCTTCCCAGGGCTCTGAGGAGAGCTTCCAGAGTTCAGGAAAGACAGAGAAGTGTAGGACAGGGCTCCCTTCAGGTCCTCAGTTTCCTCAAAACAAGCACAGCCGGGTGGAGACTCTGCAGGTAGAGCAATCAGCACTCTGCCTGGAAACCCCCACATGCAGCCATTTCTTACTCACTCACTGGCTCGCTGGCTAGCTTCCGAATGTAGTTTTTTTGGGGTTCGCTTCCCAGGGCTCTGAGGAGAGCTTCCAGAGTTCAGGAAAGACAGAGAAGAGTAGGACAGGGCTCCCTTCAGGTCCTCAGTTTCCTCAGAAGAAGCACAGCCGGGTGGAGACTCTGCAGGTAGAGCAATCAGCACTCTGCCTGGAAACCCCCACATGCAGCCATTTCTTACTCACTCCAAAATCCACATTTTTTTAAGTCTAATGAAGTTGTCTCTTCGAACTTGTCAAGGAAATAATCTTATACAACATTCTTCCCCTGGATACTTAAAGAAGTCACAATGAAGAATGGTTTGAGATGACAAGATAAAAAATAGTAGCAAATATTTTTAATTCATCTATCTAGCAGATTTATAAATAAGCATTGCAAATCAATAAAAAAATAAAACAATTTTAAGGGTCCAGCGAGGTGGCACTAGAGGTAGCGCCTTGCAAGCGCTAGCCAAGGAAGGACCGTGGTTTGATCTCTGGTGTCCCATATGGTCCCCCCAAGCCAGGGGCAATTTCTGAGTGCTTAGCCAGGAGTAACCCCTGAGCATCAAACAGGTGTGGCTCGAAAAATAAAAAAAAGACAATTTTAAATGAGTAAAACACAAAATATACATTTCACAAAAGAGATCTCTATAAAGCTTTATCTCTTTAAGTAAATAAAGCTAAGTAGAGAGGTTCCTGGTGTTGATAGCAAAAAAATTTGACTTAGTTTAACCTTCTGCTTCCTATTTTATTTATATTTAAAAATTCCTTTCATCCAAAAACAACTATTAACATCTTTTTTTAATTTATTAAATTTATTAAATTTATTTTTTTGTTTTTTGTTTTTTTTTGGGGGGGGACCACACACAACAGTGCTCAGGTATTACTCCTGGTTCTACATTCAGAAATCACTCTTCTTTCTTTGGGAAGCAGCCCAGAAGACACCAACAAACATAATTTCTCCAGGATACAAAACTGGTAAGATGTCCTCACCCAATCAATGTGGGGGCTGATTTCTGCCCTGTGGTCGGACACCTGGAGTCATTATAAAGGACTGCTGCCCTGCTCTCTGCCTTATTCCTGTGGGAGGCAGCCCAGAAGACACAAACATAATCTCTCTAGAACCCAAACCTGGTAAGATGTCCCCACCCAACCAAATTGGGGGCTGATTCCTGATGTGTATTTGGGTACCAGAAAGCCATTATAAAGGACTGCTGCCCTGCCCTCTGCCTCCTTTTTAGGGTGGAGCCATGGCCTCACACATCTTTTAACCCCTGAACTCCACCTCAGCATATAGTAAAAAAAAACACACTACAAATATCACAATGGGGAAACAATGCAGGACAACCCCATGTATAGAGAATAAAGATGGCTGCTCTGATGACCCAAAAAGTACCAAATAGCTAGGTATCCTCTCAGATAAGGTGTTTAGAGAAGAATTACGAAGGATGCTCATGGAGCTCAAAGAAAGCATAGATAGACTTGAATGGAACACAAATAAGAATCAAGAGAATATGAAGATTGAAATTAGAAAACTTAATACTGAAATAAAAGGTCTGAAAAGCTCAGTTTATGAATTCAATGGAAAGCCTCTCCACTGGAGCAATGGCAGCTGCAAATGGTTCAGTGAGCCAGAGGATGAGATGCAGAACAACTTTATATAGCAGAAGAGATTGGAAAGAACCTCAAAGAAAATGATCAGACAATGACTAAACTACTCAAAGAATGTGAACCAATGAAAATAGAAGTCTTTGATAAACTCAACAGAAACACCATAGAAATCATTCCAGAGACCCAGGAAGAGAACAAGAGGAGTTGTAGGAAGAGTGAGAAGGGAAAGAAGAGGAAGAAGAATATGGCAAAAAAAAAGAGTAAGAGGAATAAGGCGAAGAAAAAGAGTAAGAAGAAGGGGAAGATGAAAAGAAAGAAGAAAAAGAAGAGGAGGAAGAAAGAAGGTAAGAAGAAGAAGGTAAAGAAGAGTAAAAAGGGGAAGAAGAAAAAGAAGAGGAGGAAGAAGAAAAGAAGAGAAGAATAAAGAAGAGGAGGCTAAGAAAGTGGTTCAATTTGTAGAGTAGATGACCTATATATCTCAATACCTAGATTTCATTCCAAATGATTTCATGTTCATGCTCTTTTATTTTCACAAGTTGTATGAATTCATGTATATCTATAGGTATAAAAATATGTGATATACTTATGCATGCTAACATCTAATAAAGCAACTATAAAAAATACAGGCAGGGGTGGGGAAGGAGGGAGGGGAGCAGAGGTGGTGGGAATGTGGCACTGATAAAAGGGGGTAATCTGTTTATGACTGAAACCCAACTACAATCACGCTTGTAATCATGGCGCTTAAATAAATATTTTATTTTTAAAAAACGGAGAAACTGTAAGTGTTGCCTGTGCGTGTTTTTTCACTGTCCTGTCTCCTGAACCTCTTGGGAGTGGGCTGAAAAGGGCCCAGAAAAATAGCTCTTCCAGAGGCTTATTCAAAGGCCAGAAAGCCAAGGAACTGTGTCCGACCATGAAAACCGGCTATCCACAGTATTCTGCAGAAAGGAAAGTCCCCTGTTTGTGACATCAGGTTGGAAATATCTATGCCTGCTCAGTGCTTCCCGACTGTGAGAAACTGTGAGTGTTGCCTGTGCATGTTTTTACACTGTCCTGTCTCCTGAACCTCTTGGGAGTGGGCTGAAAAGGGCCCAGAAAAATAGCTCTTCCAGAGGCTCGTCCAAGGGCCGGAATACCAAGAAATTGTGTCCGACCATGAAAACCAGCTATCCGCAGTTTTTGCAGAAAGAAAAGTCCCTTGTTTGTGACATCAGGCTGGGAATATCTACACCCTCCCAGTGCTTCCTAACTGTGAGAAACTGAGAGTGTTGCCTGTACATGTTTTTCCACTGTCCTGTATCCTGAACCTCTTGGAAGTGGGTCAAAAAGAGCGCAGAAAAATAGCTCTACCAGAGACTCAGAAGAGCACGGCCACTCCACTTCACTTCGTGGCCGCACACTCTTTCTAACCAATGAACCCCACCAAAACATGCAGAAAAAAATCACACTACAAGCATGACAATGGGAAACTTCACAGGCAAACACCATGCACAGAGAATGAAGACGATTGCGCAGATGACCTAAAAAATTCCAACCATCTGATCCAACCATCTGATTAACCTCTCAGATGAGGAGTTTAGAATAGAAATAAGGAAGATGTTTGTAGAACTCAAAGAAAGCATAGATCGATCTGAACAGAACAAAAAGACAGAAATCAGAAAACTCCAAACTGAAATAATAGATCTGAAAAACACAGTAGCTCAACTGAAAACCTCAGTGGATGGCCTCGCCAGCAGGGTAACAGCAGCTGAGGACAGAATCGGCGTCCTGGAAGATGAGATGAAGAAAAACTCAACACAGCAGAAGAAATTGGTAAAGAACTTTAAGACAAACAATCAGGCAATGGAAAAAATACTCAAGGAATGTGAACAGATGAAAATAAAAGTCTTTGATAAACTCAACAAAAACAACATAAGAATCATTGAAGTCCAGAGACCCAGGTAGTAGATCTCCAGGAAGAATCAACTGTCAAAGAAATCATCAAAGAGATACTCCCAGAGTTAAAGACTACATGCAATCAAATCCTGCATGCCCGAAGAGTACCAGCTAAAAGAGATCCGAAGAAAAAAACCCAAGACACATCCTCGTTAAAACGACAAATCCCGCAGACAGAGATAGAATACTAAAAGCAGTAAGATCAAAAAAAGAAATCACATTCAAAGGAGCATCCCTAAGACTTACAGCAGACATGTCACAAGAAACTCTCAAGGCCAGAAGACAGTGGTGGGATATTGTGAGAATACTGAATGAAAGGGGTGCCTCACTGAGAATACTGCACCCAGTCTGAATCACGTTCAGGTTTGAAGGAAAGATACATAGTTTCATAGATAAACAACAGCTGAGTAATTTCACAGATGAAAAACCAGCCTTAAAGGAAAAACTGAAAGGTCTACTTTAAGACAAGAGAGACCAACAAACATAGCAAACTTATCTACAAAGATGACATTAAATCCTATTACAATCATCTCCCTCAATGTCAATACACTAAATTCACCAACTAAAAGACACAGAGTGGCAAAATGGGTCAAAAAGATGAATCTAACCTTCTGCTGCCTACAAGACACACACCTGAATAGATGGAACAAATATAGACTCAAAATCAAAGGCTGGAGGAAAATTATCCAATCAAAAAACACCCTTAAAAAAGCTGGGGTGGTCATATTAATATCTGATGACACCAACTTTATACTAAGAAAATTTGTAAGGGAAAAAGATGGACACTATGTACTATCAAGGGATATTTGCAACAGGAAGAAGTCAGACTATTAAACATATATGCACCCAATGAAAGACCAGCAAATTATCTAATACAATTACTGACAAATCTGAAAGAAGACATCAGTAATAACACAATAATTGTAAGAGACCTCAACACGGCCCTGTTAATACTTAATAGGTCAACCAGACTGAAACCCAACAAAAACATACTAGCCCTGAAAAGAGTTATGGAAGAAAGAGGACTAGTTATATATATAGGACACTCCACCCCAAAAAACCTGGATACACATTTTTTCTCCAATGTACATAGGTCACTCTCTAGGACAGACTACATGCTGACACATAAAACATACCTTCATAAAATCAAGAATAGAAATCTTGCAGGCTACCTTTGCTGACCACAAGACTCTGAAATTAGATGTGAACTACAAAGGGACATAGAAGAAAAACTTTAGCAATTGGAAATTAAACAGCCTGCTACTGAAAAAACAAGTGGGTCCGAGATGAAATAAAAGAGGAAATCAAAACTTTCCTGGAAACAAATGATAATGAAGACACAAACTGCCAGAATCTATGTGACACAGCAAAAGCAGCCCTGAGTGGAAAATTTATAGTTTTGCAAGCAACATCAGGAAGGAAGAAGGGGTCTACCTGAATACCTTAATGACACAGATCTTAGAATTAGAAAGTGCTCAACAAAAGGATCCAAAAATAGAAAAACAGAAGGAAATAACAAAGCTGAGAGCAGAAAGCAACTAAGTGAAAAGCTAAAAAAACAATCCAAAAGATCAACAAAAGCAGAAATTGGTTCTTTGAAAAAATAAACAAGATTGATAGACCATTGGCAAAACTAACAAAGAGAGAGAGAAACCTGATAAGCCATATTAGAAATGAAAAGGGGGAGATCAAGACAGATATTGCAGAGATCCAAAGGTAATCAGAGACTACTTTGAGAAACTTTATGCTACTAAACATGAGAACCTAGAAGAAATGGATAAATTCTTGGACACTTACAACCTTCCACAGTTAAGTAAGGAAAATGTAGCATATCTAAACATCCCCATCACTATTAAGAAAATTGTAACTGAAACTGTAATCAAACATGTGGCCAAAAAGAAAAGCCCAGGCCCAGATGTTTACTAGTGAATTCTTTCAAACCTTTCAAGAGGAGCTACTACCAAGAGCCAGGTTCTTCCATGAAATTGAAAATACGGGAACACTCGAAACAGCTTTTATGAAGCCAACATCGCCTTGATACCAAAATCAGACAGAGATGCTGACAAAAAAGAAAATTATAGACCAATATACCTGATGAATGCTGATGCAAAGATCTTCAACAAATTCCTGGCAAATAGGATCCAATCTATCATCAAGAAAGTCATACACAATGACCAAGTAGGTTTCATTCCAGGAGTACAGGGATGGTTTAACATAAGTAAATCTACCAACATCATACACAACATCAATAACAACAAAAAATTTACATGATTATATCAATAGAAGCAGAGAAACATTTGATATGGTACAACACCCATTCTTGATCAAAACTCTCAGCAAGATGAAATGAAAGGAACTTTTCTCAATCTAGTTAAAGCCATCTACCACAAGCCAATGGCAAATATAATCCTCAATGGAGAAAAACTAAAAGCCTTTCTTCTAAATTCTGGTACAAGGCAAGGCTGTCCACTCTCACCACTCTTCTTCAACATAGTACTGGAAGTGCTTGCTATAGCGATCAGGCAAGAAAAAAATATCAAGGGAATCCAGATAGGAAAGGAAGAAGTCAAGCTCTCACTGTTTGCAGATGATATGATACTCTACTTAGAAAACCCTAAAGACTCTACCAAGAAGCTTCTAGAAATAATAGACTTATATAGCAAGTTGGCAGGCTACAAAATTAACACACAAAAATCAATGGCCTTTTTATACACCAATAATGATACAAAAGATATGGACGTCAAGAAAGCAATTCCATTTACATTAGTGCCACACAAACTCAATTATCTTGGAGTCAACTTTACCAAAGACGTGAAGGACCTATACAAAGAAAACTATAAAGCCCTACTCCAAGAAATAAGAGAGGACACATGGAAATGGAAACACATACCCTGCTCATGGATTGGCTGGATTAACATAATTAAAATACCAATACTCCCCAAATCATTGTACAGATTTAATGCGATCCCTTTAAAGATACCAATGACATTCTTCAAAGAAGTGGATCAAACACTTATAAAGTTCATCTGGAACAATAAACACCCTCAAATAGCTAAAGCACTCCTAGGGAAAAGGAATATGGGAGGCATTACTTTCCCCAACTTTAAACTGTACTACAAAGCAATGGTTATCAAAACAGCATGGTATTGGATAAAAGACAGACCCTTAGATTAGTGGAATAGGCTTGAGTTCTCAGACAATGTTCCCCAGAAATACAAGTACCTAATTTTTGACAAAGGAGCAAGAAAGCCTAAGTGGAGCAGGGAAAACCTCTTCAACAAGTGGTGTTGGCAGAACTGGTTAGCCACTTGCAAAAAAGCAAACATAGACCCCCAGTTAACATCATGTATGAAGGTAAAATCCAAATGGATTAAAGACCTAGATATCAGACCTGATACCATAAGGTATATAGAACAACACGTAGGTAAAACACTCCATGACATTGAGACTAAAGGCATCTTCAAGGAGTAAACTGCACTTTCCAAACAAGTGGAAGCAGAGATCAACAGAAGGGAATACATTAAGCTGAGAAGCTTTTGCACCTCAAAAGAAATAGTGCCCAGGATACAAGAGCCACCCACCAAGTGGGAGAAACTATTCACCCAACACCCATCAGATAAGGGGCTAATATCCAAAATATGCAGGGCGCTCACAGTACTTTACAAGAAAAAAACATCTAATCCCATCAAAAAATGGGGAGAAGAAATGAACAGATACTTTGATAAAAAGAAATAACAAATGGCCAAAAGGCACATGAAAAAATGTTCCTCATCACTGATCATCTGGGAGATGCAAATCAAAACAATGATGAGATACCATCTCACACCACAGAGATTGGCACACATCACAAAGAATGAGAGCAATCAGTGCTGGTGGGAATATGGAGAGAAAGGAACTCTTATCCACTGCTGGTGGAAATGCCGTCTAGTCCAACCTCTATGGAAAGCGATATGGAAATTCCTCCAAAAACTAGAAATTGAGCTATCATTCGACCCAGCTATTCTACTCCTAGGGATATATGCTAGGAACACAAGAATACAATACAAAAACCCCTTCCTCACACCTATATTTATTGCAGCACAATTCACAATAGCAGGCTCTGGAAACATCCAAGATGCCCTTCAACAGACGAATGGCTAAAGAAACTGTGGTACATACACACAATGGAATATTATGCAGCCGCCAGGAGAGATGAAGTCATGAAATTTTCCTATACATGGATGTACATGGAGTCTATCATGCTGAGTGAAATAAGTCAGAGGGAGAGAGAGAGGCACAAAATAGTCTCACTCATCTATGGGTTTTAAGAAATATAAAAGTCATTTTTGCAACAATCCTCAGAGACAATGAAAGGAGGGCTGGAACTTCAGCTCACTTCATGAAGCTCACCACAATGAGTGTTGAGTGCAGTTATAGAAATAACTACACTGAGAACTACCATAATCATGTGAATGAATGTGGGAACTGGAAAGCCCTTCTAGAGTACAGGTGGGGATGGAGAAATGGAGGGAGATTTAGGACATTGGTGGTGGGAATGTTGCACTGGTGAAGGGGGGTGTTCTTTACATGACTGAAAACTAATCACAATCATATCTGTAATTAAGATGTTTAAAGAAAAAAAGATTAAAAAAAAAGCAAAGCAAAGCAAAGGAAAAAAATCACTCCTGACAGACTCGGGACCATATGAAATGCTTGGGATCAAACCTGGTTCGACTGCATGCAAAACAAAAGCCCTACCTGCTGTGCTATTGCTCCAGCCTCACAGACAACTATTAACATCTTAAGGAGAGAAGCTAATTTGTTTTTTTCCTCTTATCTCCAGAAGAAATAAGTCATCATATTCATCTCTTTTACAAAGAACTCCATCATTAACTGAAATCATAACTCACCAATGTTTTTGCCTTTCAAGAATTTCCTGAAGAATTTTTTCTTAATTAAAGCTTTTTGTTTACTTCACAATCACAAGAAAATGCTTTTGCTATCTTTTGTTTATTAAAGCAAATAATCATATTATTTATAAAATTATACATGAATGTGAAAAGTATACTGAGCAAAAGATAGTAACAGAGTTCAAAACATGGAAAATGTCAACCTTAATTTTTTTCCTGTTTTCTTTTACTATCTTTGGAAATAAAGTTTGTTGATCTTTGTAGTTCCCAGCATTAACATATTATTATTTTAGTTAATCAGTAAGAATTATCAAATATAAATAAATGTTTAAGTCATATCTCATTAAAACATTATTTTACTACATACTTAGTAAGAGAAAGGGCAGTTTACATGTTTTCTGTTATCCCTAAGTATACTATATAGGGATTTTTTACTGTACATTTCCCAAGAAAAAAGTACATGTGTTGACGAATAAAAAATTAGTTTAACTGATTGTCTAGTAATAAACTGAAACTAATTTAGCTAAAATATTCCTTAGAATAGAATTGAAAGTACAAATGACCTTAGTTCTTTCTGTTTATCTCTTTAAATTAGTTATAAGATGTATTTTTCTTTCATTTAATTATAAAAATTTCAACAATAAAACTAAATGAATATTCTAGAAAATTTGGAAAACAAAATTATGAAGAAAATTTAAATTGTACACAATTTACTTAAATACTTAAAATGCTTCTAATACTTAAAAATAGAAATCAAATTGACATTGGTAACAGTGGACATCTCCGGCCCAAAAGATGGAAGATGATGGTAGCTATCAATTCTCTTGTAAAGCAAAGAGAAACTGTTGAAATTTCAAACACCTCAGATCATATTACTAAGAAATCTATTTATGGTCAGCATGGAATCCACAATTCACATATGTAAAGTAAACTATAAAATTGAAGGTGTTATAGATTACTCAAGTCCTAATTCTTACTGGACACCTCTTTTGTGTGTGCAAAACATTTTTTTCTTTTGTTTAGGCATGTATTTAGGCATTTTATTTTATTTGTGATTATGTGATTGTTAACAATGAGTTTTTTGAACATCTACTATTCCCACCTTAATTTCCCCCACCCTGTCTTCTCACTATCCTTCTACTGCTTGCCCCAAATACTAGAGGTTGATAAACACTTTATAAATCACGCTAAAGTGGTTTTTACCTGTTTTTAATAGTTCTATTATCTTTTTTCTATAGGCTAAATATTTTTTAGTGATTTCTTACCAACTGAAACCATTAGATCTACAAAAATTCAATTTAGTCTAACAAAATTGTCTCCTCTGTTTGAGAGATTAAACTTGTTGACTGCACTCTCAAGAGAAAATAGCTGATTTTTTGTTGTTTGTTTTACATGATGTTCTATTTCCCATAAAAAATAATAAAGTACTTAATTTTATTTCTGTTATGAAATTACACCAAATATTTCAATATATGAGAAAATCTTGCCATATCAAGATAAAAAGATTTTTGAATTTATTGTTTAATTATTTATCATGTACTGCTTCTTGATACCAAATTGAATGTAGGGGCTGTATATGCATCATATGTTAAAACATTATTTACTGGGAAAAATCCAGAAGCTTCTGCCCACAGCCACCATCTTTCCTGCAGAAAAATTATGTTATTCCACTACCAAATTCCAAAAGAAAATAATGAAGAAGAAATTAACAATTTCTCAAAGAAGAAATTCAATTGTCCAAAAGGCACATGAAAAAGTGCTCCATATCACTAATCATCAGGGAGATGATTCTATTTATTTATTCATTCATTTATTTATTTATTTATCTGTTTGTTTGTTTTGGGGTCACACCTGGCAGTGCTCAGGGGCTACTACTGACTCTGCACTCAGAAATAGCTCCTGGCAGGCACAGGGGAGTGGGGGAGAACATTATGGGATGCCAAGATTCAAACTACTATCCATCGCGGATTGTCTGCTCTCAAGGCAAATGCCCTATCGTTGTGCTATCTCTCCGGCCCAAAAGAAAATAAAGATGAGAGCTGGAAGGACCAGCCCTTGATATCAAGCTTACCACAAAAAGTGTTGAGTTCAATTAGGAAATGACTATACTAACAACTATTATGACAATGGTACTGAGTGAAAGAAATAGAATGTCTCAAATTCGAACAAGGAGTGGGAAAAGTGGGAAATAGGGAGGGAGCATAGGTGGTAGTAATATTGTACTGGTGAAAGGGGGGATTCTTTTTTTTTTTTTTTTGGTTTTTCGGGCCACACCCGTTTGATGCTTAGGGGTTACTCCTGGCTACATGCTCAGAAATTGCCCCTGGCTTGGGGGGACCATATGGGACGCCGGGGGATCGAACCGTGGTCCTTTCCTTGGCTAGCGCTTGCAAGGCAGACACCTTACCTCTAGCGCCACCTCGCCGGCCCCAAGGAGGGATTCTTTTATTATAACTGAAACCCAACTACAAACATGTTTGTAATCATGGTGCTTAAGTATATTTTTTAAAAAGAGAGGAAAAACCTTGTAATAATATTCAGGAAATAGAATTAATAAATCTAATAGAAGATTTATAAAATCATAAAACAAAAAAATAATGGTCACCAGATACTTTCCAGGTACTCTGGGCTGGGCTGATTATACCCCTGTGGAATTTTTAGAATGAATGGAGGCAGATTCCCCTTCCTGCATAAATCACAGCAGCTCAGTGTCAACACTATCCACTCTCTAAAAGAAATAATCTAGCTTCATAAATCAACCTTATCTAATTGCCAAGTCACCAAATTTGTTTCAGGTCTGTAGATCCCTGACACCTCAACATTTCAGAGTAGTATTATCTCAGTAGTGTCACAGGAAATCTGATGGTAAAGTTACATAGAAATCTACCAGGTTATGAGCCTGAACAATAGATAACACAGTGGGTAGGGTGTCTGCCTTTCACATGGCTAACCCGGGTTCAATCCTGGCATCCCATATCATATAGTCCCCTAGCTTTCCAGGAGTGATTTTTGAGCACAGAGTCAGGAATAACCCCTGAATGCCACTGGGTGCAAAAACCAAATGAAAAGGAAGGAAGGAAGGAAAGAAGGAAGGAAGGAAGGAAGGAAGGAAGGAAGGAAGGAAGGAAGGAAGGAAGGAAGGAAGGAAGGAAGGAAGGAAGGAAGGAAGGAAGGACGGTAGGAAGGGAGGGAGGGAGAGAGGGAGGGAGGGAGGGAGGGAGGAAGGGAGGGAGGGAGGAAGGGAGGAAGGAAGGAAGGGAGGAAGGAAGGAAGGGAGGAAGGAAGGAAGGGAGGAAGGAAGGAAGGGAAGAAGGAAGGAAGGAAGGAAGGAAGGAAGAAAGAAAGAAAGAAAGAAAGAAAGAAAGAAAGAAAGAAAGAAAGAAAGAAAGAAAGAAAGAAAGAAAGAAAGAAAGAAAGAAAGAAAGAAAGAAAGAAAGAAAGAAAGAAAGAAAGAGGAAGAGAGAGAGAGAGAGAAAGAGAGAAAGAAAGAAAGAAAGAAAGAAAGAAAGAAAGAAAGAAAGAAAGAAAGAAAGAAAGAAAGAAAGAAAGAAAGAAAGAAAGAAGAAAGAAAGAAAGAAAGAAAGAAAGAAAGAAAGAAAGAAAGAAAGAAAGAAAGAAAGAAAGAAAGAAAGAAAGAAAGAAAGAAAGAAGAAAGAAAGAAAGAAGAAAAATCTACCAAATTCAATGAGTCTAAACTAACAGAGAACTCTGCTCAACCCAATAGATTTCTAGACACTATAGTAATACCCAGGAGCGATATAACAATTATCTCTAATTGACCCTTGCCCTTATGATCTAAGTTTTGATAATTTCTTTTGCTTTTCTGTTGTAATAAATAACATGTAGTACATTTAATTGTACCTTCAAGGAGACAGGCTATGGTGGTGGATGGAAAACAGAGTACATTGGTGAAGGGAAGGTTACACTGGTTGTGGGATTGATGTCTGAACATTTAATGCCTGAAATGACTATTATAAACAACTTGATAAATCACAATGTTGTAATATTTTTAAGTTATTTACCCTTTAAACAGGAACATGCTATACTCATAACATGAATTGTTAATCTAGTGGACTATGTTGAAAACAAATATCAAATTAGTCTGTTGGGCACATACCCAGCCAAGTGCTTATATTATGAGCAGAGATCAGAGAATGAATAGAGAAGCAGAAATTATTTATTTCCCAAACAAATCTTCATTCTGAAACAAACTGGATAAAACTGGTAAATTTGAAGCCTCTGCTCCAATATTATTGATATATTCAATAATATTCAACTTTCAAATCCCTCCAAATTCTTAAAGTTTCATTCTATAGGTTTGTTTCTAAAGTTTCATCACCCTGATGTCTTTTTATTTATTTATTTTTTTGGTTGGGGGAAGGTTGGGTCACACCCGGCAGCACTCAGGGTTACTTCTGACTCTGCGCTCAGAAATCACTCCTGGCAGGCTGGGGGACCATATAGGATGCCAGGATTCAAACCACCATCCATCTTGGATTGGCTGCTTGCAAGGCAAACGCCCTAATGCTGTGCTATCTCTCTGGTCCCCATCATCATCCCCCTGCTGTTCTATGCTTTCATTCATTCATAGAATAGTTGTTGAGACTTGTTCATGTGCTATGTACAAGAGAAGGAACAGATTTAATAAAACAAATGAATATAATCTACATTTTATGGACTTAATGATAAAATGGATATGAACAATAAACAAAAAGAATAACATTAATAAATGCTATGAAGAAAATAAAAATATTTTCTGGGAAAGTGATACTTAATCAAATAAATATTTAAAACACTTTAGCATTGAGCTAGATGAGGTAAAAATTCTATTCTATACTTCTTCAACTTTGAATCCAACTTAACAACCTAGGTAAAAGAGGTTTATCATTAATCAAAGTGTTGAATGCATGCAAATGTTTAGTAGGGATGTGGAGATATAAAGACACAAATTAATTTGTTCTTCAAGTAAATTTATTTATAATCTCTATATAATGTATTTACCATGAAACAAAGATATTTAAGTCAGTTAATTGCCTATGTACATAGCAAAAAATAAAATTGAAAAATGAGTTTACTAATTAGCAAATGAACATATTAACTGCACTAAAGGAGTATCATTGATCTGTTTTTCTATTTAATTTATGATTTAGGTAGATATTTAGAATAGCTTTCAAATTTATTCTCTTTCTTATTCTGTTATTCCATAGTTTGCAATTTGAGACTCAGCATAAATTAAGATTGAAAGACTGATATTTTTCATTGTTTTATAAATTGAAATGGGCTAGATTAAGACCATGTGAATATAACTCAAAGGGTTGGGATGCACAGTTTGCATGTAGAGTTGAAGGTTAGATCCCTGTACCTGTATGCTGCCCAGGATACTGCTGACAAAAAACCCCCAACTATCTATTTGTATTTCTGAGATCTACCAGGTGTGATCCCATAAAACTAAAAAGATGATGAAATACTACATTATCATTACCATTCTATATGATAGATTAAAATGCTAGTCTAAATATTAACTTAAAATATTAAATTCTTTCCTAAGGCATTTATTCAGGGAATAATAAGCATACATGCATATATGCACACACAATACATACATGTGCATTCCCTTAAATTGCAACAGAATGATTATTATTTAAATTACAGCATATTGTATAATCTGTAGAAAAAAAATAAAGACACTTACGTAATTTTAAAATAAACATTTGACTTATTATTAAAATTTTTTATATATTGTTTCTTCCACTTAATCATGCCAGAAAGCAATTCTCATCTTCATTTGTGGTAAATACACCAAATAAATTTGATCTTAGGTTAGCTATCTGTTCAAATTGTAGTAGTTTTGGATGTTAAATGATTTATAAATAATATTTTGCTCACGTGATTTTTTTGGCGATGTTAGATAGTAGTGGGTATAAACAAATGATAAAACTACTGAAGATAAGTGATGGTGATTTAAATTACAAATGGGAACAACAAAGACTGGATCATTATCTCAGAAAGCATTCCTGTGTTTCCTTGGGAGCAGAGTTTAATTTTCCTCTAATAGATAGTGGGTTCTTAACTTTTATTATCTATTCCTTTGATAATCTCATACAAATATCAACTGCATTCCTCAAAAAAGTGAACATACTTAAGCTCCCATGAAATTCATCAGTAGACTTTCTATTGTGTCCAAAGCAGAATTACCTCCCCTGTCATGTGCATTTTTTAAAAACTAAATTAACTAATGTTTAAAGTTGATATTAAACAAAAATTTCTGGGAAAGAAATTTCAGTTATGGATAGGTGTACAACAGAGAAGATAATGTATAATAAAATAAAGTAGAATTTTTGCATTTATAAATGATAATTTAATGTGGGATAGCACAGTCTTAAGTATTAAGTACTTAATACAAGCTGGGAAAATGCAAAGGAACAATAATCTGATTGGGGGGGGGAATTTTAAAAGGACAAAATAAAATCTTACTTTATTACCTTGAAAAGAACCACCTGATCTTATCAATATATTTGAAATCCAGCTAAATAAATCAAAGTACTTAGTTTATGTATCACACTGAGTTTAGCTGAAGCTTCCCTCAGCTTTATTATTTATAGAAGAATGATATTCTTCCTACATTCAATGTTTAAGCAACATAAATCGACACTTGTTTTTGGAAGTAAATGATAATAATAGATCATGAAAAATACTCTTCATATCTAATGGGTGCTATAGTTTATATTAATTCGCAGGTGCTACTGTGTTTACTATGAATTTATAGAACTAGTAAAGATGAGGAAACTATAAATATAATTGTAATAAAGTTAAATGCATCACAAAAAATTTTAAAACAGAATTATTAAATATGCAATGAACTATCAAACTCTATCTAAACTCTCAAGGAAAAGTCTACTCAGTTGAAGAAATAATACTTAAGCAAATGAAATATTAGAGAACAGTAAGAACAATTAATATGTAAGATATTAACACAAGAGATATCAGTTCAAAGTATTTAATCAGAGAATTTATGACTCTTCCTTAATGCTGTGTTATAAAGCACTAAATCTCCCTTATGATATCTTGATAATAGATTATTCTGAAAGAGAACCCCACTATAAGTAAAATATGCATTCTAGTTTAAGGCTGATCAAATAAATGGAATTATAGTATTATGTCTAGGCTATTTGCTTGTTTTAGCAACCTATATTTTTGTATTTGCCGCCCTAAAAAATAAACTGAAGGAGATCGACAATGTGGAACAGTAGATCAGAGCACTTTCTCCATTCTGTTTACTTTCCATGTAAATTGTATCGACCTGCATGCCATCGATGTTGTCATCTTCTGACATTTATGACTCAGTATTCTAACCTGTGAATCTGAGCACAACTCGGTTTAGAAAAAATAGTTAGTAGCCTGTGAAGTATGGGTCAAAGTTTTCATTTGGATCTCTGCTATACTGTACTTTCCCCAAAATCTGCTCATAGATAAGAGAAATTTAATTATTTTACCTAACTCCTTTAATTTGGGAAGGGAAAAGTTTGAGGGGCACACCTGGCAGTGTTCAGTGGGTACTTCTGGCTTCATGCCCAGGTCTCATTCCTCGCTATGCTCAGGACCAAGCAGTGCCAGGGTTCAAATCTGGTTCTCCTGTATGAAAGCCTGTGCCCAACCTGCTAACCTATTTCTCCATTCCTTTGGTTCCTTTAATCAAAGAAAATTATATTTTAGGATATTATTGTAGATGAAATAGTACTGTGAAGAGACTTTATGATATTTTAATTAGTATGAAGTAAGAATGAGAAGTGTAGAATTGAAGATAGAAACTATGATAATAGAAGGAAAACCTAATTTGCCAAAAGATGACAAATGGTAATTCTCATTAGCCTGAAAGTTTCCTAGAGGAAGTTGATGATGTGTATACTTTTTACAGATTTTTAAAATAAATATTAGATCTGAACAGTGTCATATACTTACTTTTATATGAATTGTATAAAATATTCACATATATTTTTCCGAACATCTATCCAAATTTCTTTTTTTCAATATATTATCAAAATCAACTTTGAACTTATAGTTACCTCAAATTTCAGTGGCTATATAAATCAAAGAGTAAATTCTTAAAAACATGAACTTTTTTCAATTACACATATACACTTGTACCAATGAGTAATGAGACTAATAAAATTGCTAAACTAAAAAAATATCAAAATATATATATTTATTAAATGTTCTGGACAGCTGAAGTTAACAGATTTGGGTTCTGAGATGAAATTCTAACACTGATAAAAATGGTAAGACTTCAGTTGTCATATGACAACATGTCAATAAAATCTTAGGCTAATTAAGATATTTAAATTATTTAATATTATAGGGCTCTTTTATTTTCTGAAAGCTCTGTAATTGTGTCTATTATTCAGCAAATATACGTTCACAGCACTGAACTGTGAAACTACTTGCTTATTATATATTCCTTCTTAATCCAATGTCTGCAAAGATTTATTTTTAATATAAACTAGAATTTTTTTTAAATTTTCTTTAAGGTATCTGCAACTAGGTCTATTTATTTATCTTTTAAATATCCAGAAATTATTATAAAATTACTTTTGTGAAAATACCTGAGGACTCAGAAATTTGAAAATAGTTCTATTTTAATAAAAATAAAATTCAAAACAAAATGTAGACATTTCATTTACATACAAGACATTCTTGTTCAAAGCAATCAGTATCAGACAACTTTAACTTGCTTTCAGTTTTTGTAAACAACATAAAAGTTACTTATCAATAGCACAGGTAAATGGAAAAGTAATCATAGCCAAATATACTAAATGTTATTTTCTCTTTTTATTAAGATCTTTATTTAAACACCTTGATTACAAATATGATTGTAGTTGGGTTTCAGTCATGTAAAGAACACCCCCCTTCACCAGTGCAACATTCCCATCACCAATGTCCCAAATCTCCCTCCTGCCCACCCCATCCCCACCTGTACTCTAGACAGGCTTTCTATTTCCCTCATTACTGTGAAAGTTAAAAAAGAAAAGGACTTTTCTAAACAGCTGATTGACTTTGTGAATATGTGTGCCTGGAATTATCTTTGGAAAAGCAAACTATCCATTTCTAAAGCAGAAGTTTCCCAAACTTGGAGATAGCATGGACGTAGGGTGTTTGCCTTGCATGCAGAAGGACGGTGGTTCGAATCCCAACATCCCACATGGTCCCCTCAGCCTATCAGGAGCAATTTCTGAGGGTGGAGCCAGGAGTAACCCCTGAGCATTGCCAGGGGTGGCCCAAAACCACACACACACACACACACACACACACACACACACACCAAAAAAAAAAAGTTTCCTAAATACTGCCTCCTGAAAATTCTACATTCTTCTATACAAGAAATGCCACATGATTCAAAGCCTTATTACACATTGAAAAGAATTGTTTGAGAGTATTTTATGTTCTTATTTGTGAGTAACTATTTGGACTATCATCAAGTATCTGAAATTTGAGTGTTTCCAGCCTTTGACACTGTCCTATACTTTACATGGTGTTTATAGGTAAAATATTAATCATATTATTGGCATGGTATGAGTCTAATGATTCCTAATTCAGTTTAAGGATCAAATGAGATAGAAATATGTATTTATAAATTATACTTGATCTTCTGTGTAATTATTCTTGCTACTTCCCAGCCTTACCAGACCCCTGATGACTTTGTGGCTGCTACTTCTCCAGGACATATCATGACTGGAGGTTTGTTTGCCTTTCATGACAAAATGTTTGTCTTAAAAAGACTATCCCAGACAGCCAGAAATTCAGAAGTGTGTTGAGTGAGTAAAACTTGACAGAATACAGTTACTTAGACTTCAAGTTTATAGTGTGAATTTTAATACATAAATGTTTACTTGTATTATCAGAAAACCATTTTAATAAAACTTTAGTGTAATATTTTTAAAGTTGTACCTAATCATTCAGTCCTTTTTTGTTTGTTTGTTTTGTTTGTTGCTTTTTGGGGACATATCTGGCAGTGCTCAGGGGTTACTCCTGACTCAAAGCACAGGTATAATGCCTTGCGGTTATTGAAGGGCTATATAATATAGTGGGGATGGAACCCAGCTCAGCCATGTGCAATGCAAGCTATACTCACTCTCTACCTACTGTAATCTCTCAGTCCTTCTTAAAAGACTGCTATATTAGAACTTCAAGTATAATCAACTTTCAAATGAGAAGCAATTATATTTTCCATTAATCTTTGGATTTTTGACTAAAATAACTTGAAAAAAGTAAGACATATGGCCAGTCCACCACAAATATTTATAGCACATTTACAATCATTTTTCATAGTATGGGGCTTTTTAAACACTGATTTTATTTCTTGTTTACAATAGTTTACATTTAACCTTTTCACTACACTTTCTTCTTTTTCCTGTTTTATGGAGTCATACCTGGCTGTGCTCAGACTCTATGTAAACATGGCTCTATGCTCAGGCATCACTCCTGGTGGGCTCAGGGGACCATATGAGGTACTAGGGATAAAAGTAAAAGCTCATCTTTCTGTATTATCTCCCAAGCCCATAAAAATAATACACATTTTAATTGTCAGGTAATTACTTTGACCTTTCTTTCTTCTTTGTTTCTTCTTTTAAATTGAAAACAATGCTGATTTACCAAACATCATAGTTCAATAATCCACAGGATAATAGAATTATTCAAATAGTTTTATTTTATAAATCCTAGATTAGTGAGTTAAAACAAGGCTTTAAATATCAGAATATTGACATATTACCATTTCTTCATTTTAAAAGAGTAGATTAAGCATTTGCTGTGTATTAACACTAAGATGTTTTATAGGTAGAGAATAGTAGATAAAGTAAATTTAGTAGTAAGTAATCAGTGCTCTATAATAATCATAAAAATAAGGGTAATAAAAAGAAAAACTGAAAGAGAAAGTAGCCATGCCACAATGGTATTAAAATAAGAAAAGCAAAAGATAGCCTTATAAGTATAAAAGCCAGACAATTATAATTGAGAGAGATAATTCAATGACTAGGATGCTTGTCTTGAATGTGCCTAACTAGGTTAGAATTCTGACACTGCAGGTAGCCCCACAAGCCCACCAGGAGTGATCCCTGAGGACAGAGCAAACTAAGTTACTAAATAAATAATAAAATGTAGATATGTGGGTGTAGAAAACATATTATTTATAAAGTCCTGAGGGTGGTGGATGATGGTGAGATGGATGGAGGGAGGGGTCTTTCTCGGCCAGCCCGGGCACGAGCCTGCAACCCCCTCCAGCCCTCAGTCTCAGAGTGGTGGTAGGAAAGATCCACAGGCAGTCAGGTTTCAGGAGACATCAACTTTATCAAGGCCCTAGTCTCCATGTGTGACTCCTCATGTGGCTCCTCAGCTTTTAAACTTTTAAGCAAGCTCTCATCAGCTGCCCTCACATCTTCTTCTTTCTGCCAGTCACCTCTCTTGCTGAAACCTCTCCCTCCTCCTCTCAAATCTCCTCCCATCTATCCTGCTGGTGGGCAAAACAGGAAGCCAAAGACCCCTCCCAGATGTGGGCAGGTTTGCCTCTAAAGGTGAGCAAAACAGGAAATTGGGGAAGGGAAGTAACATTTGGGCAGAAATAAAATGCTGAAATTTAATTAAAAATAAAAATAAAAATCAGATATATCTTCATATAATAGAATACAAAATTAAGTATTTATATGTCATGTCAAATTTCATTAAAAATGGTATCACCCTATTTAATAACTTCATTTGAGAGCTGCTCCATTCTTATATGCTTTGAGGAAACATATAAGTATAAAAATTATTTTTTAATTTTTCTGTTTTGGGTCACATGTGATGGTACTTTAGAGTTACTACTGGCTCTGCACACAGGGATTACTCCTGCTAGGTTCAGGGAACCATATGGGAAACCAGGATTGAGCGTGAGTCAGCTATGTGCAAGGCAAGTGCCCTACCAGCTGTACTATCTCTCTGACCCTCCAAAATTTTAAAGTAAAGTTTAGAATATTAGAATATTAGAGGTAAATTTGTTGTTGTTGCTTTAAATCGTATTTAAAGCATTGAATTTTACCAAAGTTATTCATAGTTGAGTTTTAAACATACAATGTTTCTACACCAATCTCAGTACCAATGTTTATCTCCTTCTACCAATATTGCCAGAGATTATCCCCAAGCCCTCCATGCCAATTTCCCCTTAGCCTGCCATCATAATGGGAACCTTTTAAACTTTGGTCGTTAAAGTTTGGATCTCAAACTTAATTTCAGTTTTGACTTTGTGGTTTGAATATTTAGTTCCATCCTTCCTAATGCCACGAATGTACCTGAATCTCTTTGAACCCATTTCTCCTTTATTATGTCATTAATTCCTCTCCACTCTATTTCTTCCCTTCTTCCCACAGTATTCTGGGGCCAAGAGTGTTCTAGGCAAATCCCATTTAAACTACTGCATTCCCTCATGCAGTTATCCTAAATACCACATGTAATTGATAATATTTTGTATTTAACTTTCTTCAGGCTTACTTCAATTAATATAGTATCTTCCAGTTCCATCCATGTTGCACCAAACTGCATGATTGTATTATTCCTTACAACTATATAGTATTCCATTGTATATTTGTACAACGTCATGATCCCTTCATAAGCCAAGGAAATAGCTGAAAGGGCCATGATGCATGCTTTGTATACTAGAGATCTAGATTAAATCGCCAGCACCACTGGCTCCCCACATTCTTCTGGAAGCTAACACTGACCATTTAGCAAGAAGTAGCCCCTGATCGCTCTGAGAATGACCCCAAGAAGAAAACAAAACAAACAAGCAAGAAAGACATAAATGTCACTGATCCCAAAATAATTTTATTAGAGACAGAAATGTAGATATCAGATGACACAATCTCAGATAAACATTTGCTGTTTTTTTTTAAACATCTTTCACAACAGCTTTGAAGTCTCAATTTTTCTTCAAACTCTTGCCATGATAAATAGCATTGACATTATCAATAATTTAACACTATTTTCTAGAGTGAAACAAAAACTATAACACTTGTACAGAGGTGACAGTGGCAATGGCAGCTGCTCTTAAATTTCTTTCCAACTTCAATCGCCCCAGAGAAATGATGGTATCTCAATGTGACTGTTCCAGCTACATGCTAACGTTTAAGACTGTCATAGGTGCTAGTCTCTCAGAAATAACCATAGCTGTCTTGAGGATACTGAATTTACGACTCATACCTCAGATAGGTTTTGCTCTATATCATATTTTCTTTATCATATTCATTGTTATAAAATGATTGAGGTAGCCTTGGGGACTTGTTACAGAGTTGCATTTACTTTAACATTTCTTTCTCTTCAAAAAAAAGTTATAATCTATTATAGGTAGCATAATGGAAAATCACTAATAGAATGCTCCACACTTAATTTCATATTGTGTAGTTTATAATTATATTTAGTGTGATTTGGATAAGACACAAACCTCTGATGGCATCAACTGCCTTTTTTTCCCCCCAAATAACATGTCAGGTTTGAGGAAAAAACTTCTCAGAGACTTGCTCTTCAAGTACTTGCTTTCCCTTGAACAAATTATTTTGCTTGCTTGTCTCTGTTTCTTTGCTACCCATTTCCACTCTGAAGAGGCCAGTGTTTTCTATTAAACACACATTTCTCTCTTTTTTCTACCCTACCATCTTCTTAAATAAGTTTCTATTAAAATTTCAAAAAGGGGGGGGGGTGGAATGGTACACAGTAGGTAGGGTGTTTGTCTTGCACACTGCTGACCCTGGATGGAGGCAGATTCAATCCCCAGCATCCCATATGGTCCACCGAGCCAGGAGTAATTTCTGAGATCAGAGCCAGGAGTAACCCCTGAGCTTTGCCAAGTGTAACCCAAAACAAATCAAAATTAAAAAATAAAACCTTTTCCAAAAATAAAGAGAGAAATATAGAAAATTTCTCAAAGAGATGGTGCTTAATTTGAAACTTGAATGAGAAGGCCAAGAAAATTTCTTTTATTTATTACATTAAAATCAAATTTAGTCGTCACTTTACTATGTAGTCAAACACTGAAACAACTCCAATCCATTTGTTATAATGCCTGTCTCCCTCAGCATCAGTAATGAACTATGTGAACTTGACTTCGGATATTTCTAAACACCTTACTTATGCTTATTACTGAACTTTGGTGGAAATAAAATTGGAATATATGTCCCAAACATAGGGTACTGTCACCAGTTTGTATCTGTGTAACTCCTGGGTCTTCATATTGAGGATAAGAATAATCACTACATGGCTGGATTAACCACTCAGACTGGACTAAAGAATTTCTAAATTTCTATCCCTGAGGAAACATTGGTTGTTGTTTCTGAGTCAGGAGACACTTGTGAGGAGATTCTGAATTACGTGTTCTTAGATGCAACACAAAGAGCACAACTAAAAGCTGATACATATACCCTCTCATAAATCACTTTATCCTTTATAATAAAAGAGCCTTAATCCATTATAGATGGATATGATCAAGGTGGCAGTTGCTCAGTTTATTCCACTGGATGTTGTCCTCAAAAGCATAATTATAGCATTTATCTAGGATCAGAGGATGGCCCGGAATCAAAGTGCTTGCTTTCATGTGTGAGGCCTGGGTGCTACACAAAAACAATTTTAAATAACATTTCTTTAATGGAATATAGGAATTTAATTATTTACTATTTGACTTATGTAGCTTAGCACAGGGCTAAAAATGTTAAATCATTTCCTTCTTTAGTCCCACCATTGTGCATGTCTCCCTCTGTTAGGGAAAGTTTGAAAGAGTTAATTATCTATGATTCTCTTACAGAAGTTATTAATATAACAAAAAACAAACTTCTAAAATCTCTTTTTAAGCTTGTTCACATTCCTCCAGAAGATAAAACAATTTCATGGAAAATTGTATTAAATATATTGTTAAAATAAATGTCAAGTTAATTATAACAATTTTTTGACAAATATATTGAGAAAATCTTTCCACTCTGTAGCAAGTTAGATCAAAATGCTCCAATGAATGTAGTCCTGGCCAGATGAAAAAAACTACAGAAAGTCAACATATCTGCTTCTATGACTGTGTGAAGCATCCTGAGAATCATTACAATAATCATACATGTAATTATAACCACTGGCACATGTGCTATTTCACTCCTTAACATTTCTCAAAAGCTGATCTTATTTTTTAGAAGAATTTTGATTCATTTTAAATTTTATTAAAGCACTACAATTTACAAAGTTACTCACAGATGAATTTAGGTATACCAGTATCAGCTTCCCTCCACCATGTTGCCAGGTTTCTGAACACCAAATCTAATAATTTCAGCATACTGCCTTATAAGCACATTTTTATATTAAATTACTTATTTAAAAAGTGTAGTTACTAATGACTGAGCAGAACTTCTGGTACCATAAGAAAAGACTCAATCCTAGGCTTTGGCCTAGGATCTGTGCAAAAACCAAGATCACTAATTACAGAAGGCTAACTACAAGAAGCATGATGGAACAACGTGATTTAACCTTTTTTTGTGCAAAGGCACACTTTTTCATGAAAAAAAAATCACGAGGCACACTACCATTAGAAAATGTTAAAAAAAATTTTGAATTCTGCCTATATTGACTATATATAAAAATTGACTATATATGAAATAATAAAGTATTTTATAATTGTTCATATTTTTGTTTACTTACTCATTGTAACCTGGGCCTGTTTGGCGAACACAAAGCTGATATTCTAGCAGGATTCGAAGAAAGACACACACGTAGTTCTACGTCAATCACTTTCAGTCTCTCTGTCTTTAGTTTTTATAGTCCATAACATGCACTTTGGCTCACAAATAGATCAATCATGCCAAAGCACATGTTACTGAATTGGAATTTTTCCCACGACACACCAGACAATATCTCACAGCACACTAGGGTGCCACAGCACAGTGGTTGAAAAATGCTGTTGTAGAACCATAACAAAAGACTCTATCCTAGAGGTTGTCCTATGACCGATTGAAATTCCAAGATCTCTAGCTACAGAGGACTGAGTTTGTCATCCACAACTGAGCAGAAAGTTTCCTGGGGGTAAAAAGACCTTGAGGTTCGAGAATGAACGTGTATGGAGCCAGTAGTTGCTCCCATGACAGTACGCTTCAAGGGTGGAGTAACTCTACCTCCTAGGCCAAGGGAATTCTCTCTAACTTTCCCAATACTTATCGTGCCTATGCAAAAACAAACAAACAAACCATATTTATAAGTAGTCTCAGAAAATTCAACTGGCTTGTTGAAGATTATAGGAAATCACAGCAGTAAAAGAGATCCTTGAAATTGATTTGATTTCAAAGCTCTTTGTTTTATTCAAAGTCCGAAATTGCCTCATATAACAGAAAGTTAACATAGGTAACATGTAGACCTAGTATGTTAATTTTTTAAGCTCAAGTCCAGTAATATTTTTTTAATTCATCCTTTCCCCTTTTCTTATCTTTCCTCACTTTTACTTATTCCCACCTTCTTGGGGTCAATGAATTTTTTATTTCGATAAAAACCCACATGATAATGATCTATACTCACTGGAGATATTTTTCATTTAAAGGAGTCACATTGTGGAAATCAAGTGGTTTAAATATTTGCTTTTTTTTTTTTTTTTTTGGTTTTTGGTTTTTTTGTTTTTTGGGTCACACCTGGCGGTGCTCAGGGGTTACTCCTGGCTGTCTGCTCAGAAATAGCTCCTGGCAGGCACGGGGGACCATGTGGGACACCGGGATTCAAACCAATCACCTTTGGTCCTGGATCAGCTGCTTGCAAGGCAAATGCCGCTGTGCTATCTCTCCGGGCCCGGTTTAAATATTTGCAATGTAACTGAATCTCCTGTCTTTTAGATATGGATCACTGCCTTTTAATAATGCAATAATAAATTAAAATAAAACATTAAATTAAATGAAATTAAAAATAAAATAATACAAAGCACAGTGTGCTTTGAAAAGGACGTGGAATATCTCAACTGGTATGATGCCTTGGCTATCCTATTTTTGGCCATCTCCCTCCTAGGAATTATATTGGTTCTGGCTATTGGCATAATATTTACAAAAAAACTTGAAGACAACTGTTATGAAATCATCTGGTGGGTTGAAGTTCCTTTATGTCATTCTCCTCTGTCATTTCCTCAATTTTACCAACACAGATTTTTTCATTGGGGTACCTCAAGACTTCACATGTAAAATCAAACAGACACTGTTTGGCATTAGCTTTACCCTCTGCATCTCCTACATTTTGATGAAGTCCCTTAAAATTCTACTAGCTTTCAGTTTTCATCCAACGCTGCAGAACTTAAGTTTCTTTATAAACCAGTCCCCATTATCTGCACCTGCATAGGTGTCCAGATTGTCATTTTCATATTATGGCTAATCTTTGCTGCTCCTGTAGTGGAGAAAAATGTCTCCTTGTCCCTAGTAATTATTCTGAAATGAGAAGAGGGATTCCTTCTTGTGTTTGGTGTCATGCTAGGCTATATTGACATTCTGGTCTTCATTTGCTTTACATTTGCATTTAAAAGCAGGAAACTACCTGAAAATTACAATGAAACTAAATTCATAATATTTGGCATGCTCATTTAGTTCAAAGCTTGGGTCACATTTATCCCTGTCTATGCTACTTTTGGTAAATATTTGCCAACTGTGGAGATTATTGTTATCTTAATAACTAACTATGGAATCCTGTGTTTGTATACTCTTCCCCAAATTTTTTGTAGCAAAAAATTAATACAAAATATGCCTTTCTTGGAGCCAGAGCATTGGCACAGCAGTAGGGCATTTGTCTTGTACATGTCTGACCCCAGGACAGACAGTGGTTAGATTCCCTGGAATCTCATATTGTCCACCGAGTCAGGAGTGATTTCTGAGCGCATAGCCAGGAGTATCTTCTGAGCGTCACCGGGTGTGGCCCAAAAATTAAAAAAAAAATCTGCCTTTCTCAATATAATTTACAGTTAGTCTTCCCACAGTGTAGGCATCCTTGCAATGAGTCGTGTCTCATTGGATTCAATTCACAGCAATATCCCAACTGCAAATTCCAATTCTGGTGGCAAAGTAACTGCCTGGCATTTGCTTTGTAAGCGTTGACCTAGGAAGCACCGCAGTTCCATCTTCCGGTGTCCCATATGGTCCCCCAAGCCAGGAGCGATTTCTGAATGCATAACCAGGAGTAACCCTTGAGCATCACCAGGGGTGACCCCCCCTAAAAAAATGTATAAACCAACTTTTAAAATTCTAGCTCATGATTTTAATAAGGGTAGGATTTTATTTCTATTTAAATATCATACCTAACCTTCATAAAATAAAATGTTTTTCTAAGACATTTGAGAATAATCATTTCCTTGTTCTCCTCTAAGCCACAATGTGTACTGTGCTCTAGGATTATGGTAAATAACCTATTGTGAAAATCATCTAAAATGGGTTTATTAAGGCCCCAACTCAATGTAATGATGTTCTAGTGAAACAAAAAATAGAAATTATAAATTAAATTCCTAACCCAGGCTCCAAGGCATAATCCAGGGAGGATACGTTTGGTTATCCTAATTTGAGTACACATTTGTGAGATGAATTTTTTGTTGTTGTTGTTGTGTTTTGAGATATTTTTATTGTTTATTTCTTTGTTTTGGGTCATACCAGGCAGTTCTCAGTGGTTACTTTTGAATCTGCATTTAGTACCCTACCTGCTGTACTCTCTCTTCTAATTCCAGTAAGATAAATTTCTATCTGAAAACAATGACTATCCTATACATTTACAAATAGCACACACATAATTTTATTTGGGTTTACTAAATTTTCTGTGTAACCATATAAAAAGATCTATGTTGGAAAAAGCAGAGAGAAGGCGATAACAAATTCATAATAACCATTCTTAGAGATTTTGAAAAATGAAATGCCTTGATATTATGTAACACTGTACCTTTGTTTTGTACCTTTAACTTTTTTTCTTCTCTCTTTTTAAATAAAATCTTTATTTAAGTACCATGGTTACAAACCTATCCATAGATGGGTTGCAGTTATAAAAAGTACACCCCCCCCTTTACCAGTGCAACCTTCCCACCACCAGTGTCCCTCCCAACTCCCGCCTTCTCCACCCTCTGCCTATCTTCAAGACAGGCATTTATTTTCTCTCACTATCATTGCCATGATGGTTGTTAGTGTAGTTATTTCTCTCACTGTGCTCACCATTCTTTGTGGTAAGCTTCATATCAAGGACTGGTCCTTTTGGTCCTCATCTTTATTGTCTCTGTGTATTTTTTATTTTTTACTTTTTGTGCCACACCTGGTGACGCTCATGGGTTACTCCAGGCTATGCACTCAGAAATCAGTCCAGGCTTGGGGGACCATATGGGATGCCAGGGATTGAACAGAGCTCCATCCATCAGCAAGCACCCTACTGCTGCACTATCACTCCGACCCCTGTCTCTGTGTATTTTTTAACTTCTTTTTGTTATTGTTGTTGTTTTCTTTTGTGTTTGTTTGTTGTTTGTTTATTTTATTTTTGCCACACCCACCCAGTGGCACTAAGGGATTACTCCTGCTCTGAGCTCAGAAATTGCTCCTGAGTCGGGAACTGTATGGGATGCCTGGATGGAACCTGAGTCTGTCCTGGGTCAACTGTGTGCAAGGCAAACACCCTACTGCTGTGCTACCACTCCAGCCCCTAATTTTAACTTCTTAAAAAAAAAAAAGTATTTCTTGGTAATATAACCAATTATTTTTATTTAAATAAATTATTTATTTTAATTGCAATGATTCACAGTTACAAAGTTGTCATGATTGAATTTCAGTCATACAATATCCAACAACCTTCAGCAGTGCACATTCCTTGCCACCAATTTCCCTATTTTCCATCCCAGTCTCCCCACTGCCCTCTACCTTACCTGCTTCTGTGGCAGAAATTTTTCTTCTCTTTCTCTGTCTCTCTGTCTCTGTCTGTCTCTCTCTGTCTCTGTCACTCTCTGCCTCTGCCTCTGTTTCTCTGTCTCTCTCTCTCTTCCTTATATCCTTTAGACACCATGGTTTTCAATATTGTAACTGAAGGGTTGTCATGAATTTCACTTTACTTCTTTTCAGCACCCAATTCTTGTCCACAATGATCATTTCCCAATGATAATTTCCACAATGAACATTTCCCAATCACTTTTATAGTGATTTTTTTTTACAGTGGTCCATTCTTTGCCCTAGCTGCACTCCTCTGCTGTTTGTAGCAAGTTTCCTCCCATGGACTGGTCCTCCTGGCCTTCATCTCTAGTGTTTTTGGTTATTATTAGTATAACCAATTCTGAACTGTACTGTGATGGCCTTAATGTAAATAAATAAATAAATTCAAAGGATTGTATTGTCTACCATAAAAGGGTTATTTTAAAAAAAATGAAAGAGCAAATGAGACAATTATATCAATGTGCTATAAATTGCTATTCAAAATATTATTACTATCTCACCACTGTTACTATTTGTTTTTACAACAATCTTGTGCGTAACATAATTCTTACAAAGAAAAAAATTAAGAAATGTTAGGTAAGTGTCTTTAGACATTAGGCCCCAAATTCATTCCCCGGAACTCTTTGAATATTGCCAGAATGAGCCTGGTACTCCCCTCCACTGCTGAACCTAACTGGCTCACAGGTGCTTAAACACTCCTTGAGAGATCCAAAATGAAAGAAATGAATCCCATGGCAAAGTAGAATTCCACACCCTATGGGTTTGTTGTTGTTGTTTCTAGATAGGCAGTGAAATAAAACTGGCATTACTTCATCAGTTCACTCTCTAATTTAGTACTATACCAATGAAAGTATAAACAGATGTCTTATGGGATCATAGAGATAATATAGAGGGTAAATAATTTAATACAGCAAACCCTATTTCCATCTCTGGCACCCCATATTGTCCCCCGAGCTCACCAAGTTTGATATCTGGGTACAGAGCCAGGAATAACTCCTGAGCTTTGCTATGTGTAGAACCCTCCAAAAAATAAATAAATAAATAAAAGGTGACTTATACTATTAAAACTAAAAAAGATAAAGAATATTCTAAACAAGAATGAAATGTACTGAGAGTAACCAATTTTTCCAAAGACAAAACAGCAACAGTTAAATACTACAATATTCAGACTTGCAAAAGATGTAAGTAAAATAGAATTTATAAGTTCCAATAAACCTACTTCTTTATCTCTTTCTCTGGAAACAAATGTACTATGATCAACTCTGTCAAGTATGTGATCTATGCTCTTTAAATAGAATTAATTATATTGTTAAAACAAAATATTAGGAAATGGAAATGGTAATAAAAATGTAACGCTTATGGGTACTCTTGTTAAAATTCTACATAAAAGTGAACTAAAACCCAAAGATTGCATAGAGAATGGAAAGTATATATGTTCAGATTGTTAAAATATTAGATACTGTTATTCTATTTTAATGTTATTTTAACTGTATATATTTGAATAACCTAATGAAATATATTGAAATGACAGATGATAAGAGTAAGATTTTTGTCATTTTTGCAACTTTATTGTCTATTTAAGGGATACTATAAAGTAAATTATGAAATGTAATCTGGATGTACTTAAAAGCACAACTGCTTTCTAATAAATATCAATTTCAACGGTCTAGAGACTGAAAAAAAAATCAAGAAAACCTACAAACCTACAATGTCTGAAAACCACCTATACTTTTACTGGGAATCGTAACCTATTACAGAATGTGTTTGATTTTCTTTTATGCAGGAATGTAGGTGTGTATGTTGGACACCAAACTAATCATTTGGTTTCAGGCTGATCATTTAACCATTTGGTAGCTTAGGTTCCATCCTGAGAAAATGACTATACTAGGCTCAATTTTTCCTCTGATATTTGAAAATAGTATATTTTATAATTTTCAAATATATATATATGTATATGTATATGTATATATATACATACACACACACACACACACACACATATATATATATAAGCAGAAAGCACACTGAATTAGATGAGAGCTGGACAGAACTCCACTACGAACTTAATCAATTGACTCATGCAATAGGCATTTGTGGAAGTAGAGCATGCTTCTGCCCCCTGGTGGTCAATAATATTTTTACATTTACAACTAGAATTAAGATCTTCCTGAAACACTAAAAATTAATTCAGAATATGCACTAATATTGGTGCTTTTACTGTGCGAAAAAATTGAGGAAAACAGAGTAGTGAAAGCAACTGACAAAGTATATATGGGCAAGAAAAAAACAATAAGGTGGTCAAGATTTGTAGTCACAAGGAGTGAAAAAAAATTAAAGAACACTTCTGTACATGTAGCACCTAAATCACCAGAGCACAGCAACTGGAAAGCTATTTAGATTAGGGCAAACACTTTGTTTTTCAAGGCCATATCATACTCTGGTTTCTCGTAAGATTGCATAAATCTTTCGCCTTTTCAAGGCCATATCAACTTTTGTTTGTCTTATCCACTGCTGGTGGGAATGCCATCTAGTCCAACCTTTATGGAAAGTGATATGGATATTCTTCCAAAAACTGGAAATTGATCTCCCATATGATTGAGCTATACCATTCTTAAGGATATGTTCTAGGAACACAAAAATACAATACAAAAAAACCTTTCCTCACACCTATATTCATTGCAGCATTATTTACAATAGCCATACCCTGGAAACAACCAAGATGCCCTTCAACAAATGAATAGCTAAACATACTGTGGTATATATACACAATAGAATATTATGCAGCCATCAGGAGAGATGAAGTCATGAAATTTTCCTATACATGGATGTACATAGAATCTATTATGCTGAGTGAAATAAGTCAGAGGGAGAGAGATAGACACTTAATGGTCTCACTCATCTATGGGTTTTAAGAAAAATAAAATACATTATTGAATAATTTTCAAAGACAAAGGAGAGGAGGTTTGGAAGTTCCAGCTCAATACATGAAGCTTACCACAAGAGTGGTGAGTGCAGTTAGAGAAATAACTACATTGAGAACTATTATAACAATGTGAGTGAATGAATGAGGGAAGTAGAAAGCCTATCTAGAGTATAGGTGGTGTTGGGGTGGGGAGGAGGAAGATTTTGGACATTGGTGATGGCAATGTTGCACTGGTGAAAGGGGGTGTTCTTCACATGACTGAAACCCAACCACAATTATGTTTGTAATCAAGGTGTTTAAATAAAGATATTAATTTTAAAAAAGAATGTTTGATTATCTTTGAAGTGAAATATAAAAACGGTGTGGACCCCTTTTTTAAACTGAAAGTTTCCATGGCTACCAGAACTCTTGCTCCTCATGAATAAACTCTATTCTCTTCTACCCCTAACCCTACTTAGCCCAAATCTGATTAATAAAGACAGTAAACTAAATTTTATCTTGGGAAGCAGAATAAAAATTAACATTCTTATCAGTTTGTCGAACATAAGTTAGAAACAGTAAAGGTATAGTCTTAAAAGCAAATAATTTTTTAAAACAATGATACTTAGAAAAGTATCTGAAACTTTTCATTTTAGCAAAAGATAATCCCTCATTTTCAAGTTTCATACAGATTATGCATTAATAAAATATGTATTTTCTTTCTAAATCTCCTAGTGAGGAATATGTGAATAAAATTTTTTATTGAAACAAATGTTAAACTTCTTTAACACTTATTTATTTAACATTTTCCATTGTTTACATTTCCCTATGATTTAACAAAGAAAACAAGAGAAATCGAGATGATTTCAAATTTTTAACTATGTTTCACAGTTCATGCCATGGAGCAGATTGCTGCAATTATTACTGATATCACTAGCTTACTTTTTATATTAACTCATTACTAAAATCAACATGTTTCTTTGATGCTAACATTAATATGTCAATATATAAGTAAAAAGGTGTAAATTACAAAATTTTTAACATTGGACTCACAAAAATTTTATCCTGGAGCAAACTGTTTCACCCTATTATAGCTGTGAGTTACATGTCATCAAGAAGTTATGTGAATTTTGGACTGCAAAGACAAATAAAATCTGAGAGGAGTCTAATGAGAAACACAGACTTACTTAACATCAGATCTAAATCATGCTACAGGTCCTTAGGCTTTGGTTATTGGGATAAATACACTTTTACCTTTCTTAGACACCTATATTTCACACTAGCAAAAATATACTTTTGATTTTTTTCTGTCTCTCTCTCTTCTTCCCCTAATTTTTTCTTCCTTCCTTCCTTCCTCCCTCCCTCCCTCCCTTCCTTCCTCCCTCCCTCCCTTCCTCCTTCCCTTTCTTCCTTCCTTCCTTCCTTCCTTCTTTCCTTCCTTCCTTCCTTCCTTCCTTCCTTCCTTTTTTCCTTCCTTCCCACTTTCCTTTTTTTCTTTTTAATTGAGATGTTCACAGGTCACAGTGCTCCAGGCTCTGGTATTTAAATACAGCCTCCCACACTCCAGCCTTTTTGAGCTATATTCCTGACCAAATTTTCTAAGCTTCTTCTAGATCTTCAATTTGAACCAGTAATTACTTAAACTTGTCATTTTAGGGGATAGGGAGATAGTACAACAGTTAACGTTGCATGCTTTAGATCCCGTTCAATACCATGTATTACTCCTGAGCTAGGGGTAATCTATCTCATCCACCCACCCCCAAAACTCAAAGTAACAAGTGAAACTTTTCTGTTCAGCGACCTGTCCTCTTCTAACTGCATATTTTGAAATATAATGATGATTTAGGTCTTATATCATTGCGGAAGCACCCCCAAGTAATTGATCCCAGCTCCAGGCTCTAGGGAAAATTCCTAATTTTATTATTATTCATATCCTAAAAGCTCTCATTTATTTAACTTTAGATTGATGAATTTATATGATTGCATCATATGTTCAATTGATCTCTGTGCTGGATAATTATTTGTGGCAACTTTATGATATGATTATACTCAGATATTTATTAACATGCCATAGTTGTATTTCTTTCTCTGGAAAATTCTAGTATAAAGTTTCAAACTCAGACTACCCAAAACAGAACTTTACATCTGGCATAAACCTTTCCAACCTATAGTCTTCCCTATTGTATTTAGTCATACTAAATCTTTCAAGTTCTTTTATTATTCTTAAACATTTTATCTCATACTCTACTACTGTTCTGTCTGAAAAATTTTGCTAAATTTTGCTGAATCTGAATTATGTCTGAAATCTGCTCATTTATCACCACCTTCAATTCTAACATCATAATGGAGGTATTGTAATTCTTTACCTGGGTTATTTGCAAGGACCTCTTTACTAGTCTGCTACTGTTTCTGACTCATTAACAGTATGTTCTGAATACAAGCAAAAGGTCATTTCTCCTAATATCTATTACAAATTCTCAAAAACATTTTCCAATTATGTCAATTTTATCTAGAATAGAATTTAAAGATCCTGCAATGGTCTGTAAATATGTATCTCCTACTTTATCATAGACCTCTATTCCAGCTACACTGGATTCCTTGCAGATAACCACTAACTGACCACCCTAAAGATGTGTTTTCCATTACAATGACTATTTGAAGACAAGACCAATAAGAATAGGGTTTTTGCCTTGCATGCTGTTGACCTGAGTTCAATCCCCAGCATACCTGAAGGCCTTCGGGAGTGATTTCTAAGTACAGAGCCAGGAGCAACCCCTGAGCATTGCAGATTGTAGATGAAAATCAAACAAACAAAACCCAAACAAATCAAAAGAAACACAATGACTCTTCTACAAAAAATACTATTTTCCCAATAACCTTCATAACTAGCTCCCTTATTTAACTTGTCCAATGACACCTCTCTGTGAGTTTTAAATTAATTGCTTTTTGTAATATACTATCCAATCATTCTGAATACCTAGTAACCTTATATTAAAGCATTAAACTTGTTCTCCTTCCTGCTCTCCTGCTCTCTCTCTCTCTCTCTCTCTCTCTCTCTCTCTCTCTCTCTCTCTCTCTCTCTCTCTCTCTCTCTCTCTCTCTCTCTCTCTCTCCAGCCCCCTCGTCCTTTTTTTTTCTTTTAGACCAGCGGACCCAGGATCAACAATGTCCCATATGGTCTCCCAAGCCAGGAGCGATTTCTGAGTGCATAGTCAGGAATAACCCCTGAGTATCACCGAGCACAGCCCAAAATAAATAAATAAATAAATAAATAAATAAATAAATAAATAAATAAGTAAATAAATAAATAGGGTTGAAAAATAAAGATGAAAAATAATGATTAATTTTTTACTTATAGATTTGGTATGAGAAATATATGTATTAAAAGCTCACAAAACTTAGCATATATTTTAAATGCCTGTCATTGTTTCTATATATTATTATACTTCAAATCAGAAGTTAGAAAGTGGTATAGATAGCTCTAAATTAAAGACTTTAGAGAGAGGAGAAAATTATTTTGGTGCTTTTATATTTTTCTCCTTGATTCTTTAATATGGTAAATATTCATGTAGGTAAGTTAACTCTCAATTTCTTTTTTCTTTCTTTTTATCTCTTTTTTGGCCACAATCGCTCTTGGCTTGGGGGACCATATGAGACGACAGGGTATCAAACCATGGTCGGTGCTAGGCTAGAGCACAAAGGCAGATGCCTTACAGATTTCACCACCGCTCCTGCCCCATAACTCTCAATTTTTATAAAGCAAACAAGCAAAAAGTATTATCAATAAACCAAGAGAAGATTTAACATCTAAAAGTAAAGAAGAACTGTAAAATGGATGTGGGACATAAGGATTTTTTCATCTGGCTTCACTCAAATAAGATTATGAAATATCAGTCTGTTTTAATTACATAGATGGTATGTTTAAATAAAGTAAAAAATAAAATTAAAAATGCAGTATAAAGAGCTTATAAGATCTAAAATAGACTTTCAATTACAAACACAATAAAAATAAGACTACATTTCACTGATCCCTTTAGTCAATATATATTTGAGAATCCACAAATATATTAGTCACTATTCTATATCCTGGCCAATGGGTGTTGCTCAGGACAAGAGGGATTTTCTTGGTCATGCAGATTACATTCTGGATCACAGAGGCAGGTCTTGTATACATACATATACAGAATGGCAATAGTCAAGAAGAAAACAAGGTAATGAAAAAGATCACTTCTGTAGAATGAAGGTGAAGATTTTTATGTACAAATTTATTATACTTCATCACCAAGAATTCCACCAAAACTTTCCATTGATGTTCCATGTCACTCTTATCCCTCTTTAAAAACAAGACATTTCCAGTTGTAGGACTATCACAGTCATATTGTCTGCTAATGCCCTGCAGCATTTCTGCAGGCACTGCCACAGTTGTGCCCAAGCATGAGATAGCTTTCAATAACAAGAAAAATGTTACTCATACTTTCCATTTAGCATACACAGCACTTTGTTTAAAATCTTTAAATCTATTGTTACTTGTAGCATCATAACTTATAGAGAAACTAAATAAATGTGAAAATGTAAACCTTACTGATAAGAAATAAGCAGGGAATGAGCAAAATTTGTAATTTTGAGTACACATTAGAAAAATCATTGGCTTGGAAGTTATATAATGAAGAATCAAATTGAACCGCGAATTACAAAATAATCTCTGTGATTGGCAGAGATTTCTGTGTGCTAACCTACTGTAACCTCAGAGTCTATCTAGAACAAAATTCTGCATACTGGGGACACCCTTTGTTTTTTGTTTTGGTTATTGGACCATACCTGCCTGTGTCAGGGTTTAGTCCTGGTTATGTGCTAATGGATCACTCATGGCATGGTTTCAAAGACCATATGGGTACCCAATCTAACCTGTGTCTGCCACATGCAAGGCAAGCACTATTTCTCCAGCTTCAGCTAATTTTTATGAACAAATGTGTTGTCCTGATGCTTAGTAGAGAAAAAAGTTATTTTCTTCTGTTAGATGTCAAGTCAAAGTTTTGTTTTAATGTGTTCCAACTCTAGAACTAAAGAAAACATTTCTCATGCTGCTGTAATTATTTTTTATCTAGGGCATTGCCAAGCTATATATTTTAATCTCATCAGAAATAGATAGAATGCAAAATGTTTCTTCTCCCATGACATAAGCTCTGATTTTCTTGCCCCGAAGTTCTGCAATATTTAAGAAAATTGAGATAAAAGCCATGTGTAAATGCTTGACATTTGGTTCTCTCCAGGGAAATAAGCTTATTTAGCTAGTTTTATATTTCTCAGTGGAACATTAAACTTGGTTGTTTCTCAGAGATGCTTTTTTTTTTCTTTTTTCTTTTTTTCTTTCTTTCTTTCTTTGTTTTTTTTTTTTTTTTGCGCCACACCCATTTGATGCTCAGGGGTTACTCCTGGCTAAATGCTTCAGAAATTGCCCCTGGCTTGGGGGACCATATGGGACACTGGGGATCTAACTGCAGTCCTTCCTTGGCTAGCGTTTGCAAGTCAGACATCTTACCTCGAGCGCCACCTCACCGACCCCAGAGATGCTTTTCTTTAGCTTTGATGTTTTTTCTCATTGTTGCAAAGACAAGCCTTAATAAGACTTATCAATAATGAAAGAAATTTTAGGTAACATATTCCTGAAATTATCAAATATTATTTATGGTAACAATTTTTTTCAGGCAAGAATTTTTCCAGTTCATGGTGTGGCACCAAGAATTTCAGTCTTTTCTTAATCTAGTCTAAGTGGATTTGGGGCTCTATTTTTATTTTTGAATACCTGAATTCATCTGCTAACTTATTTAACAAACACATAATTATCTACTTAGTGTGAAATTTTCAGCTCTAACTTTTTTCTATGAATAAGACAGAAAAGCACTCTACAGAAATTTTCACAAATCAAAATGTCACTGTTTTTTGGGGGGCTGCTTATACAAAGATTGTTAAAGATAGGAGGAAATTATTAATGTCTTTTGAATTCTTATATGTCAGTGACATTTGGAGATTTAACCCTAATTGTTCTTTCTAAATATTGTCTACCCCACCTCTACCAGTGCTTTTGTAAAATGTACTGTAGTTTTCTTACCTACTAATTCCCTATTGACATTGTTTACTTCTTTATACCCACCTCTGAGAAATGACCTTCTTTCAGTAGGTTTATTCACAGATGTTGCATGAGTGAACTTGATAGGTATACATTCTAGTTTTATAAATGAAATTAAGACTGATGTCTTCAATTATATGCTCATGGTTTTGCAATGTTGTTTCTACTTCTCTTTGTTGTTGCTGGGATGGATGAAAGAATCATCTGGCTGCACTGCTTGCTGAGAGTTGTACAGTTTAGTTACAGAGTTCACACACGACTTGGTTGCAGAGTGTCAGAGATGCATACTTGGTTGTGACGCTAGGGATTCAAAATGGCAGTGCCCCAAAAGTAACACCTTACTTATGGGGCAAGGCAAAATCCCTTTAACACTGAACTATTCTCACTCAGTCCGCAACTCCAGAATTCTTTTTCGGGGGTTGGGGGGGGATTGTCATGCTTGAAGTGCTATGGGCTTACTCCAGGCTTTTTACTTGAGTTCCTTCTGGTGATGGTCCTTTGCAGGACAAACAACTTAACTCCATAAATATCTTTCAGGCCTCAACAGTGCAGCTATTAAATTACAAACCAGGGATTTAAGTTTTAGTTTAAAGACAAACTGTGTTCTTTAAACATTTACCCCTGTAATATATACTACCTTACTGAGACATTAGTTGATCCTCTTTAACACTGCGAAAAACTCTAAGTTACAGAGTTTTAGATTCTAAGTTCCAGAGTACAAGAAGAAAAGATATAACTGGAAATCCTACTAAGCAGTGTTTGCATAAGAAACCCCAGAGACAGGAAACATGGGAACTGGGCCTGATTTTAGATCCTAGAGTGTTTTCACCTGACTGGTGCTTATTGTCCCAGCAATATAAACTAGGTAGAAATAGCCCATTGCTTCAAAGTACACAACTGCCCTGCAAACCTTTTTCTCTGGCTCTGTGTATGATTCTCAGTTAGATCCCAGAAGAATACAAAATTCTCTCAACTCAACCCTTTCTGCAGCCTTGTAGAGAACAGATAGTGGAAGGCAGAGAAAAGGATCCTTTTGAAGGATGATTGGTGACTATGTGGTGAAAGAAATGAAAAGGGCGAGAGAAAAACAAAAACAAAACTACTGTGGATAGGCAAGTATTTTCCTAGAAAAAGAAGATTAAGTTTGGTAGAGGAGGGCAGTAACTTCAAAGAAGCCAGCTCTGGGGAAAATAAGAAATCTGTTGACTGTTCCCACAAGCACTTGGCAAATATTAACATTTAAATTTTCCTGCACTTGAAGGATTTTCGTAGAGGTGGAGGTTTAGATGTATAATACTGGGCACCAAACAGTGGACCCCAAGGGTGAAAACCGGGTGCAAAGGAACCATTTCTACTTAACCGATCGATGTGAACAGTTCAGAAATGGGTCCTCTCCAAGCAGGCGGCTCCTTGAGCCGGTCTGGCTTAGGGTCTGGCCCCTAGGGTCATGATTGCCTGGCCCAAGGTCGTGGCCGGGGGTGGGGACCTGGACTCCAGTGCGCTGTCGTCAGAAGCTCCATCCAGCTGTGCTTCCCGAGCTCCCCGGGGAGCGTCGGGGACTGGGCGGGGCAGGGATGGGGGGAGCCAACATTCGGGCGGAGGACGTGGGAAACTGGCACAGCATGCTGGCGGCGGTAGGGTGTCTTCTGCGCCCAAACTTGGGGCGATTCCTCCGCTGCGCCCCGGGGATGCGGCCAGCAGCTGCGGGGGGCACAGTCTTTCCTCTCTCCCCTGCGACTCTATCACGCTACAAAAGTGGCGGGACCCCCAGCGGCTCTGGGCCCCAGAGTCCGGGTGAGTGGCGACCGGGGACCAGCCCGGGGGGTTGCAGGCTGCTGCGGGACGGAGTAGCGTCTGGGGGCGGAGGGTGGGTGCGAGCTTGAGCCGAGCTCTGGCGTGGTGGGTCCGTGCGTTCTTCCATCCCGGTCCTGTTTTGCAGGGAAGGTTCACCGAGTCCCGGCCGAGCTCAAGCCTTCGCAATTTGACAAAAAAATTCTGCTGTGGACCGGACGTTTCAAAGCCATGGAGGACATCCCGCTTCGGGTCCCGTAAGTGCGTCCAGAAGTGTGGCCCTGGGTGCGCGCGTGCTGGGAGCGGGGATGGCTCCAAGGAGAAGGGTACTGAGAACGGGTCGACCCCCCAAATGAGCCTCCCCTGAACCGAAGGCGGCAGCGGCTTCATCATTAACACCTGCCGCTCTAAGTCGGATACTTGCCTTTTGGACTTGGAACAGCTTGGCGGGTCTTATGGGCCCCGGGAAGGTGGATTTTTAAAGTGGAGTGAGAACGCAGAGCTATATAGTACAAAGCAGGCATGACGTTTGACTTCAGAGGGCAACCGAGGTTCAATTCTTGACACCCATGAGGTACCTTCGAGCCCTGCCAAGTTATTCCTGGCTGCAGAACCAGGAGTAAGTCCCGAGCACTGCCAGATGTGCCCCGGTCTCCACCCACCTCACACCCACACACAGAAAGAAAACGCAGAAATTCGGAGGGTAACCCCACTAGAAAGCTGGGAAGCAGTAGTGGAGCATTTAGATCAAAGAGAAGACAGGGCTGTCCGAGTGAGCCCCAATAGATTAAAGAACTCCGAAGAGGGGAGGGTTGCTGTGCTTCTAGGCTCCATCCAAGTACTGGGTGGGGAGGGGTCCTTAACCGTGCTTCTTGGGAGGTCTGGGAGTTTCTGACAATGAATCAAGCGACCACTTGTTCTGGGGAGAACTGGGCAGAGCCTCCAGCGCAGCGGCTTTATGACTCAGAGATTCACTCAAAGCATCCTTGCCTGTGGCCTCTGCACTATCCCAAACCTGAGAACAGCTTCCTGAAATGATAAAACTCAGTCTAACAAATGTTTCCAGGAAAACTAACTTGGGGGTGGGATGGAGCTGGAAGTAAACTCCTCAGTAAAATACCACCTACAATTTTAGTTTAGGTCAAATCCCCAAATTTCCTGACATTTTAAACAAAGGAATGCATATAGAAGGAGAGAAGTACTAAGAATAAAATCAGTCTAGTATTTTTAAACTGCTCTTAAAAGTAGGAAAACAAGGGTCGGAGAGATAGCATGGAGGTAGGGTGTCTGCCTTGCATGCAGAAGGACGGTAGTTCGAATCTCGGCGTCCCATATGGTCCCCTGAGCCTGCCAGGAGCGATTTTTGAGCATAGAGCCAGGATTAACTCCTGAGCGCTGCCAGGTGTGACCCCAAAACAAAAACAAACAAACAAACAAATAGGAAAACAAATTAGAGTATACTTCAGATATTTTATATAGGATTAGAGTGGAAATTGGGCTTATATTTTGTTTTGCATATTTTGCCTACGTATTGTTTTTTAGTGTATCATCAAAAGAATCTCAAATAAATGGGGAAAAAACATGATGGAAACTGTTTACCCAAATGAGCTCTCAAATATTTTTATTCCCATTTTGAATCAACTTCTCAGATGAGGAATGGACATAGAATTTTAACATTTATTTAATCGCAGATATGATTTTTGATATTATATTGTTTTCTTGAGATATGTGGGCTAAAAATTATAAGCAGCCTAAGGCCATAATTTATTCTAGAAAGGCTCTATTTTTCTTAAGTTTTGGCTGCAAATTTTCATTAGTGCCAGAGGATTTTATGCATTTTGTAAATGAAATTAAAGAAACTTTAAAATTACCTCATATTCATCTGGATTTTGAGTTCTTTGGTTATAAGAGGAAAATTTTAAATGTACAATTGGTCTGATACGAAATTTACACAATTAGTGCACGTTAAAATACACGGTTCCTAGAACTGCATTAATATCTGTTGGAAGAAGCCCATTTTACATAAATAATTTGGTTTCTCTATTATCATCATAAAAATCATTATAATCAGAAAAATTTACCTTTATACATAGAGCTTAAGATATTTTACTGCCTTGTAGTTTTAGTTGAAATACTTTTCATCTCATTATTTTCTCCAATATTTTAGGCATTGTTTTTAAGGAGCCAGATTACTGTTAAATTAAGTGTAAGCAGCTTTTACTTTTATACTCTTAATGGACAAATAATTAACAAATTGATCTATAATTTTTGCACCATACATACACTTTTACAGATTTTTTTGGCAGATTTTTTTCTTTCAGTGCTAAATTAATTTGGCTTAACAAATCAAAACCAGATGGATGGATAAAAAGATCAGGTCTTTTAGCTCCATCTGGAATAAAAGTCAATATAATCTAATAATATAATGTAATAGTATAATCTAATGATGACATCATATTCTCCTATTTGAAACTAACACAATATGATCAGTCTCTATAACATTTAGAAAAAACAACCAACATATTTTTCTGTACTTTTTCAACTAATGGAAAAGTTAAGGGAAAAGTTGTTTATTTGAAAGGGAAATTACCACGTGTTTTTCTAGTGTATTTTTTAAAAATATTTAATTATAGTCTATTTAAACTGCAGAAATCATTTTCAAAGCAAAGTTCTTTCATAGTGTTTAAAATTTTCTTATATGATTGCAAATTACTTAAATATAAAGGGATGATCACTTTTATGCACTACTTTGTAAGTAGTGTTGCTAAAATCTTGCACAACATCCATATGTTTCTATTATTAAATTAGTCTGTCCATTATTCAAGCAAGCATATCAAATTTTAAAGTAAAAATAAGAAAACTAAGATTTTATGAAAATTTTGTTTTTGCCCAATTGCTAAATTTTGATACCGTTTTTAAAAACTTCATGCAGAAATTACCATCGATTCGGTCATTCTCAAAAATGTTTTAAAAATCAATTTGTTCAAAATTTAAAGTAGAGGGTACTTTGTAACACAGGGACACATGTGTAAGCAATATACATGATAACTTTAATTCTTACCTTTCCCCCTACAAATGGAAAAAACTGATGAAGAGTTAGGCAGTATTAAAATTTTGAGCAGTTAGAAAATTATATTGGAGTTTGGTTTCATAGTAGTTAACATTAATTAAATCTGAAATTACTTGTTTAAGGTTTGTGAACAATAAATATATGAGACTGGCACTTCTAAATCTTTTGTATCTTTGGTTTGTCTTCAGGAAATGTGTGGAATCATTCTCATGTAACAAATCATTGTTTATTACACCAGTAATATGTCCATACTACTGCTATATAATTAACAAACTATACCTCTTGATGTAGGCCAGAAATGATAGATGCTGCAAGAAACAAAGCTCGGGTGAAAGCTTGTTACATAATGATTGGACTCACCATTATTGCCTGCTTTGCAGTGATAGCTTCAGCCAAAAGAGTGAGTAATGCTCTGAAATATATACTTGTGAATTTAAGGAATATTAGGATTTTTGTCTCAGTTTCAAAATTGTTATTCTTTATATATAGGAACAATAGTTCTTTAGACACTAGAGCCACTCATATATATAGGAATTGGTAAAGAAACTTTTCACTATAAACTTGAGTCATCAATTTAACTCTTTGGTCAGTAGTATTATGTAGCATATACACTTTGGTCAGAAGTTTGTTTCCACTTAAAAAAATAAAAAAATTAAAATTTGCACAAGAAGCTAATTTTTGTTCTTTGATGTTCAAAGTTATTTAAACAAATCATCCCTAAAATCAGTGTTCCCAATCCTTTTCCAACTGCGGCCCCCTTCTGATATTTCTCTATGGTCCCTTTGTCCTGCCTGTTGGCCCCATCTTGTGCTTTGGATCCTTATTAACTCAGTTTTTAATCTTTGATCCTTGTGGAATATATTGGAAGTCTCCCCAGGGCATGGAGGCCTTGAATTCATAAATTCAGTTAGCTATTATACAGTATGATGAAATAGATATGAAAAAGAGAAATTACCAAGGCTTAGTCTATTCTCTTGTATATATTTTGTGCTATCTTTCTGTGCCATCTCCAATGGATACATTATGTTTAATCCCTTTACTATTGATATTAAGAACTAATTCCTTCATTAACATTGTTTTCGGTCTCCCTTATCTGCTAGTTATTTTGTAAATCACAGAATAGTCCACAAGTATTGGAGACATGTAACATAGTCTTTGAGTCTTCTTTTTTTATCTTAATTTCTCTATTCCTAATCATGCCTTTTTATTTTGAAATTCTCTTTGTAATACACTCCATTTTTAGTGTCCTTTTCTGTGGCACTGTAATACACGTATTTGATGTTGACTGTGACTTTCTTATTTATGAATATGACATTTCAGTAATACAGTTGGAACTGGAAATAGATTTTGACAAACATGTCACACAACTGATAGGTTGGATCCTTACATCTTCCCTATCCTCTATAAATCAATTACCATTCTTCCTTTACTTCCCAGGTTAAGGAGCTGAGTTATTGAGCTCAATGATGATTTCATAGGGACTAGAGTAAACTCCTAATATAATATAGAAAATTCATGTCTGTTAGTATGGCAAAGAACTAATGTTAGAAACTATTCCTATAAAATTGGAAAATATTAAAAATTTACTGAACACTTAAACATAAAAAAACAGACTATTTAAATTTCTTGATCTTTTTACCTACCTAGGTAAAACAACTTTCTACCAAAAGTTAGTAATTTCAAAACAAAAACCAACAACAGCAATAACAAATTAAAAAAAAACACCACTACATATTGGAGGTAGTTTACCTCAAGAATAGACCTTCAAAAGTTCATGCATAAAATTATGCTAAACTAATGTTTCTAGAATTGAAGTCATACGTTCCCAAATAAATTCAATATATATCATTTAGAGCTGGAGAGATAGTTCAATTATCTAAGCATTGGTTTTTATGTATGTAGGGAGGTCCTGGTTTTATCCTTGATACCGCATGGTTCCCTGACAACCTCCTGAGAGTGACTTCTGAGCTGAATATAGCACCACAGAACTGCAGGTTCTGGCTTCCCAAAACTGAAAAAGAAAACCAGAAATGCATATAGTTTCTCATCAAATTGACACAATAGGATTTTATTCTAGCATAACATATTAGAATCGTTATTTAATTTTAGGAATGAGATTTGAGGTGAAAGAGAGCTTTATTGTAGGTGAAAAGTCATATTTCAAACATAAATATAAATTTTTGTCAATAGCCAGAGTTTATGTAAAAAAGATACAAACAACAAAAATAACCCCCAAAGTTGTCTTGGTTATAATAGTGTGTTAGTTTTGAGGGAGAATTCTTTTCAGTAGAATTACCTGCACATACTGTCTTCATTTTCCCTCCTCACATTCTCTATTAGATAAGTTTTTTTGTTTTTTGTTTGTTTGTTTTTGGACCACACTCGGTAACGCTCAGGGGTTGCTCCTGGCTCTGCATTCAGAAATCGCTCCTGGGTTGGGGGACCATATGGGACTCTGGGAGATTAAACCTCCTTCATAGGCTAGCACATACAAGGCAGACGCCATATGGGTAGCGCCACCGCTTCGGCCCTTCTATTAGATAAGTTTTAACCTAATTCATCTACCAAGATGCTGTTGTCATTATAGTCAAGATTTTTATCTTATCAGCTGATATTAAGGAATATACATGATTTATATAGGGGGGTTTGGTGTGGGGGTGTCATACCCTGCAGCGCTCAGGGGTTACTCCTGGCTCTGCACTCATAATTCATTCCTGGCAGGCTTGGGGATGCCAGAATTTGAACTCGGGTCTGTCCTGCATGCAAGGCAAACGCCTCACCACTGTGTTATTGTTCCGGCCCTATGATTTGTTTTATGATCTTAAATTTCTCAGCATTTGCTACAATTTATATTTCTCCCTTTTTATTTAATTTATAATAAATTGTATCCTGTGACAAAAATATTTTACTTTCCCCAATGTACATATAATGAGGATAACCTATTTGCATTAAAAGATTAATTTTATATTTTATATAATGACATAATTGAAATAATTTATAGTAAATATACTCAGTTTATATTTGTCTATGATCACCATAACTAAAATCTTTGAAACGCACTGCTAATAAATCAGTTGCAGAAATATATCATTATATGTGATTTCTAAATCACAGAAAATTTGTCTATTAATTGTTTCATAGTTTCTTGTTGAAATTAATCTAGTAATCCCTAGAGACCCTGATGTTCATCAACTATTCTGGCAAATTAATCGGAAAAAGTTTTTTAGTTTGTAACATATGGAGTCTTTTTTAAGGTATACATTGTGCATCAGAGCATCTAAATATGCCATTTTATTTTTGGCAAAAAAATAATCACAGCCTATATATTTTAATTCATTGTACTGAAAACAAGAATATCCTCCAGTGTATTACTCTCAAACATCCCTTGAAGTACATACCTTCATGACACAGCTGAGAAACTTTATTTCTTAATACCCTTATAAAACACTTGTACAATTTTTCCGATTTTTTTCAAGATCAAATAATATTTCTCTACCTTAATGGACTATAATTGTTTCCACACTACATGAAGAGTATTTTGATTCAATTTGGCATTATGTTTGGATGTGTGGGTGGTGATGTAGCAGTGTTTGGGGGATCACTTAATTATTTTGATTAAAAAATATTTTCTCCTGGTGCCAGAGCAATAGCATAGCGGTAGGGCCTTTGCCTTGCACGTAGCTAACCCTGGACAGACCTTGGTTTGATTCCTGGCATCCCATATGGTCCCCCGAGCCTGCCAGGAGCAACTTCAGAGCACAGAGCCAGGAGTAACCCCTGAGCGCTGCCAGGTGTGACCTAAAACCTACAACAAAAAAAGATTTTCTCCTACTGAATAGATTTGTCCCTGAAAATTTTATTCAAGCTTAATTTAGTCTACTGAACTGAAAAAACACATTTTATTGGGTTTAATAGTTACATATACATATAAATGTACGTATATCCATAGTTTTTTCCTTAGTATAAATCACTATTCTACAGGAATTCTGGCAATTGAGGTTAACCTGTATATCCCTTTTTCAAAGCTAGAAGGTACATACTTTTTGTGTATATGGAAATAAGTAATTGTAAATGTCTATATGACACTAGCGTAGTCTAATCAAAGAAAACAATTTACTGCTTTGTTGGGGAATTCATTGTCCTTTCACAGTAGTACTTAGAAATATGTAAAATGAGAGCACTGGCATCAGTCTTCTTTCAAAACATCTTCACTTGGTTTCCATGGCACTGTCACATTCCCTTATTATCTCTGCTGGTAACTACTGATTTTTCCTAGCTGATTCTTCCCACATTCTTGGCCCGCTTAATAGTGTGATGTTATCATAAAACAGTCCTTGTCCTTCTATATACTTTACTTGATCTGATGGATATTTCATCCATTTTTCTGACTTTAAATATATTTTGTAATTCACTGACTGGCAAATGTAATTATCAATTGACTCTCCCCTACTCTCCTCTCCCTACACACATTGATACATTGCTCTCTCCTCTTCTCCTGGAATGGATATCTCAAATTTGACATCAAACACTGAACTCCAGAGCTTTTCCCCTAAACAATTCTGAGCCATCTCTTTCATACAAGTCTTTATGTGAGTTGATGTCAACTTAACTTTATGTGAGCTGCTCCTAAATCATCACACATTAACCATTCTTTTTCTTTATTTTGTTTTTGGGCCACCACCCAGTGATGCTCAGGGGTTACTTCCTGGCTTGGGGGAACATATGGGACACCGGGGGATCGAACTGCAGTCTGTCTTAGGCTAGCATGGGCAAGGCAGATACCTTACCACTTCATTGCTCCAGCCCCCACATCAACAATTCTGACTTTAAACTCTATCCATTTATTTGGGTCACCACTCACTATCTCTTCTGTTATTTTTCAGCTTTGTTAGCAAATCATTTATGTACTGCCTAGTTTATTGCAGTTTCTTCTGGTCTCATTACTGTTGTCTCTTTTCAACCTAAATAAGTAATACATGTATCTTACTATGACAAATGGAAGTGAATTCTAGCAATTTAAAGTGGTGGAGTATAGAAGGTTGTAGCATTTAAAGTAGGTTGTTAAAGAAGGAAAATGGAAGCGAAAGATCGTACTAAGATTTAAAACTCCAGAAAGAACTAGTTGGCATGACAAATGAAATATATCCAAATGCTTTATTTTGAATATATTAAGTAAGAAATATTGCACATTTCAGTGTTTGGAACTTTAATTTGACCTACTAAGGACTTGTATACACTTCATCCTGAAGACCTTTAGATTCCCTCACTTTAAAAATATAAACTGTCATAATTTTACATATGATCCCCTTTTCTAATTATGTTTCCTCCTATTATGAAAGTATGTTGAACTTTCTGTTCTATTGCTTATCTTCAATTCTGTTTTTGTACCTTTATACTTGACTGCATTTAGATATTTCCCCTGTTTTCTAGCTACAGTGCTTACTTTCTGACCATCTTTACTTTTCACAAAATGATTTCCTCCAGAAATATATTATTTTCTTTTCAAATTTTATGCTGGTGAGAGAAATTCTTGTCTCCTTCAGCATTTTAATAGTAACTTGGCTTCAAGCCCAAATCCAATTCCTGGTCTTGCTTCTTAGTAAACACAATGAACTCCCAGCTCCCAGTTGTTAAAACTAAAATTTCCCAGTACTTCCGAGTGAAAAAAAAAAAATATATATATATATACACACACACATATATACATACATACGTACATACATACATATGTACATAATATACTATATAATTTATTTAAGCACTGTGGTTACAAATTTTTTCATGATTGAGTTTCATCGATACAACATACACCACCTTTTCACCAGTTCATGTTTCCCGCCACCAATGCCCCTATTTTCCCTTGCCTCCTCCCCACTGCCTGCTTCTTAGTAGACATTTTAATTTTCTCTCTCTTTCCTTTTGCAATAATGTGGTTTTTACTATTGTTAATGACAGAGTAGGATCATGCATATCACTTTATTCACTTTTAGCACCTCATTTTTCTCCAGAACAATGTTCCAACAATTATTGTCATAGTAGTTGCTTCGCTACCTTAACCAAACTATTCTATCTGTGGCAAGCTTTCTACTATGGACTGGTCCTCCTGGCCCTCATCTCTACTGTTTCTGGATATTATTACCCTACTTTTTTTTTCTTTTTTTTTCGGGCCACACCCGTTTGATGTTCAGGAGTTATTACTGGCTAAGTGCTCAGAAATTACCCCTGGCTTGGGGGGACCATATGGGACGCCGGGAAATCTAACCGCAGTCCTTCCTTGGCTAGCGCTTGCAAGGCAGACACCTTACCTCTAGCGCCACCTCACTGGCCCCCTATCTTTTTTTTCTTATATCCCTCTGACTCATGTCACTCACCATCATTTCCACATATACCCATGTATAAGTAAACTTTATGACTTTTTTCCTAATAGCTGCATAGTATTTCATTGTGTACTGTTTCTTTAGGACTCATCTGTTCTAGAGCACCTGGGTTGTTTCCAGATTATGGCTATTGTAAATAGTGCTACAATGAACGTGGGAGTGCAGAGGGCATTTTTGTATTGTGTTTTTGTGTTCCTAGGATATATCTCTAGAAGTGGTATTGCTGAATCATATGGGAGCTCAATTTTCAGTTTTTTGTGAGGAATATCCATATTGTTTTCCAGAAAGGCTGGACTAGTCAGCATTCCCACCAGCACTGAATGAGAGTACCTTTCTCCCCACATCCACACCAGCACTGGTTGTTCTTATTCTTTGTGATGTGTGCCAGTCTCTGTGGTGAGATATTTCATCTTTATTTTAATTTGTATCTCCCTGATGATTAGTGATGTGGAACATTTTTTCATGGTCTTTTGGCCATCTGTATTCCTTATTGAGAAAATATCAGTTCATTTCTTCTCCCAATTTTTGGATGGAACTGTTTTTTTTTTCTTGCTAAATGTTATCAGTGCCTGTATATCTTATTATCTGATAGACATTGGGTGAATACTTTCTCCCATTCTATGGGTAGTCTTTGATCTATTCAGTGTTTCCTTTGATGTGAAGAAGCTTCTGTTTAATGTAGTCCTATTTATTTATCTCCATTTTCCTTGATGAACTGGTTTCATGTCTATAATAAGGTTTTTAATTCATTTTGGCTTGACCTTTGTGCATGGTTTTAAAGAGAGGTCTGAGTTCATTTTAATACATTTTAATACATTTTTATTCCCAGCCACTTCATATTTTTTCAGTTTTTTCCATTGTTGATACCTGAAAATTTCTTTCTTGTACTTGAGCCTATTTCTGTACATGAATAACTTGGTTATGCATTTCATCCAGCAAATACGTCTAAGTGTGATAAGTGGGAAGATATTCCTAATATCATTTTCTGATATTTTCACATTATTTTTCATGAATACTGTTTGTGAAATATTTTCAGTTACTTTTTTCCTCTATTTGGAGAATCTGTTCTAAGAATATCAATCAAAACCATATTTTCCTCCTGGAGTCACAATGCTCTGTTTTTCTTTTTTGAAGGCTGTAGAACGACATGAATCCTTAACAAGCTGGAACCTGGCAAAGAAAGCTAAGTGGCGTGAAGAAGCTGCAATTGCTGCACAGGCTAAGGCTAAATGATATTTTAAGGGAAAAAGAATTCATCAGAATATTATCACTATTTTCAGCAACAATAACACATTTTCAAAAGAAAATATTTAACAATATATTTTCCATTGTTTTATTTTGGTGACAAGTAGTCTTGTTTCTTTTCTTTTTTTTTCTATTTATCAAGGCTTTTTTTTGAGATCTAATTAAGAAAAGTACAGATAAGTATATTCTACTCAATGATTGTATGTATACACTGGATAGGCCACTATATTAATAACATATGTTATTAACATAGTTAATATATGTTAATTATAACATAGTTAATAACAGCAGGGCTGGAGAGATAGCATAGAGGTAAGGCTTTTGCCTTGCATGCAGAAGGTCAGTGGTTCAAATCCCAGCTTCCCATACGGTCCCCTGAGCCTGCCAGGAGCGATTTCTGAGCATAGAGCCAGAAGTAACACCTGAGCACTACTGGGTGTGAACCAAAAACCAAATAATAATAATAATAATAATAATAACAGCGGCATGCTATATGCAGTCTTTCATTTTATTAACACTCTCCAAAGATGGCAATCAAATTATTCTGAGTTTTATGACCATATTGAGCCTAAAATCCTACTTTGTATAAATAAAACTATGTAACATGCACCTGTGTGAATTTTTTCTCAATATTTGTGAGAGGTGTATTCATTGTTTAACTTCGCTACAACTGTACCACAATTACTAAGAATACCAGAACTCTATTTTTTGATGTTAAAGTGAACACTGTATGTATATCATTAAAATTAGGTTGAAATGGACCTAGAGAGATAAGACGGCAAATAAATTGATTGCTTTGAGTATGGCTCTCCTGTGTTTTATCCCTGTCATGTTATATGGTCCCCTAAGTAATGCCACGCATGATCGCTGAAGACAAAGCTGAGTACAACTAGAAGTGGTCCCAAACAATAAGAAAAAACAACAAAAGTTAGGGCTGAAGTACATCACTCAGGGCTCTAATTTAACCAAAGTTGGACAATATTTGGTAAAGGATAGTCCTTTGATTATTCTTTTCATAGTCTGCAGCCAAGTGAAACTAGTTTGAAAAGCTTTAAACAATAAGAATTACTAATTTTAAAATCTACTCTAGGTGCGGAATGATAGTACAATGGGAAGGACACTTGCCTATTATGTGGCTGACCAAATTTAACCCCCAGAGTCCCATATGGTCCCTCAATCCCCAAATGGAATAACTTCTGAGTGCACTGCAGCCAGGAGCCAGGAGCAACCACTGAGTGTGCCTTCCTCCAATACAAATCTAAAATACTAAAGTAATAAAACATTAATTTAGAAAACAATTTTTAAAAGAAATAATTTTAAAGAAAGTTATTTAATGCCTTCAAAGTTTGTTCACATTCAAAACAACTTCTAAATTCATTTTTGATACCTATAAATTTTAATTTACAATTAAGGATATAATTTCTATCAAAAACTTAATACTAGGGGGAGGATCGATAGCACAGAGGATGGGCATTTGCTTTTCATTCTGCTGACCCAGGACGAACCTCATTTTGATCCCTGGTGTCCCATATGGTCAACTAAGCCAGGTGAGATTTCTGAGCGCATAGCCAGGAATAACCCCTGAGCATCACCGGGAGTGGCCCCCAAACAAAAACAAACAAAAAACTTAAAACTACATAAAAACATAATGCTTTGTTTTTGATAGCCAGAATTCCAGAAGAGGACACTCTGAGGATAGATGGGGATTTGGTGGTAATGGTGGTATGTTTGTGTCATAGTTCTATCAAACTGAACAACCAAAGCAGTTTATAGTTGTATGTATATTTCTGCCTACATATGTATAAATAAATATTACCTATATGTATATACATATACGTTATTTAAAGGAATTACCTACATGTCAATATAGGTTGTCAAAACAAAACTCTATATGGTTTGGCCAGCAAGGTGGAAAGTCTCCAGAGCAGGTAGAGCATTTGCCTTGCACATAGCAGACCTGGAGCCGATCCCCTGAATCTCTCATAGTTCCCGAGCCCACCAGGAGTGATTCCTGAGTGAATAGCCAGAAGTAACTAGCACTGCCAGGTGCGGCCCCATAACAAAACAAAACAAAACAAAAACTAAAAAAGAGAGCACAGTTTCGACCCTCTATTTAACAATATAAAAAGGTTCTACATGTCTAGCCAAAAGCTTCACTTTATGTTAAATAATTTACCGTATTTTCCAGCGTATAAGATGACTTTTGAAACAAAAAATAGTCAACCGAAAATCGGGGGTAGTCTTATATGCCGAGTATATCCCGAAAAATGTTTCAATATGCCACTAAACGAAAATTGTCTGAATATTGTCACAAAACGAATTTTCCAACTCGATCCTGCACCAATCACTGCAAGGCTGCTCGGACCTCCTCTCTAACTCAGCCAATCCAAGCAGGCTTTTTATGCATGCAAATTAGACAATGTTCTGGACCCGAATCTACACTGTAAAAAGCCTGCTCATATTGGCCAGAGTCAGAGAGGAAGTCTATTACAGTACAACCTTTGAACCTTTGCGTGTTGTGATTGGCTCACTGTGGTACATAGAGTTGCAGCACAGGAACGTTCTATCTGATCCAGCGAATATAGGCCTAAACCTATGTTTTAACTGCAAATTTAGGGGGTCGTCTTATACGCCGGCAAATACGGTACCAAGTATCAGACTATTTAAAAGTACTCCTACATACATTTCTTCTTGAACATGTCTCTGATTTCCAGCAGAAACATTATTAGTAAATGCTACCATAAATAAAATCTTTCATCACAGAGTAGACTATGAATCATATAAAAATGCATTAGTTCCCATCTTCAAACAATAGTAAACTAACTTTTAAATAAAAAATTTAAGTATGTATTTGAAATGTAAGTAGCCTGAATATTTCTAACTATAAATGTAAGCTCAAGTTTAACAAGACTAAGTTTATACCTTAGAAAACTCCACCAAATAGTGTTTTGACAAGAATGCACACATATATTATCTATAAATAAATACATATAATTCATTTTTTTGAAAATTTTAAGTTTAAAATGAGGTTTTTAATGTTTATAAAACATACATTATATTGACCAGCCTGATATAAATGAAAGATTCATAACAAGCAGCAGTATAGCCCTCTGATTACTATATGCCCTAAATTTTTAATATGTATTTAATTATATTAATTAATCCCTACTTTCACTGATATCCTTTTGTGTCCAAATAAGAACTGTATTTTATAAAATTGAACACACGACAATGTGTTTTCTTTAGAAAAAAATCGCCATTCAAGTACCCAAGTTCATATTATATAGAAAGTGAATTTTATTTACTGCTCTGAGAAGGAATTCTCAGATAAAATTCTCAGAAAGAAATCAGAGACCTATATATTATTTTTATTATGCAGAAAATAATATTCTTGATGGTGTATCCTTCATGATGCTCTTTAAAATAAAGAGTAAAAAAGTAATAAAAGACTAAAATAGTGTCTGGGTTAAATACAAAATAAACTATTAGCACTTACATGATAAAAATTAAAAGTTTAAATGTATAATAATTTTAATGTTTTCAATATGTAGAGAAGTATCTCTTCACAACTGCCACACAGATCAGTATATTTGTTCTCCTTTTTTTTTTTATAAATTTTATAGGTTTTCTGCTGTCTGCTGTAACTTTTGCAAAGTATAACCTATATCAGTGACAAATTTAAAGTGATCATTATTTTCACATTCTGATATATTAGAATTTTCTGCTTCTGCAGCCTGTTGTTTGAATACAAAGAAAAGAGTAAATATGTCAGATGTAGTGCCAAAATGCAATTATCAATATTATAGTGCTAAGCTGCAGTTTTCAAGGATGTCAGAAAAAGAACAGAAATATTAAGTAATACTTTACTATTTTCTTTTTCTAGCTTAAATTATAAAAAATTTCATTATATATCTAATTGTCTACAAATACATATAGGAATAGATAAAATAATAAAAGACAAATATAGACATACCAATATAAAAACAAAACTGTAAGGAAAGACTTAATCTGAATAGTAAATTTTGTTTCATTATACTTCTTTGTAAAAACACAGAAACATTAGAATTGACACAGCAAAAAAGAGGAAACATACAAGCTACCTTTTTGTTATTTTTTCTTTTTTTCTTCTCTCCTCCCTCCCTTTCTTTCTTTTTCTTCCTTCCTTCCTTCCTTCCTTCCTTCCTTCCTTCCTTCCTTCCTTTCTTTCTTTCTTTCTTTCTTTCTTTCTTTCTTTCTTTCTTTCTTTCTTTCTTTCTCTCTTTCTTTCTCTCTCTCTTTCTTTTCTTTCTTTCTTTCTTTCTTTCTTTCTTTCTTTCTTTCTTTCTTTCTTTCTTTCTTTCTTTCTTTCTTTCTTTCTTTCCTTTCTTTCTTTCTTTCTTTCTTTCTTTCTTTCTTTCTTTCTTTCTTTCTTTCTTTCTTTCTTCCTTCCTTCCTTCCTTCCTTCCTCCTTCCTTCCTTCCTTCCTTCCTTCCTTCCTTCCTTCCTTCCTTCCTTCCTTCCTTCCTTCCTTCCTTTCTTTCTTTCTTTCTTTCTTTCTTTCTTTCTTTCTTTCTTTCTTTCTTTCTTTCTTTCTTTCTTTCTCTCTCTCTTTCTTTTCTTTCTTTCTTTCTTTCTTTCTTTCTTTCTTTCTTTCTTTCTTTCTTTCTTCCTTCCTTCCTTCCTTCCTTCCTTCCTCCTTCCTTCCTTCCTTCCTTCCTTCCTTCCTTCCTTCCTTTCTTTCTTTCTTTCTTTCTTTCTTTCTTTCTTTCTTTCTTTCTTTCTTTCTCTCTCTCTCTCTTTCTTTTCTTTCTTTCTTTCTTTCTTTCTTTCTTTCTTTCTTTCTTTCTTTCTTTCTTTCTTTCTTTCTTTCTTTCTTTCTTTCTTTCTTTCTTTCTTTCTTTCTTTCTTTCTTTCTTTCTTTCTTTCTTTCTTTCTTTCTTTCTTTCTTTCTTTCTTTCTTTCTTCCTTTCTTTCTTTCTTCCTTCCTATCTTCCTCCCTCCCTCCCTCCCTCCCTCCCTCCCTCCTTCCCTCCCTCCCTCCCTCCCTCCCTCCCTCCCTCCCTCCCTCCTTCCTTCCTTCCTTCCTTCCTTCCTTCCTTCCTTCCTTCCTTCCTTCCTTCCTTCCTTCCTTCCTTCCTTTCTTTCTTTCTTTCTTTCTTTCTTTCTTTCTTTCTTTCTTTCTTTCTTTCTTTCTTTCTTTCTTTCTTTCTTTCTTCTTTCCTCCCCTACCAAGTCAAAGATGACAACTGTCCATTGGTGTTTCTTACTGCTGAAAAACAAACTGTTGTTAATTTTCATCCACCTGAGGAACAATACTGACTTCTTCTTCTTTAATGCCAAAGTAATGCTCAATCAGATCAAAAGCCTTTTGGTAAATTTCTTGGTTTTCATGGCTTTATAGAAATTCAATTTTAAGGGGCCGGAGAGATAGCATGGAGGTAAGGCGTTTGCCTCTCATGCAGAAGGTCATCGGTTCGAATCCCGGCGTCCCATATGGTCCCCCGTGCCTGCCAGGAGCAATTTCTGAGCACGGAGCCAGGAATAACCCCTGAGCACTGCCGGGTGTGACCCAAAAACCACAAAAAAAGAAAAAAGAAAGAAATTCAATTTTATCCAGCCCTATTATTCAAATCATATAAATGTAAACTGTTAATAAATATATTTTTAATTTTATCAAAGAACATTAACTGGTCTATAAGCAAAAGAACAATTACTCTTTTCCCAAATTTTTGCACAAAATTTGGCCAATACTAACATTTGGTTTCAATAAAGTTTGGCTTCATAGTACTTTAGTTTCTTAATTTTACTTTTAATTTTAATGTACTTTAAGTTCTCAATATTAAAGCTAAATCTTTAGATTAGATTAATTCCACTGCTCCTTTTCAGAAAAAAATTGAACTAGAGAAAAATCACCAAAAGAAAAGCAACAAATAAAAGCAATTTAAATAACTAAAATGCAAATAGTTCTGTGCATTCACACACATTCTCTTAGATTGAGCCAGGGGTGTCCATATAGTATATGTTTTTGAATGCCATTTGCAAAAACCATAAATTTACTAAAAGTACAGCTTCTGGGGCGGGAGGGTAGCATAGTGGTAGGGCGCTTGCCTTGCATGTGGCTAACCCAGGACAGACCTCGGTTCGATCCCCGACGTCCCTTATGGTTCTCCAACCCAGGAGCAATTTCTGACCTCATAGCTAGGTGTAACCCCTGAGCATCGCCGGGTGTGGTCCAAAAAAACAAATCAAAATAAAACAAAAGTACAACACTTACTAACTATAACAATCAAGCAAGAAAAAGATATCAAGAAAGATGGAAAGAAAGAAGTCAAGCTCTCATTGTTTGCAGATGACATGATACTGTATTTAGAAAATCCTAAATAATCTACCAAAAAGCTTCTAGAAACAATATATTTCTATAGAGAAGTGGCAGGTTACAAAATTAATATGTTTAAATCCATGGATTTCTTATATACAAATAATGACAAATAAGAAATATATAAATATAAAATTATAAATATAATATATAAATATAAAATAAAATTATATATATAAATATAAAATTCCATTCACAGTAGCTTCACAGATACTCAAGTACATTGGAGACAACTTAACTAAAGAGGTGAAAGACCTAATCAAAGAAAACTATAAAACATTGTTTTAAAAAATAAAAGAGACATAGGAAATAGAGACATATACTCATGGATTGGGAGGATTAACATCATTAAAATGGTAATACTCCCCAAAGCATTGTACAGATTTAATGCAATACTTCTAAAAATACTCATGTCATTCTTCAAAGAATTGGATAAAACAGTTATTAAACTCATTTGGAACAATGAACACCCACGAATTGCAAAAGCAATCCTTAGAAAATGAAGATGGGATGTATCACACACAAATTTAAACTGTACTACAAACCAATAGTCCTTAAAACAGCAGAATATTGGAATAAAGACAGACACTCAGATCGATGAAATAGACATGAATATTCTGAGAATGACCCCAGACACCAATTAATATTTGATAGAGGGTCAAGAAACACAAAGTGCAGCAAGGAAAGCCTCTTTAATAAGTGATGTTAGGGCAACTGGTTAGCCACATGTAGAAAAGCAAACTCAGACCTCCATAGAACACTTTGCACAAAGCTTAAATCAAAATAGATTAAAGACATTGATATTGGACCTGAAACTATAAGGTAAGTAGAAGAAAATGTAGGCAAAACACTCCATGATGTTGAGGCTAAAGTCTCTCAAGAGAAAACATCACTGTCTAAAAAATGTAGAAGCAAAGATAAACAAATGGGACTACATTAAACTGAGATGCTTCTGCACTTCAAAAGAAACAGCAACTAGCATTAAAAAGGCTATCCATGCAATTGGAGAAACTATTCATCCAATACCCATCTGATAAGGGGGTAATATCTAAGATATACAAGTTACTGACATAATACAACAAGAAAAAAACATCTAACGCGTAAAAAAAAGTAGAGAAAAAATAAACAACATTTCCTCAAATGTAAAATAAAGACGGCCAAAAGGGCCATGAAATAGTGTTCTGCAGCACAATAATCAGGAAGACGCTAATTAAAATAACACTGAGGTATCATCTCATGCCACAGAGACTGGCACACATCACAAAGAACAAGAATAACCATGCTGGTGTGGATGCGGGGAGAAAGGAACTCTCACTGCTGGTGGGAATGCAGACTGGTCCAGTATTTCTTTTGAAAAACAATATGGAGATTCCTCAAAAAAAGTAGAAATTGAGCTCTCATGTGATCCAGCAATACCACTCTCAGGCATATACCTTAGGAACTCAAAAACAACTCAAAAAAGCCCTTGACACATCTGTGTTCATCACAGAACTATTTACAGTAGCCAGAATCTGGAAGCAACTCATGTGCCCATCAATAGATGAGTAACTAAATTAACTGTCGTGCATCTACACAATGGCATATTGCACAGCTGTTAGTATAAATGAAATCATGAAATTTGCCTATACATGAATGGACATGGAGACATTAATCTGAGTATAATGTGTCTGAGGAAGGATAGAGAATGATGAGAAGAGAAGGATAATAATCTCACTAATCTGTGGGATTTAAGAAAAATAAACAAATAATATGGTAATAATATCCAGAGACAATAGAGATGAGGGCATAGAGGACGAGCCTATGATATTAAGCTTGCCACAATAAGAGGTGAGTGTAGTTAGAACACTAATGCACTGACACCTACCATGACAAGAGAGAGAGAGAGAGAGACAGACAGACAGACAGACAGAATACCTGTCCTACAGAGTGCCGTGAGGGAAATGGGGTACTCTGGTTGGGGGAATCTTGCATTTGTGAAGGGTGGTGTATACTCTGAATGAAACCAGACTATGTATATTTCTGTAACTACTTTTCTTAAAAAAGAAATTATTTTAAAAAATAAGAACATGAAGAAGAACCATCAACATGAGAATAAGCTGAAACTCTCTATACAGTTAGAAAAAAGTCAACTTTGTACAGACACACATCAAACTATCCTAATAAATTTTTGAACTAAGTTTGAAGCTATATACTGATACAGCTTAGTATCCAGAATCAGATTAGGTTATTCTCTTTCAGAGCTCTACAAACGAAGTTGTGTCTTGGTCTGTGTTACAGTATCATACTTAAACTATTTTGCCTTCTGAGTGCTATGCTTAGATCACAAAATGTTCTTTTTGCTTTCTTTATTTTTTTATTTTTTCAATGTAGAAATATATTGTTTTCATTTAGGGTTTGTTTGCCTTACCGTTTTTGTAACTGTTTTAGTTCTCTGTATATAGAAGCTAGTTTTATTATTTTTATTATCAGTGTTTCCTATGGTACTCTTATTTATTAATTTATTTTCTCTGCTTCATCATAAAGTAAGTTTCTAAGATATTGAACAATTTTGCTTTGGACTATTACTGTAGCTCAGTCACAAGCCAGAATGTCTTTTTAATACACAAGCATTTAATATTTGTTCAAGAACTTATCTCAGTCTTGATTAGCATAGTTTGCTTTGGAATTTGGCCCATTACATCATTAGCCCTCAATTGGTAACAGAATACAGCTCTAGTCAGTCAGATTTCTTTTAAGTCAGTTTTTGACAGTAATCTTTATAAACTAGTGTAACGCGCCACGGTCATTCCCGCGAAATATTCAGAGAACTGAATCTAGTTTCTCTCCTTGTAATTCAGGAATCAGATTCTAGAAAAATGACTACAACTCCCAGAATGCACAACAAATCAGTCTTGGCGCGTTGCATGCTGGGAGTTAGCCCCTTCCGGGAAACAGAAAAAGCTCTGTGATGATGGAGACTTCTGTTGTTAGTTCGTTTATGAGCTGACAGTTTTTATTTTCGGTCTTCGAGCTGGGAAAGGTGTTTGATCCCGCACACAGCATTTATTTACTTGCTTGCTAGACTGCGGCGTCGGCGAATCCGAAGAGGAAACCTATCTGAACTGAACTGCTGGATCGCTAAGTAGGTTGGAACTATGGTCCAAATCCCTTAGCCTAGGCTGAAAACTTGAACCTAATTATTGCCTGGGTTGGTTTTGTATCCTGGCTCGGGTCTGTGGCTTGGAACTTTGGACAGCCTAGTCCCTGTATACGGGCCTTTTCGGCCTTCCTCATTATATATCCATCTCTGCATTGGTCTCAATGTCTCATCCACATTGTTCTTATCAAAGTATTTGGAAACCCATCGCATCCTTACGTGTGTCCCACCAGGTTTTAAAAAAAGTGGGGAAGGATTTTGCTGTGTGTGTGTGTGTGTGTGTGTGTGTGTGTGTGTGTGTGTGTGTGTGTGTGTGTGTGTGTGTGTGTGTGTGTGTGTGTGTGTGTGTGTGTGTGTGTGTAGAAAAAAATATAGACTTCTGTAAGGAAATCTTATAAAACTAAATATGTGTGTGATGGTAGTAGTGACTTTTTCTTTTCTTGTTTCATGTGGTTTTTAGTTGAATCATGGTTTGTGCGGGAAGGTTGTGGCAGTTAATCGCTTATTAACATTTATTAGCAAAATCACCATTTTCTGTCGGTAGTCAGTATTGATTAGTGTATAAAGCCCGAATGTGACTTATGACTCACTTTAATGATGGAACTCAAAAGAGGTGAAATGCCTTATTTAGATGTATAAAATCCAATTTTATAATCTAGTTTTCTGGATTCACACCGACTCAGAAATCAGTCAAGGTTTTTTCAGTGCTAACTTTGCTTTAATTATTTAGGTTAAGCGGTCAGACTCTAGCCTGATACCATTATCAGTTCGATTATTATTAGTTCTACCATTTTCTGGCTGTGGTAACAAATCTGAGGTTGTTTTGCCCAAATAGGATGTAAATGATACTTAAATTGTTTTGACAAATGTAAAGCTTATGAGTGCTAAGTATTTTCTTAAGTTGTGTTGTTTAACATTGTTAGCAGTTTTTAAAGTCTGTAATTTGGGTCTTGGAGATAGGTTAGCATTTGAGATACTTGTTTTGCTTGTGAAGGACCTTTTCTATCCAGGCACCACCCTTTGGATTCAGGGCATTCAGGCCACTAGTAATCCCTGAGAAAAGCCAGAAGTAAATCCTGAATGTGGCCCCAAAACCAAACAATAAGAATAATTATAATTTTAAGAGTCTTTATTTATTTGATAAGATCTCTTTTTTAAAAATCTTATTTTACTTAATCCGGCAGTTCATAAACTTTACTAATTTGTTTTGTTTTGGGCCACCCTTGGCATTGGTGGGACTTTATTCACTTTGATTTTCCTAAGTGTGGGATCCTTAAAGGATCACCATGAGGCGGAGTTCAAAACTGCACACAAAGCATATACTAGGCCCACTGAGCCATTTCACTGGCACCTGTTTTTATAAACATTATTTTCTCTCCACGTTGGACCAGACATACTTAGAGAAATTTTGGGGGAGTGGCCACACCCAGCTGCCTAATTAGGACTTACCTCTCTCTCTGTATTCAGGGATCACTCCTGGCGGACTGAGGGACCATATGTGGTACCAGGGACTGAATCTGCTGGATTATCCCACCAGCCCTTGAAATATTTTTAAATTGTTCCAGTACTACCTTTATTAATGAAATATTGAGCTTTATAGATAAGCTTGTAGGTTTGAGAACAAAGTTAAGTGAATTGAAATTTTCTTCATCTAAATAACTCAGTATTAATAAAAATGCTAATAATTCAGTGTTCAATAACAAATGCTCTTGTCCAAAATTATTTCAAAATATGCATTTTACTTTTCTTTAACTCTTTCCAGGTTATAATAGCATTGTCTTTTCTTTTCTAGCTACTTGATGTACCATGTTTACTTGTGATATTTGTGGTGAAACAGTAACCTCAGAAACAGAAATGAAAACTCACCTAATTGCTCACATGGAAAATGAAGTTACATGTCCATTTTGCAAATTGTCAGGTGTAAATTACGAAGAAATGTATTTTCATATTGAATCTGCTCATTTTAAACAAAGTGAACTTGAAAGAAATTTTGAGAGGTTCGATGCAGTGCAGTATGGAACATCAGATAATAATAAGGATGACACCCTGCAATGCAGAATGGATGTTTATTCAAGTAATCATTCAGCTTGTGCATCTAATTATGCAAATATTTCCACTCAAATCTTGCCTAAAGAATGTACTTTAAAGCATAAAGCCATTTATTCTGAAAATTTAACTGAATCTAGAAAATTTCCTCAAAGTAAAGAAAAACAGAGTGATCTATCCAAACAAAAAGGATCACTTTATGGAACAATGTATAGTCCTCCCGAATGTCCTTTTTGTGGGAAAATTGAAGATTGCAGTAAAGCTATGGAAGCTCATGTGAAAACAAATCATGCTGATCTGTTAGACATGCCCTTAAAAGGTAAACTTTTTATTTTACAAATATTAATTATCTTACTTTAGTGTATGTGGTGTCTTATTGGTTTGTGACTCAGATTACTGCAGATGTATATTTATATTCAGTTTGTCTATAATTTTGTTTACCTCACATATTGAATTATAGAATTGCAATAGCGGAAAATAATTTTGATGCAGTTAATAAACATTTAATCTATTTTGAGAGTTATTTTAGCACTTTTCTGGAAAAAGAGGCTTAGTGTAGTTTCCAAAGGGTTTTCTTTAATTCACCACCAGCCTAAGGGCATTACTCTCCTTTGAGTTCCAGGTTGATTCCATCATGACCAGAAAATACACTGTATAATTTAATTTTTTGAACATGTTGAAATTTGTTTTCTGGACCGAGATACAGTTATGTGGATTGTCTGCCCTGGTAGAGGTTCCATGATGTAAATTCTGTATTTAGGATTATGGTTTTAGAATCTAGTATTCTATTACATCAATTACACCAATATTACATACAATGTTACATTGTTACGCAAACTACATTATATTCATTGGTGGTGTTTATTTTTTATTTATTTTTTTTTGTTTTGGGGCCACACCCAGCCGGGTTCTGGGGTTACTCCTGGCTCTGTGCTCAGAAATCATCTTGGCAGGCTTGGGGGACCATATGGGATGCTGGGGATCAAACCTGGATTGACCACATGCAAGGCAAATGTCTGCTGTGCAATCACTCTGGCCCTGATTGTTGGTGTTTAGATCTGTATTCTTGTTGACTTCATGTCTGGTAGTCCTGCCTGTTTTTTGGTTTTTTTTTATTGTTTTTGGGCCATACCTATTAGGGCTTAGCGGTTACTCCTGGCTTTGTGCTTAGGAGTCACTCCTGATAGGCTAAGGTTACCATATAGGATGCTGGAGATCAAACCAGAGTTGGCCCTGCGCAAGGGATTTTTTTTTTTTGTCCATACCCAGTGGCACTCAGGGGTTACTCCTGGTTCTGCACTCAGAAATTGCTCCTGGCAGGATCGGGGGACCTTTATGGATGCTGGAATCGAACCCAAGTCTGTCCTGGGTCGCTGCTACAAGGCAAACTCCCTACTGCTGTTGCTATCTCTCTGGTCCCCTTGTGCAAGGGAAATGCTATTCTTGCCATTTTGAGAGGAATTGTTGAACTTTTGAGTAAAGATATATTTTAACTTTTAGCTTTGTCTTATTTTGATTTATATATGTTGATGGTATATTGTTGGAGTATACCAAATAAGAGATTTTTGAGTGTTAGCATATTTGGATACACTTTTTTTCCACCTAATATTTTTAAATTATTTCCTGTTCTGGAGCTTAGTTTTTCATTCTCTTTAACAGTATCTTTTATAGAGAAGGCATTTATTATTATTATTATTATTTAATAATAATTTATTTAAGCACCATGGTTACAAAAAAAGTTTCATAGTTGGGTTTGAGTCATGGAATGAACACCACCCTTCATCAGTATAAATTTTTCACCCCAATGTTCCCCATTTCCCTTCTCCCCCAGCCCTGCCTGTCATAGGCAGTAAACATAGGAGTACAGAGGGCATTTTTGCATTATGCAGTAAACATAGGAGTACAGAAGGCATTTTTGTATTAAGTTTTTGTGTTCCTAGTGTATATCCCTAGGAGTGGTATTGCTGGATCATATAGTAGCTCAATTTCCAGTTTTTTGAGCAATCTTCATATTGTCTTTATAGAAAGGTTGGTTTGAAAACTTTCCCACCAGCAGTAGATGAGAGTCCCTTTTTTCAAGCACCCATGCTAGCACTGGTTGTTCTTGTTCTTTGCGATGTGTGCCATTCTTTGTGGTGTGAGATGATATCTCATTGTTGAATTGCATTTCCCTGATGATTAGTGAGGTGGAGCATTTTTAATATGCCTTTTTGGCTATCTTTATTTAATCTGTGAGGAAATGTCTGTTCAATTCTTCTCCCCATTTTTTGATGAGGTTAGATGTTTTCTTGTTAAGTTTGAGCTGACATTTAAAATTCTAATGTTGCAACTTACCTTAATGATTGTGTTTTTTTTTGTTTGTTTGTTTTTGTTTGTTTTTTTTGTTTTGTTTTGTTTTTGGGTCACACCTGGCAGCACTCAGGAGTTACTCCTGGCTCTATGCTCAGAAGTTGCTCCTGGCAGGCTCTGGAGACCATATAGGATGCCAGGATTCAAACTGGGGTCTGTTCTTTGTTGGCTGGGTGCCAGGCAAATAAATGCCTTTCTGCTGTGCTATTGCTCCGGCACCTCTGATTGTGCATTTTGTTTGCTTTGTTTTTATTTGGACACTATATGCAGCAATGTTCAAGGCTTACTCCTGACTGTATGCTCAGAAATTTCTGAGCTTGGGGTATTATATGTAGTGCCAGGGATTGTACCAGGATTGTTAGCATATAAAGCAAGTGCCTTAACCCCTGTATTCTCTTTCCAGTCCTAATTATGCTGTTAGTGTTATTTCTAAAAACTCATCCCAAACCCAAAGTTATATTTCTTACATTACCTTCTAGGAATTTTATACTTTGCAATTTTATTATAATACTTCAATTTGTTGAGTTGATTATCAAAAAAAGTATAGAGATTATCAGATTTTATTTTTAGTCCAATTTCAACCAGGAAATGGACAGTTCAGAGCTTCCAAATTTACTTGTGTCTTCATAATCACACAAACCTCTTCCACTATCAATTTATATATGCCACAATGATGTTTATTAACTATCAGTTAAGCTGCTCAGACACATTATTACTTAATGACCATAGCTTATTTTAGGATTTACACTGGTGTTGTAGTTCTATATATTTTAGTATATGGATAATGACTTGCAATTTTATTGTAATTTCATTCAGAATAATTTTACCTTGGTGTTCTTACTAGTTATCCTTCTGTCTAAACCCTGGCAACAACTGATGGTTTTACCCTCTCTATACTTTTGCCTTCCAAAAATGTCATCTTGCAATATTATAAGGCATAGCTTTTTATACTGGCTTATTTTACTTAGATGTATTTAAAATGCCTTCATATGTATTTTTTATGCCTTAATGGCTCATACCACTGTACTTTGTCTTAACCTCAACATACCTGTACTATTAATCTATCTGTGTTTATATTTAAATTATATTTCTTATAGACAGCATATATGTGGCTCTTATTGTTATTTTTTCTCTGATAGTCTGTCTTTTAGTTGGTATATTTAGACTGTTGAGGTTTAAAATGATGATTGTGTAATTGGATTCATTAGCTACCTTAGTGTGGCTGTTTTTATTTGTTGCCCGATTTTTGTACCTGTTCCTGTTCTCTTTTTCTATTTCTCCAGTCATAGTTGAACATTTCACAATTATGTTTCTCTTTATTGAGAGAGTTATAAATGCAGTCTTTGGATACCTATTTGGTTATAAAGAATGGGCCTTGGGCCAGGAATTCATCATTAAGAAGTGGAGGTTCACAGCCTGTTCTAGTCTTATTTCTATGAATGGAAGTGCTTTTCCTATTTCACAATAGTGTATACTCCTTTGTTCTGCTTAAACATGTACCTTACAGCAACAGGGGTCTGGTGTTTCCCTGTGTGTCTCAGGGTAAGGGGTAAAGTCCTTCACTTTGAAACATGATAGTGTGTGCAGGCCTACATCCTGTATCAGCTGTTAGAACTGTTATCCTTCATCAGTCAGTTTTGTTTGTTTGTTTGTTGGGGTTATACCCGGCATGGCTCCGGGCTCTACGCTGAGAAATCTCTCCTGGCAGGCTTGGGGAACCATATGGGATGCCGGGATTCGAACCACCGTCCTTCTGCATGCAAGGCAAATACCCTGCCTCCATGCTATCTCTCTGGCCCCTCATAAGTAGTTGTTTTTTTTTTTTTTTTTTTTATCAGCCAGGTTCTTTATCTATAACTGGTCTCTGACCAGTTACTTTCTACCATATATAAAGACCTGCATAGCACCAGACTCTTCTCCCCTTAATGATTTTCATTTCATTATGTTATTTCCTCCACTGGTGGATTTCCAGACCATTTTTTTCGTGTCATTGGACACAGTGTATTTTGTGACTCACTCAGATTCATAGTGCTCATTTGTTAGGATATTTTCTCTCATTGAAGTAGTCTCCTGATTCTTTACTTGGCTATTAAAATAATCTCCACCTCTAAATTAGTTCTTAATGTGTATAGATTTCTCATTTCTTTCACTCAATATATTCACAGCTGGGTCCTTAGATGCCCAATATCAACTAGTTCTTGGTCTCACAAAGTATTACTTTGGTCCTCAGTGTACTATACCTATTTGCCTACAGTTCTAATTAATGGATACAGCTGTTTAATCTCTTGCCTTCCATCTAGATGGTAAGATCCCAATTCCAAACCTCAGGATGAGTTTGTTCTTTGCGACATTGATTTGAAGGGTGCTGAGACATAGCTTCTTACAGGTCCATATCTAGATAGGCCTCTGCCTACCACTTTGAGTTTTCTTTAAAATTTTCTTGATTTACCTACAGATCTGAATAATTTTATTAATATTTTGTTTAATTGAATTGTTCTTTTTCTACATATACTACAAGTAAAAAGTGCACTACAAGTAAAAAACAATTACATCAAACTATGTAGAGATTTTCTTTAAGAAGTTGTTAGGTTATTGGAGTGAAAATATAAGAGCCAACAATAAAACTAATTTGAACTGTCTCAAAATCAGACTGTGAACAGCCACTGTATGACTGCCCTATGTGTGGACTCATCTGTACAAATTACCACATTCTCCAAGAACATGTGGACTTGCATTTGGAAGAAGGCAGCTTTGGACAGGGTAAGTTTATGATTTTAGAATGAAATTGTCAGGGGCTGGAGAGTTAGCACAGTGGTAGGACATTTGCCTTGCACACGGCCGATCCAGAACAGACCTGGTTTCATTATGTTTTCCTGAGCCTGCCAGGAGAGATTTCAGAGCGCAGAGCCAGGAGTAACCCCTGAGTGCTGCCAGGTGTGCCCCTCCCCCAAAAATTGTCAGTTTCAACTTTGAAACATACATCTTAGTTTTGTTTATAGATACATAGAGGAAAAAAAAACTTGTCCTTTTAAAGAATTTTCATATAGCTTTAACTTTCATAGAAGATACTTCACCAAAAAGATGAGTTTATTGAAATTAGCAACTGAACTAGAGGTGGAGCATGGGTTTTGCCTCAAAACACCAAATTTAGAACTATGTGATTTGTAAAATGAAACCATTTTTTAACAGCTAGAAATATTAACATAACATCATCAAAAATTATATGGATTTTTTAAAAAGAATATAATAAAAATCTTTCAAGTATCTTTCTAGATGCATACCCAATTTCACAAATTACCACTTATTATTTTTGCAAGTGATCTGTAATAAAAGGTTTCATCTTCTCCCTTATCTGTTTTAATAGTAGATGAGAAGTCAGAGTGATAGTTCAGAGTCCCTCCCATGAAACACTGCTAAGTGTTGTCTTTGGAATCTTCAAGTCCCAGTGGGAATAGGCCCCAAGACCACTGAGCATTGCTAAGAACTGACCTATTAAAAATTTGTCACTTATTAAATCTTCAACATGTGCCTTAAAAGTGGGATTATCCTTTCTAAATTTCACTATCTCACAACAATATTAAGTAGCTGTTTAGAGGAACTATCCATTATTTTTCATTTAGATACCCACTTTCTGTAATTGTATTGCTGTCATCTAATTAATGTAGGGGTCTTTAGTATTTAGTTTCAGTTATCCTTGTGTCAGGGGCTCCATGGATAACATTCCTGCTCAGTTAGTTAGCTTGATCTCAAGATGAGAATCACTGATAGATGACATGGTCTTCTGCTTTGGGAGGTTTTATTTTTATATTGTGGGGGGAATATCCCTTTTAAATTCAGTATAACTTTTTTGATTATGATCTAGATTTTTATATGATTTCACAAATAACTCTGTAAGCCTATAGTGGGTAATGAGAAGGAAAACATGATATATCACTGTATATAGCTTGAGAAATATAAAAAATCATCTGGAATTGCTGTTTCCAGCATTTTAAGTGGGAACCAAATATGAAGATGTAAGAGACTGAGAGATTTAAAAGGAAAAAATACAATGATTAAATGGGATGGAAGGAGACTAGTTGCTGGTCTGAAGTCACTAATCATTTGCATGGCATTGAGGAGAGAGGAAAGAGGGCAAGGTTTGCAATTGGAATATTTATTTTAGGTCAAATCATAAAATATCTGTGCTTGTTTAATATATAATTTAGGCTTTACTATTATCTCCTCCCCTGATTCCCTGCTTCCATCCCACGTCTATTTTTCCCAGACCAATCTGCATTAGTTTTGTCAAAAAAAGGAGGGTGTTACTTATTTTCGTCAAGTTCTGGTTTCCTTAGTAGTTTCTTAATCTCTATTCCATGTAGTTGAAACTTGATTTAGGTTGTTATTGAGAGTTGAGTTGGGGTTGGTTGCATTTAAGTTTGTCACAGCTTTAATACTCTGATAAATGTAAGTGATTTAAATGTAGATTACTACCCTAACAGAGAAATTCTAATTATCAAATAGGCATCCATACAGTTTCGTGCTCTAATGATCTGCAGTTGGCTCATCAACTTCAAGAAGAAGAAGACAGAAAAAGAAGATCTGAAGAATCACGACATGAAATGGAAGCATTTCAGAAGCTACAGGTAAAAGAGTAAAAGCAATTTTAATATTTTAATTTGGTAGTTATTTTATTATTTTATTAATTTTGCTTTTATTAATATACAATATAATGTAAACATGATTTTTCTTTTTATCGGGGGGCAGGACACTCCAGGCAATACTCATGGATTACTCTAAGTTTTGGACTCAAGAATTACTCCTGGTGGGCTCAGAAGACTATATGGGATGCCAGGGATTGAACCTGGGTCAGATTCATACAAGATGAGGGTTCTACCTGCTGTACTATTGCTTCAGACCTTACATGTTTTTTTTATAGTTCATAACAATCACCAGTCATAAGTCTTCATACTGGATTTTGTAGCATAAGCATTTCTATATATCTCAAAAATCATCATACCCAAGAAAAGTGCTTTATTAACCATTATTAGATATGAAGAAATACAGGAAAGACTGCTTAGTAATTAAATTTGCTTAGATTACTGCAATATTATACACTCAAGCTTGAATTTAATCCTTTGTAAAATTTATGGAGAAAACTTAGGAAACAGGCCCAGAATTTGGGTATGAATTTTTTTTGGGGGGAGGGGTGTTTGGGCCACACCTGGGGGCACTGAGGGGTTACTCCTGGCTCTGTAATCAGAAATCTCTCCTGTCAGCCTCAGGGACCATATGGAGTCTTCCCCAGTCAGCTGCTTGCAAGCAAATGCAAATGACCTACCTCTGTGCTATCACTCCAGCCCCTAGGGTATGAATATTAAGGAAAACAGAATAAAATTTTTCTGTCTGCATCTTAAATTCTTTTATGATTGCAATTCAAGCATATAGAAAACAATTTTTAGTAGAAAATGCATTTTGATGATTTGTGAAACATTCATTTATATTACATGATATTTATTTGAACTAAACTTCCATTATTAAAGGTTAAATGTGTTTGGATAACACATTTAAATGTTCAAGCTTTACTCTTGTCTCTATTTAGAGATAAATTCCTGGTAATGCTTAGGGGATCAAATATTGAACTGAGGTTGTTTGCATGCTGGGAAATGCCTTAACCCCTTTACAATCTATCTAGTCCATATTATATTGTAAATGAATTAAATTTTTTTTCCTGTTTTTGAGTCACACCCGTTGGTGCTCATAAACTACTATTGGCTTTGCGCTTGGGGATTACTAGTGTGCTCAAGAGACATTACAGACCCAGGGGATTGATCTTTAGCCTCCTGAATGCAAAGCTTGTGCTCAGCCCATTGAGTGATCTCTCTAATCCTGCATTTAAAAAAAATTTTTGTTTGTTTTTTTTGGTCACAACTGGTAGCACTAGGGTTACTCCTGGCTCTGTGCTCAGAAATTGCTCCTGGTAGGCACAGGGAACCTTATGGGATGCTGCGATTTGAGCCATCTTTGTCCTGGATTGTATGCAAGGCAAACGCCCTACCATTGAGCTATCTCTCCGGCCCCTGATCTAAATTTTTAATAGATATGTTGTATCATTTTCTACCCTATTTTAATATGGACTATAGTATACTAGTACTGTTCATAATTTTTTGTTGTTTATTGTTTTGGGTTCACATTCAGCAGTGCTTAGGGGTTACTCCCAACTCAGCACTCAACAGTTACTTCTAGTCGTGCTAGGGGGACCAATGAAATTCAGGGGTTCAAACTCAAGTTGGCAGAGTGAAAGGCAAGTGGCCTATTCCCTGGACTATCATTTCAGCTCCTGCTCATAATTTATTTTTTAATATGAAGACCATACTTTTATTCTCAAATGTAGTATCACAAATATAAGTGATTTATCTTACTAAAAGGTTTTTTTTTTGTTTGTTTGTTTGGTTTTTTTTTTTTTTTGGTTTTTGGTTTTTGGGCCACACCTGGTAATGCTCAGGGGTTACTCCTAGCTATGCATTCAGAAATTACTCTTGGCTTGGGGACTGCCGGGGGATTGAACTGCAGTTCGTCCTAGGCTAGTGCGAGCAAGGCCTTACCCTTTGTGCCACCACTCCAGCCCCTTACTAAAAGTTTTTATTAACATTTAATGGACTATCAATACAATTTTTAATCATTTTTATTGTGCCAAAAGAACTTTCTTATGATATTAACAGTACTTCCACCTTTTCAATCTTCAAGACATACACATTTTAATTTTTTTTTTTTTTTTTTTTTTTTTGGTTTTTGGTTTTTGGATCCACCTGGCAGCGCTCAGGGTTACTCCTGGCTCTATGCTAAGAAATCACTCCTGGCAGGCTCAGGGGACCATATGGGATTCAAACCACTGACCTTCTACAAGCAAGGCAAATGTCTTACCTCCATGCTATCTCTCCAGTCCACGTTTTAATATTTATATAATTCCCTATATATGTAGCTATCTGAATGTTATATATGCACAGAATCATTCCATAGTGGATCTTTAGAAACTAGATCTTTCATTAAACATAAAAATTGAAAGACAATTTATATTGTAGCATCTACCAGTATTTTATTATTGTATTTCCTATACTCCATTGTCTGAATATGCAATATCTTATATATTCGTCAGTAGTTGATAGAAATTAGCCTCAGTTTGGGATGATAATAGTGGTGAAATGAACATTGTACACATGATTTCTGTATCAGCAAGTATTTGCATTTTTCTTGTAATTCTATGTTGACATTTTGTATATTTGCTCCTAGTTGACAAAAATCTCAGTACATTGTACATTTCAGTGTGAGGGTTTCAATGTCTCAGAGCTCTCACTGGAAATAGCTATTCCCTGTTCTGTTCTTTTCTTTTCTTTTTTCTTTCTTTTTATTTTTTATAATTAAGCACTGTGTTTACAAAATTGTTCATGATTGAGCTTCTGTCATGAATGTACACCACTCTTCACCAGTGCACATTTCCCATCACCAATGTCCCCAGTTTCCCTTTCACCCATCTCCCTACACATAAACCTTTAAAATAATCTTTGTGTATATTAATAAGATAGTATATAAGTAAGATTTTATGATTTTAAAGGTTTGAAAATGATAATAGTTTGGGAGATATCTCAGGCATGCATAAAGCCCCAAATTCATGGCCCTTTGAGTACTACCATGTGTCCTCATACAGCATAGGCACAGGGACTCTGTTGGCTCCCAATGTCTCTGAGAACAGCATTGCATTGAGAGTTCAAGCATTGAACCATCCTGCTTTGTTGAACAAGTATCACAGGAGTGTCGTCCTATAAGGTTCTCAAAGCATTTCTTGGGGAAAACCTCTCCTCAAATAAAATAAAGTGGGGAAAACAAAAAATTAAGCATGTTTATATATTTCAGAGTTTCCCCATATTTATTTTTCACCTCACTTTTTTTTCCTCCAATATTTCACACATGAATATTATTCTTTGAAAAACACTTTGGAGTATTTAATTTAGCTGCTTTTCTCATTGGTAATTCATTTTTTTGCAAATTAGTTTTTCACTAGGATTTAGAAGGTTACATTATTTTCTTTGTTCTATGGAATTTTGAGTGTTAGCAGTACAAGAATATCCAAAATGTAAGGGAGATTGTTATGTAACTTTCCAAGCTAGTTTGGATTTCAGAGAGCTAGTCTCTTATAATTGGGTATTATAGAGAAAACCTATTCATCAGAATGAATTTTTTCATAAAAATTTTAGTTTACCCTTTATGAAGTTATAATATCTTTAAGAAAAATTTGTTATATCTTTTTCTTGATGATTTTAAAGGATATAAAAATGAAGTTTTTTTTTATGTTAAATAGAGGCAGTATGGCTTAGATAATTCAGGAGGATATAAACAACAACAACTACAAAGTATGGAGATAGAAGTAAATAGGGGAAGAATGCATCCATCTGAATTTCATAGAAGGAAAGCAGATTTGATGGAATCATTGGCTTTTGGTATTGATGATGGGAAAACAAAAACTTCTGGTGAGTAAGTACTTCATTATCAACATTTTAACTTTAATATTATAATTAGATAATGAGCTAAACACTAATCAGTTATCTTTTAATAAAATTATGACTCACAGTTAATTGTAGATGATGTTTAGAATTATTTTATAGGTGCTATATGGAACTTTAAGTTTTTTCCCAATAATTTACTTAAAATAATTTTACTTTTAGGGGTAGAGAGGTAATACAATGGGTAAGATGCTTGCCTTGCATGGTGATAAATCCTGGTTCAAGCATGGCACCACATCGTCTCTTGAGCACCATCAGATTTGATACCTCCCCCCAATAAAAGTAATCTATGTTCTATTCTTACATTTGATATTTAAAAGAAGTTTAATAAACTTTTTGATGTGTTCACTGTTCTAAACCATGTTATCTATTTCAAATGTAATGTGAGCCATATATTTTATATTTTCAGTAACCATATTAGAAAAATTAAAAGTAACAGGTAAAGTTAGTTTTAGGGATGACTGAGTGTGTTGGGTCACACTTGGGGTGCTAAGGACTTGCTCTATATTTAGGGACAGTCCAGGTGGGTCTCGAGGACCATATGTGGTGCCTGGGATCTTGTACAGATAATATGTGTGCAATGCAAAGATTCTACCTGCTGTACTATTTTTCTACCATTCCAATTTTAGTTTTACTTTTTTTTTTTTTATTATTATTTTTTCTTTTTGTTTGTTTGTTTTTGGGTCACACCCGGAAACGCTCAGGGGTTACTTCTGGCTCTATGCCAGGAGTGAAGAAAAATTTGTAGTTTGTATTAAATTTAGTATATGTTATCAATTTCAAATTTGATGATAATCAAATCTTTCAGCTTGTCCTTTTATTGTTTGTCTATATATTGTTTTTTTAAGTAATATTTTTTTTAGTTGAATCGCCATGAGATAAACATTTACAGAGTTGTTCAGATTGAGTTTTAATCATACTGTGTTCTAATACCCATCCCTTTACCTGTATACATTTTCTGCCACCCTCATGTCCCTTATTGCCTTCCTGCCTTTCCCCATCTGAATTGTTGGCAGACATTTTTCTTCTCTCTTCTATTTCTCTCTTCCTTTTTTTCCTTTTTGGCACTGTGGTTTGCTATATTGTTACTGAATGGATATCATTCATATCACTTTATCTCCTTTTTGCATCCAGTTCTTGTCCAAAGTCATTTTCAACTATCATTGTTAGAAATGGTTCCTTCTCTGTCCTAACTGCTATCCCCTCTTTATGACAAGCTTCCTACCCTGGACTAATCTTTCCAGTCCTCCTCTCTATTGTCTTTGAGTAGTATTACCATAATACCTTCCTTAAAAATATTCCACAATAGAGTGAAGTCATTCTATGTCTATCCCTCTACCTCTTGATTCATTTCACTTAGATGGTACTCTCCATATTTATCCATCTATAAGCAAGCATATTTCATAATTTCATTTTTTCCTAACAGCTCTATACCATTTCATGTTGTAGATTAAATAGTCCATCTGTTCTTGGAATTGGATTGTTTCTTGGTATTTGTGGATAGTGCTGCAATGAACATAAGAGTGCACATGCATTTTCTATTTGGTGTTTTTAGTCTCTAGGACTGCAATGAACATAAGAGTGCACATGCATTTTCTATTTGGTGTTTTTAGTCTCTAGGAACAGTAATGCTGAGTCATGTTGGAGCTCAATTTCAAGTATTTTGAGGAGTATCCAGGTGATTTGCCAGAAAGGCTGGACTAATCTTCATTACCACCAGCTGTGAATGAAAGTCCCCTCTCTCCACATCCACACGAGCAGTGGTTGTTCTTGTTTTTGTTTGTTTGTTTGTTTTTTGTTTGTTTTTTTAATGTGTGCCAGTCTCTGTGGTATGAGATAGCTTCACATTGTTTGATTGCATATTTCTGATGATTAATGATACAGAGGATTTTTCATGTGCCTTTTGGCCAACTGTATGACCATTCTTTGAGGAAGTTTCTGTCCATCTCATTTTTGATGGGGTTAGATTTATTTTTTGTATGTGTGTATGTATTAAGCTGTCCTAGTGACTCATATATATTAAATATAACTCCTTGTAAAATGGGTATTGATGAATAGTTTTTCCCATTCTGTGGGTTTTCTTTGTATCATGTTTCTCATTTCCTTTGAGGTGCAGAAGCTTCTTCATTTAGTATTAGTTTTGTTTGTTTATCTTTACTTCCAGTTGCTTGGAAAGTACTGTTTCATCCTTGAAGATACCTTTTATTCTGAGCCTGTGCTTTTAGATGTTTTTTCTGTAAGCAGCATATCTAGTTTCGTTTTCTGATATAACCCTATACTCTGTGCTTTTTGATGGGAGAATTTATTCCATTGACATTTAAAGAAATTATTGACAGAAAGGGCTGTCATGCTTATATTGTGTAGAGCTGGGTTGCTGCTAAAAAATGGTTAATTGGTTTATATAGTGCCTTTTAGTAGATCACTTGGTGTCAGTTTCGTTGTCATAAATGTTGCAAGTTCTTGTTTGTCTAAGAAAGATTTTACCCCTCCCATATAAATGAGTGGTTACCTGGATAGTAGACTCTGCTGAAAGCTTCTTTCATTTAGTAGTTTGAATGATTCTAATCTTTTCTTTCCTGAACTGTTTTGTAGGGAAGATCTGGTATGATTCTTATATACTTTCCTTTCTATTTAAGATTTTTCTTTTGCCTTACTGACTAAAGAAGCCCATTTCTCTCTTTAGATTTTGCCAATTTGATTGCTAGATATCTGGATGTTGTTCTATTTGACTCTATTTTGTTTGATACTGTACTCTTTTGGCCTCTTGGATTTGTGCACTGGCCTCTTTCCAGAAAGTGCTAAAGTTCTATACTATTACCTCTCCCACCACTTTTAGTTTCCCTTTACCTTTCTCCTCCCCTTCAGGTATTCCTGTAGCTTAGATATTATTTTCTGTATTCTTTGTTTATAAAGTAGCTTACAAATTTTTCCATCCTTTTTTCTCTTCTTTTTTGACTTCTTTATCAATAAATGCTGGTTTGTAATTTGTCTTTGGGTTCTTCTATACAGTTCTTCCCCTGTGTAATTCTGTTACTATGGCTTGCTAACATGTTCTTTAGCTCCTTTAGTTACATTTATATAGTTTTCTCATCTTAAATAGTTATGCTTTGATTTGATTGAATTTATCATCTATTGATTGCTTAATTGAGCTAGATAGTGCCTCCTTGATTTCTGTTGTTAATGCATTAGATCTTGATTTTTAGGTTCTTATCAGTCAGGCCCAGGTATCTTCAGGCTGGAGATTTCCTATGTTTTTCTCCCTAAGCTCAACTGCAATTGATCTCAGTAATTTTTTCATTGTTTTTTGCATTTTGTGGGTTTTAGTAGTGGGATATCAAGTTTCCTATTACTTAAGAAAGCGATCTATTGAATTGATTATATAAAACGTGGCTACTGAGACATCTGTCTTTCAGATTGTTTTCCTAAACATGTGAAGTTATTTGGGTATGCTCTGAAAACTGTTGACTAGTTACTTTATTGCATCTACTGAGTTTTGAATCTGTATACTGTTTGAGAGAAAGCAGTACTATGGCCCACCGCACTGAAAACATATTGGAATATCTTCACGTAGAAACACTAACATCTGTATGGTTTGGGCATCAGAGGCAAATGTAAGAATTAGTGACTTTCTGGCCCTGGGACTTGGGAAGCAGGCAGTGGTGCAGTGTCTGGGTGCAGTGGGCTTGGGCTGTGAGATAGCTTGGGCTATCTCGTTGGAATGCTGGGGCATGCAGATTCAGTTCCAGGACGACAGGTTCCACTCCAAGCAGGAAATACCTGGGACCAGAGGGAAGGCAGATGGTAGAACTGGCAACTTCCTGGGACTGAGATGAGGGCAGTGGCGTGTCTACAGAGCATTTTTGGAATAAGTAATACATGCACAAAGAACTGTAGATTTCTGCTGTGATATAATATATTTAGTTCTTTTATGTTCACTTTTATACACAAAATAATTGAGTTTTCAAAAAAAAAGGATAATCTTTTTTTTTCCAGAGTTTTAGATCAGAAAAAGATTTTTATAAGATAGTTGGTAGAGATTGTTTATTGTGCAAATTCAAAATGTAAGGACTAGATATACTTAGTCAAGGAAAGAGTCATTTGCATCCTGTCTGAACTCCTCATTTATGTTGTACAATTTGTATGATATAAATGAGGTATTTGAGGTCCATGAAATTTCAAGAAATGTTGTAATATTTGTCTTTATACTCTCCGAACTTCGCTATTAGAAGGTTAAGTAAATGCTGGAATTGAATGAAAACTCTGGACAACTTCAAGTGTAAGGTTTCTAGTTAAGTGACTGTCAATACTGTGAAAGAAGAATGATTTGAGATAGGGTAAATAGAGGAGAACTTGCTGTGGCTTCATATAGGATGGTTTAATATGCCCCATAGTAATAAGAAGCTGTTGAAGCTTTTCTTTAATAGAAAGCACTTTGATTGGAACTGAGCTTCATAGTGTTTATTCAGCAGTATGTAAAATAAAGCGAGAAGATTATAAATTCTAAATGTACTTTGTGAAAATGAAAGATATAAGCAACCTCAACTTGATGTCTAATGAACATGCTATTGATAGAAACTTGCAGAGTAGTTACAAGTAGGACAAAAACTAAGATTGTAGCAGGAAGAATGTAAAGAATTAAGATTTTGATGTAGAACTTGGGGGATAGATTGCTGTTAGAACTACATGACAGCTTCAAGAACAACATTCTAAGTCTTCTAAATCTCCTACTTTAGGAATTATTGAAGCTCTTTCTCGGTATTATCAGAATGCTGCCACAGATGTCAGGCGTGTGTGGCTTTCTTCAATGGTGGATCACTTTCATTCATCATTTGGTGACAAAGGCTGGGGTTGCGGTTACAGAAATTTTCAAATGCTGCTTTCATCGTTACTACAAAATGATGCTTATGCTGACTGCTTGAAAGGTATGTGAAACACAGTACTCTGAATTTGACATTTGATAGTGTGCATACAATGTGAAATGAGTTAATAAATAGTGGATACAACTAGTAGTGGTTTTTGGTTTTTGGTTTACACCCAGCGGTGCTCAGAGAATACTTCCTGGCTCTATGCTCAGAAATTGATCCTGGCAGTGCTTAGGGGGTCATATGGGATGCTGGAGATAAATTCCAGGTCAGGTGAGTGAAAGGCAGATGCCCTCCCCACTATACTATCTGGCCTAACACCTAATAGTTTTAATGTAGTATTTACTGCATTAAAATATGAATTCTGTTTGGAAAAACAAAGATTCTATAGGAGATGCCAGGATTAGCATTTAAAACTTACATTTTCCTCTGTAATTCAGATGTACTCCAAATGCTATCTTCTGATAATTTAGTATTTTATAATGTGTTTTCTTGCATAATTTTAGGTATGTCAGTTCCTTGTATCCCCCAAATTCAGTCAATGATAGAAGATGCTTGGAAGGAAGGTTTTGATCCGCAAGGTGCTTGCCAACTTAATAACAAGTTACAGGGAACAAAAGCTTGGATTGGAGCATGTGAAGTGTATACACTCCTGACCTCCCTAAGGGTAAAGTATGTACCCTAAAAACCCAAGTTAATGTTACTTTTACATGTAGAAGGTGATTTCTTTTTAGTCTTACTTGTTTTTATTTGGGGATGCTGGGCTCACTGGCCTAGAGCCTCTCTGGTGGTTCAGTCCGGTGCTTGAGCACTCATAATCCTGATATTGTCCCTGGCAGTACACAGAGACTATGCATTCTTGTTGACATTGCTTTGGACATTTGCTTGCAACTAGTACTCTCACCCCTTTGAACTATATCTCCAACCTCTAATTTTATTTTATCAAAAGAACATTATAAAATGAAGTGACTTGAAGGTTTTCTCATGTAAACCAGCAACTCATTCACTATCATGCTGCTCTTTCATTTCAGGTGCTGTTTCTCAGAGAAAGAGGTCTTTTCATTGTTTTTAAATAAGATGCTTTCATGGCTAATAAGATGCTTTTTCCTTGGCTATAAGTTTATATGTTGCAATTGCGTTCCCCTTATCTCTTTCGCCCTTCTCCCCCTTAGATTGCTCTCCTCCGAATTATGGATAAATCTCAGTTTTTATTATAAGTAGTTTGCCTGTGTGACTCCCTATTATGCACTATTTCCTTTTCTGGGTTACTCATTTAAAACTGATTTTGAGTCTGTAAAGTTCCTGAGCTGCTGTTTATCCATGAAACTGTTTATTTCTTAAGCCTAATGGAAGTCTAGATGGGTGAAGTATCTTATTCTTGGTATGATGTTCATTTCATTGAGTTTTTCCATTATTTCCCACCACTGCCTTTGGGCCTGAAAGGATGCTTATGATCAATTTGCTGTAAATCTTAAGGATGTTTTATGTAATTTCCTTTTTTGATCTTGCTGCTTTCAGTATTCTATCTCCCTTCAGGGTCTTTTTATTTGGGTCTCTTATCTGGTTCTCTCTGGGCATCCAGGATGTGAGAATATGTACTCTTCGGTTCTGGAAATTTCTCAGGAATGACTTTTTTGGCTGGTGCTTCTTTATAGGGGTGTTCTGCTCAGTTCTCAGGGACCCCAGTGATTCTTATGTTGTTTCTGTTGAGTTTATCTCAAAGTTCTATTTTCCATTTGTCTATTTTTAGCATATTTTCCATCTTCTGTTCATTTATTTTGAGTTTTTTTTCCATGTTCTGCTGATTTTTGTAGCTTTATACTTCCTCTTTAAACTCACTGATTCGGTCCTTGGCAGTAGCTACTCTGCTGGCGAGGCCTTCCAATGAATTTTTTCTTTTTGCTTCCAGAGAGATTTTCAGTTTTGATATTTCTGTTTTTATTTTTCTCATTTCTGCTCTCATATCCTCCTGTGTTTTATTGCCAGTACATTCCATTATTTCTTTCAGCTTTTTGAACATCCTAAGCATTTCCCTTGGTACTCCATTTCAGTGAAGTTATATAGGGAATTAGTACACATTGCATCTGCAGGATTATAGTCTTCAACCCAGCAATTATGGCAGGTTTTTATACTGCTGTACAATATATATATATATATTTTTTGTAGTTTGAAGGTTCTTCTTTCCTAAGTCACTGTCAGACTTTTCCACTGGCAGGGAGATATCATGGGTATTTATGTTGGTAAGAGATTATTTTATGGCCCTATAATTGGCTGCTGGTCAGGAGACATGTACTTGGGTAGGTGGTCCAAAGTTCTTTGTTCTTTATTGCTCAGGAAACCATGCCAGTGTTGCTACTGCTGCTACTTGGGTGTTATACCAATGCTCTTGTAGTTAGTGCTTCACCATTCACCCAGCTCCGTCACTCAACCGGCAATATCTGCAGAGGCCTAAGGCACTTCATATTTCTGAATTTTTCCTTCTTGAAGCCATCTGCCCAGGATCATATGTCTGAATTAAAACCTGAATTTTTCTTGGATTCCATGTTTTCCTTCCTTTTATGGAATTTTTTGTGTTTGTGTGTGTGTGTGTGTGTGTATATATACTTAGATTCATTGTGTTGGATTTTCTTTTTTCTTTGTCTTTCAGTCTGAAATTGTAAGGTATCATCTTATTATAGTGGTTAAGAGCCCTTACTTTCCAATAAAACTGCCTTCAGTTGATGCCTGCTTTCTCAACTACTAGCAAGCATTTAAATTTGTAGAGCATACAAACAGCAAGTTCATCATAGATACTTAAATTAGTTAATAAATTGTTTTGGATTCTGACCAGCATGAACAGAAAGCTCAAAGATTAGCTAGCTATATTTTATAATTTTTACCCTTCCACTTAAAATTTTTTTCTAGAAATCAAATAAGTTGATCACTGAACTTTGAAATTGTGTGTTTATTAGTCATGTTTCTTTCCTTCTTTGCTTTTGTTTTGCTGTCTACATTTTTATCAGGCTATTTTATATCTCCCTATCTTTTCTACATCTCTTATCAGGTAACTTTAGTTCAAATATCAATCACCCTCAGATTGTCTAATTTTTTGTGAATTTTTAAAATTAATATCTTTATTTAAACACCTTGATTATAAATATGATTATAGTTGGGTTTCAGTCATGTAAAGAACTCCCCACTTCACCATTGCAACATTCCCATCACCAATGTCCCAAATCTCCCTTCTCCCCCACCCCACCCCCACCTGTACTCTAACAGGCTTTCTTCCTTCTTTCTTTCTTTCTTTCTTTCTTTTTTTCTTTCTTTCTTTCTTTCTTTCTTTCTTTCTTTCTTTCTTTCTTTCTTTCTTTCTTTCTTTCTTTCTTTCTTTCTTTCTTTCTTTCTTTCTTTCTTTCTTTCTTTCTTTCTTTCTTTCTTTCTTTCTTTTCTCTCTCTCTCTCTCTCCCTTCCTTCCTTCCTTCCTTCCTTCCTTCCTTCCTTCCTTCCTTCCTTCCTTCCTTCCTTCCTTCCTTCCTCCCTCCCTCCCTCCCTCCCTCCCTCCCTCCCTCCCTCCCTCCCTTCCTTCCTTCCTTCCTTCTCCCTCCCTGCCTCCCTCCCTCTTTTCTTTTCTTACTTTCTTACTTGGACTGCACCTGGCAGTATTCAGGGCTTACTTACAGATTTCTTGGGACCATATGTAGTGCTGGGGATTGAACACAGGTTGGTCATACATTGTTTTTGTGGGGCAGGGTAGATGCTAAAAGTACTGATGGGTTATTTGGGAGTTATGTTTTTAGTATTTTGAGAAATCTCTATATTGCTTTCCATAGTAGTTTACTCATATAACATTCCCACTAATAATGAGGGTTTTATTTTTATTAATCTTTACCAATATTATTGTCAGACTTTCAATATATCATTCTCATTAGCATGTGATATCTTATTATTGCTTTAATTTGTATCTTTCTAATCATAAGTAATAACATTTCTTTATATTCCTGCTAGCCAGCCATATATCTTCTTTGAGGAAGGAAGTGCTTATTCATCTCCACTTCCTATTTTTTGAGAGGCTTATTGGATTTTTTTAATTGAGCTCTGTGCATATGTTACAAATGCTTTATTAGTATTGTGTGCAAATATTTTATCTCATTCAGTAGAGTGTCTTTATTTTAGGTTTAATTTCTTTTGCCATGTTAATACTTCTTAATTTGATGTAGTAGTATTGTTTATTTTTTATTGTTGTTACATTTGCCTTCATTATTTGCATTAAAAATGTGTGTGATTGGGCTGGAGCAGTGGCACGGAGTGGTAAGATGTCTGCCTTGCCGGTGCTATCCTAGGATGGACTGTAGTTCAATCCTCTGGCATCCCATATGGTCCCCCATGCCGGGAGCGATTTCTGAGCACATAGCCAGGAGTAACCCCTAAACGTCACCAGGTGTGACCCCCCCAAAAAAATAAGCCAGAGATTTGTGTGTGTGTTAATTTTGTGGCCTTCTTCTTTACATATTTGTTTATTGTTGGACTTGCTTTCTTAATTTCTTCTCTTTCATCATTTGTATATGGCAAGATAACACTTTGTATATCAATTTTCTAACTAGCTACTTTGCTATACCCACAGTTCTAATAGTCTTTTATTGGAGTCTTTAGGCTTGTCTTATCTATTTTATTAATCTTCTGGAAAAAAAAAAAACCCTGTATCTCCTAGGTCAAGGGAATTCCCTCAACAATATCACCAATAGTTACTGTGCCTATGCAGGGGAATAAAGAAAAGAAGAAAGAAAAAAAATCACAAAACAATCATTTTTCCCTTGTTTATTTATCGATTGATTGATTTTTTTGATGTCTTTATTTTGGTGTGGAGATTACGGTTGATGTCGCCAATATTTTATTTTATTTTGTCTTGTCTTTCTCTTTCTTTTTACACTCGAGCATGATTTGATTTCAGAACCAAGACTATTGTGTGGTGCCTGTCTTTATTGCTGTAGTGCTCACTGGTTATTTAATTCGATTTTTTTTTCTGTATTGTTGTGGTATTTCAGTTACCTTTTTCACGTCCTCTCTCAGACTGAGGTTGGAAGCCTGGAGGGACTCAGCCCATTTTCAGCGTATTTGACTTTTGACTTCTTTTTTTTTCCCTCTTATTTTGTACCCCAATCTATTGCTTTTCTTGCCTTCAAACAAAACCACATACCTCGATTTTTCTAGCTCTGCCTCTTAAATAGAGGGGGAAACTAGGGAGGGTTCCAGGACCAAACAGATATATGATCACTAATAGTAAGCCAGACAAACAGGGGTTCACTTACTTTAGCAGCCTGGGGGGTGATGGTGGGGTATATGGATTGTAGAAAGGGAATTGGAATGGGGGAGGACATAGTTGGTGATGGGTTATTCCCCTGACTCAATGTTAATATGTACCTAAAATACTACTGTGAAAGATATGTAAGCCATTATGGAAAAAAATTGTGTTTTTAATCAGAAACTTTCTTTGACTTACATGTATTATTATTATATTAATTATGTTATGTGACTATATTATGCTATGTTTGTTTACCACATTATGTTAATCAATTTTGTCTCTTGAATAAATTCTTACAATAATAAAAAAATTGAAAGCAAAAAAAAAGAATTGAGATAATCAAATTTAGAATTTAGAATGAAAGTTGTGTTCCAAGTTATATGTAGATAACTATTAAAAGTCAAATATGAGATTCCAGAGTGATATCACAGTGGGGAGGGCATTTGCCTTGCATGTGATCAATCTGGATTTGGTCTGTGCATCCCATACTGTCTCCATGAGCCTGCCAGAGTAATTTCTGATCACAGAGCCTGAGTAACAAAGGGTGTGGCCTGATTATTTCTCCCACAAATGTAAGTTGAATACAAGACCCAAAACAGTAATACAAGGATAAGACATTTGCTGTGCATGTGGCTGAACAGAGTATTTCCTCCTGAGCACTATTAGGATCCCTGAACCCAGAGAAAGGAGTAAATCCTTGACCACCTCTGTGTGTGTCCCCACAAGAATTAATTTTTAAATTGAAACAAACAAACAATAGTTGTCCTATTTATAAGTTTCTTTCCTTCTTGGACAATATTGATAAATAAAATTTTTTGTAAACTAAGAATTTCTTTTTCTTTTTTTTGCTATTGGATAACTGCATGGATGAAAATACTCTTTTTGTTAGTTTCTTTTGGGGCCATACCTGGTGATGCTAAGGGGTTACTCCTGGTTCTGTGTTCAGGATTTACTCATGGCAGTGCTCAGGGTACCATATAGGATGCCAGAGCTCAAACCTAGCTTGGATTTGTATGAGGCAAACTCTTTACCTACAGTAATATCACTCTGGGCCCTGAAAGTATTATTTAGAATTTTTCATACTGTTTTGCCAATCTTTATAGGTGTCGTATTGTTGATTTTCACAAGTCAACTGGTCCTTTGGGTACACACCCCCGTTTATTTGAATGGATATTGAACTATTATTCTTCAGAGAGGGAAGAAACTCCAAAAGTAGTGTGTACATTCAAGCCTCCTATCTATCTTCAGCATCAAGGTTTGTATAACTCAAAGATAGAAAGTAAAGCTTCATAAGATATTGGCTTTTGCTTTGGAAAAGGTAATTCTGATAATGGGGTGGGAAAAACTAGTTGTGATTGTGTTTGATGTTCAGAACTGTTTTTGTCTTTACAGAGCATTTCTAAATGAAAGATAGTATCCTCAACCCATTCAGGACACTAAGTTCACTCTTCTTTTTTTCCTTCACCCAATACCTTCTTCACCTCTTTCCCCATGTTTCACTATAGTGTGCCTTCTCTTGACCACAGGCTTTAAAATTTTAGCATGTTATTCCATCCTTTACTGCAGCCATTTTGTTAAGCTATTAAGCAGCTATGAAGACAGGAATGCAGCTTTATTTGCCTTGGCATTTCTAGCTGCCTATTAGTGTGTTTGGGATCTAGAGATTTTGATCAGTTTTTGGTGAATCATATGTAATTCCAGGCATACATACATACAGGAAATAAATGTTCCCAATTTCATTGCTTCAGCCTATAAACTATAATGGTTATACCAATACTGAAATTATAGTATGTATATATTGACGTTTGTTTACTTTTTGTTATAACCATGAGGGCTTTTGTTCTATGCTAATTCATCTTTCATTTGAGTGAGAATAATCAATAGGAAAGGGGTAGTAAAAAATATGATAGTGGAGAAGCAGTTTAAAAAAATGTAACAGTGTAATGAAGCCTTGTAGATAAGTAAAATTATACTAAAAAAACTGAAGACTGTGATATAAAACATTTTGTGTTTTATGATTGAGAGAACTCAAATACTTGTCAGAGAGACTGACTGTTCTAAACTTACATATGTGCACATAATGTAAACAGAAAAATGTAAATACATTTAGATGATTAGTTCTACATGGATAACAACCATACATGTTCAGCTGGTACCTTATTTTATGATAGGTCATAGTCGAACTATTGTTGGAATTGAAGAGAGGAAAAACCGAACATTATGTTTACTAATATTTGATCCTGGATGTCCGTCTCGAGAAATGCAGAAACTATTAAAGTCAGATATGGAAGCTAGTAATATCAAGCAACTTCGGAAATTTGTGGGAAATTTAAAACATAAACAATACCAGATTGTGGCAGTAGAGGGCATTCTTTCTCCAGAGGAAAAAGTGGTAAGTACCTAACTATTTATTATAGTTATTATTAAACATCTGATATAAAGAATTTGAAATGTCCTCAGTTTTCCTTCCGTCCCCCTTTCCTTATTTTGCCTCTATGGTAGAATCTCCCACTCCTTTTTTTCATTTTAGGAACTGTTTGCAATAGTTACAGAAAAATCTATCACGCATATCAATTTATCTCCCTTTCTGCACCCAGTGCTTATCCAGAGTGGCCAAAAGGCCCATGAAAAGGTGCTCCACATCTATAATCATCATTATTTCATAAACAATTACTTTTTAAACCCTTTTGATTTAAGCTGGATTTTTCATTAATAGTGTGGATTAGCTTAAAATGTTTGTTTTTTTCATAAACAATTACTTTTTAAACCCTTTTGATTTAAGCTGGATTTTTCATTAATAGTGTGGATCAGGCTTAAAATGTTTGTTTCTAACTTCCTTAATTTGAAATCTGAAATTTTTAGGACTTTTTTTTAATTTTTAGGATTTTATCTTGAAATAAGCCATAGTATTTTTAATTGTAATCATAGTTGATGTTGGCTTCTTGCTTGCAATTAATGCGATTTTTAAATTTTCTTTTCTAGGCTAGGAGACAGGCTTCTCAAATCTTTACATCTGAGAAGATTCCTTGAAGAATCACGTACTTCAGTGATTATGGATTATATTTTCCTAAACTGGATACAGCATATTAAAAATGTGGGACTTCTCTAATAAGTCCCCATATACTTTCATTTCTGAAATGTTTATATTATGCTTTTAATATCTGATTATTTAGTTATCACGTCAATAAAATATTTGCATTATGTATATTTATTTTCTCTCAAATAGTTGATTTTAATTTGCTGATGCTTAGTTAACATGATTACAGTTGTGTTAACCTTCAGGGTTTTCTATGTACAAAGTTTCTATACCTTCACCACCATGAAAAATGCCCTTGGCCCTCCAACCTTTCCCTTATGTGACTTCTCCTCTGCCTCTGCTTTCCCCCTCATTTTCTCTAATCACACAGAGGTAGAATAATCTTCATTATGTAAATAAAGATTTGTATAATTGGTTACCAAGGTTTTTAGAGTCTCATACTTTTAACCCATGAAATTTATCTGGTAAAAAGAAAACAGTGATAACAAGAAAACCTTATGGAGTTTTAATATTGTATGTTGGGGAGAGTTTGGGTGACACCTAATAGAGCACAGAATTACTCATGGCTCTATACTTGCTGGTGGTGTTTGAGGATTCATGTCCTCCTGGGAATGAGGTCAGCATATGCATGGTACCTTAATCCTTATATCTCTGGCTCTATATTTTAAACATCTTTTTTAAATTTTAAACTAATTTTGGTTGAACTGTCTATAAATCAATATTCTAAGTGATTCATATCTTGACAAATTAAAATATTTAATCATATTTAATACCAAGTTTTTCATAATTGATATTAGGGAAAACAGTGTGATCATGTTATGCTAGCAATTGAATTTGTAATTTAAGTATCAGGTGAGTATACCCCTAAGCATTTTCTTTTTATGGTTCCAATGTGATCTGAGTTTAGGCTATAACAAATAATAGTCATTGTATTCTACTTTTATATTTTTCCTACTAGGAAAGGACAAATTATAGATGAGGCCAGTATCACAAAATACCATTAACTTAATGATATATTTTTAATTGTATTTAGTGAAAATAACCCTATTCAAGATTTAGATGACAGACCCCAGTAATTGTGTAAAACAAGCCTTGATATTTTTAATTACTCTCCTTAAGTCTGTGTTTATAATTTTTGTTCTCTCATGGCTATCCCCACTTTACTTATCATAGCAATTATTTCTTGCATTTGATTGAAAAGTATGAAATAGGGACTCCAGAGATAGCAAAGCAGTAGGACGTTACCTGGCCAACCCAGAATGGGCAGTGGGTTCAATTCACAGCATCCCCTATGTCTGCTGAGCCTGCCTTAGTGCAGAGCCAGGAATAAACCCTGAGCACTGCTGGGTTTGACCCCAATCCCTTCCCCCCAAAATGTGAAATACTACTGTGACTTTCATTAGGGAAAGTAAAATATATATTATTTTAGTAAAATAAATTTTTCCACAATTATTTTCTAGGAAAATTTTCAGATTTTATATATGTATATATGCACATATATACATATACACATATATATAATCAAATTTTATTTCTAAAATCCTTATATGTTCCCTGTGAATTAAAACTTTCTGCTTATTTGGGTAGGATGGATAACTAATGTCATAATCAACTAATATACATTCAGTTGAAATTGCTTTACCTTTAACACTATCACTCTCATATGGCATGTTGTTATAGATCATTATATTGATCATATCATCTTAAATATAAGAAATATATATTAGGGGCCAGTGAGGTGGCGCTAGAGGTAAGGTGTCTGCCTTGCAAGTGCTAGCCAAGGAAAGACCACGGTTCGATTCCCCCGGCGTCCCATATGGTTCCTCAAGCCAGGGGCAATTTCTGAGCACTTAGCCAGGAATAACCCCTGAGTATCAAATGGGTGTGGCCGGAAAAAAAAAAAAAAAAAAAGAAATATATATTGAAGAAAATTTATTTTGAAAATTTATCCCCTTTAAAGAATTATAAAAATGGAACTTCATTTGAATGACTATAACTATCCTTAAGGAACTGATTAATGAGGAAGGGTTTGGGTGGGGGTGCTGACCTTCAGGCTTCAGCTCTTGAAGATCTCTTTCCTTCCTGGGAGCCCGGGAGTGTTTGCCACCATGGGGGAATGGCAGTACAAGAGGTGCTGGCTTCAGGAAGTCGCAGGCAACTTTCCTTTCTACCCCTGTCTATTTTGAAAACCGTATGGGGCTAGTGTCCCCTTGCAGAATGTATAGATCATTTTTTGGATATAATTGGGTTTAGTCCGTCATATACAGAATGTCTATGTTGTATAATTTCCTTCCGCCTTGGCTCACGACCCAAAGCTCATTTTTAGTCCTTTACTCCCTCACTCCCATGGCCTATTACCTCACATTTAATCATTTTTACCCCTCAATTCTTGGCTACCCATGAAACCATTATTACTCCTCACCCCAAGCCAACTGCCAACCAGCTACCAAAGTGAAAAAAAATAGAGTCAGGCTGCAAAGAAACCAGTACTCTTTTCCTACCTATCTACTCTCAGCATCTGCCTGTCCTCCACCTTCCTTCACTGTGTAAACTGGTTGCTACCATACTTGGTTTCTGACTTAGTTCCACTCAAAAGGCATTTTCTTGAAATGCTAGTAGCAATTTGCTTGCAGGGGCAGAATGCTCCACATCTGATGGTGAGGTGAAAAAGGAGGATGCTCTACATCCTTTGAAGAAACAGAAACCCAGAATCCTTCTGGCACAGAAACAAGAAACTTACTGAAACCTGACAACAATGACAGCTAATGTTTGAATAAAACTTCACCACAGAAAATGACTAAAGGGCTGGACAACCTAGTATGTCTGAAACCCCAGAGTTGGTCTTATGCCAGAGTATGGGATATGGTTCTCTTTGTATTCTAGGACAAGAGTTTTTTTTTTTTTCACATTTTATTCATACTTTTGCTGCACCTATGCAAAAAAACAACACTTGGCACTCTTTATTTTTTTAAATATGGAATGCTTCACAAACTTGCATGCCATCCTCTGTGCAGGGGCCATGCTAATCTTTTCTGTATCATTCCAATTTTAGTTATATGTTCTGCCGAAGCGAGCCACAACACCTTGCCACTTCTTACACCAACATGTGCCAATTTCTAATATGATATCCTGACAACTGAGGAAATGGGAACAAGTTGATCTCAAGAGCAAGGTTGTCCTATCTCACCAGCTAATGGTAAGTCAAAATCAGAAGACTTGTCACCCTTTGATCTGTGCAAAAGCCAAGATCGCTATCTTCAGATGACTGACTGATACAACCATGACCAGGCAGTGTGTATCCTCAGGACCAATAAAAAAGCCCTAGTCTAGGTTTGATCTATGACCTGTACAACAACCATGATCTCTAATTTCAGAGGTCTGACTGAGGACAATTGCAACTGAAACGGGTCTACTGGAAACATAATGAAAAGACTATCCCAGGGCTCTATCCTAGGATCAGCGCAATGACTAAGACCACCAACTACAGAAGACAGATTAAAAGGACACTGAAGGAACAGAAACTTCCTAGAACCACAATGAAAAAACTTCATCATACTTTGACAAACTCTATGCCACTAAATATGAAAATCTGGAACGAAATGGATAAATTTTTGAACTCATAACCTTCACGGTTGAATAAAGAAGATGTAGCATATCTAAAACACCCCCATCCAATATTGAGGAATTAAAACCGTAATCAAAAATATGCCCCAAAAACAAAAGCCCAGGCCCTGTGGATTCATGAATGAATTCTTTCAAACCTTTCAAGAGGAACTACTACCAATCATGGCTAGGCTCTTTTATGGAATTGAAAAAGGCCAGGAACATTTCCAAATCGCTTTTATGAAGCCAACCATCACCTTAATACCAAAACCAGATAGAGATGCTGCCCAAAAAAGAAAATTACAGACCAATATTCCTGATGAACACAGATGCAAAGATCCTCAACAAAATCCCTGGCGAAAAGGATCCAGTGCCTCATCAAGAAGATCATTCACTTTGATCAAGTAGGTTTCATCCCCAGGAATGCAAGGTGGTTTAACAACACATAAATCAATCCACACTAATACACAACATAAACCAACACACACACAAAAAAAAATCACATGGTCATATCAATAGACGCAGAAAAAACATTTGTTAAGGTTCAACACCCCATTCTTGATGAAAACTCTCAGCAAGATAGGAATAAAAGGAACCTTTCTCAGTATAGTTTAAAGCCATCTACCAGAAGTCATTGCAAATATTATCCTCAATGGAGGATAAACTAAATCCTTCCCTCTAAATTCTGGCACAAGACAAGGCCAGTCCTCTCTCACCACTCCTATTCAACATAGCACTGGAAGTACTGGCTATAGCGATTAGGCAAGAAAAAGATATCAAGGGAATCCAGATAGAAAAGGAAGAAGTCGAGGCCGGGCGGTGGCGCTAAAGGTAAGGTGCCTGCCTTAACCTGCGCTAGCCGTAGGACGGACCGCGGTTCGATCCCCTGGCGTCCCATATGGTCCCCATAGCCAGGACAGCCCCTTCTGAGCGCATAGCCAGGAGTAACCCCTGAGCGTCACAGCGGTGTGGCCCAAAAACCAAAAAAAAAAAAAAAAAAGAAAAACAAAAAAGAAAAGGAAGAAGTCAAGCTCTCACTGCAGTGACATGATACTCTACTTAGAAAACCCTAAAGACCTCTACCAAAAGCTTCCAGAAATAATAGATTCATATAGCAAGTGGTAGGCTACCCTCAGATCAGTAGAATAGGCTTGAGTACTCAGAAAAGGTTCCTCAGACATGTAACCACCTAGTTTTTGATAAAGGAGCAAGAAATCCTAAAACCGAGCAAGGAAAGCCTATTCAAGAAGTGATGTTGGCACAACTGGCTAGCCACTTGCAAAACAGTGAACTCAGGACCCCCCAGCTAACACCATGTACAAAGGTAAAATCCAAATGGATTAAAGACCTTGATATCAGATCTGATACTATAAGGTATAATAGAACAACATGTAGGTGAAACACTCCAGGACATTGAGACTAAAGCATCTTTAAGGAGGGAGACAGCACTTTCCAAACAAGTGGAAGCAGAGTTAAACAGATGGGACTATATTAAGCTGAGAAGCTTCTGCATCTCAAAAGGAAATAGTGCCCAGAATACAAAGGCCACCCACTGAGTGGGAAAATATTATTCACCCATATCTCATCAGATAAAGGACTAATACTCCAAAAATTACGACGGTACTGACAGAATACAAGAAAAAAAACAAACTACCCCATTAAAAAATGGGAAGAAGAAATGAACTGACAACTATTGAAAAAGAAGAAAGACAAATGGCCAAAAGCACATAAAACAGATGCTCACATCAATATCGTCAGGGAGATGCAAATCAAAACTACTATGAGGTACCACCTCATGATACCTGAGATTGGGCACACATCACAATAAAAGAAAAACAAGCAGTGCTGGCAGGGATGTGGAGAGAAAGGAAACTCTTTTTCACTGCTGGTGGGAATAGCCGTCTAGTTCAACCTTTATGGACAGCGATATGGAGATCCTTCACAAACTGGAATTTTGAGCTTCATGCGATCCAGCTATGCAACTCCTAGGAGTATAAGCTGAGGAACACAAAAATACAATACAAAAATCCCTTCCTTACCACCTATATTCATTGCAGCACTATTTACAATAGCCAGACTCTGGAAACAACCAAGATGCCCTTCAACAGATGAGTGGCTAAAGAAACTGTGGTACATATACACAATGGAATACTATGCAGCCATCAGGAGAGATGAAGTCATGAAATTTTCCTATACATGGATGTACATGGAATCTATTATGCTGAGTGAAGTAAGTTAGAGAGAGTGAGAATGATGCAGAATGGTTTCACTCATCTATGGGCTTTAAGAAAAATGAAAGACGTTTTTTAACAGTATCTCAGAGACAAAAGAGATGAAGGCTGGTAGGTGCAACTCATGACATGAAGCTCATCACATAGAGTGATGAGTGTAGTTGGAGAGATGACTACACTGAAAACTATCATAACAATGTGAATGAATGAGGGAATTAGAAAGCCTGCCTCGAGTACAGGTGTGGGGTCATGGGGAGGAGGGAGATACGGGAAATTGATGGTGGGAATCTTGCACTGGTGAAGGGGGTTGTTCTTTACATGACTGTAATCATACAACTATAATCATATTTGTAATCACGGTGTTTAAATAAAGATAATTATAAAAAAAGAAAGAAAGATGAATGAAAAAAAGGAAGGACGGAAGGAAGGAAAAGAAAGAAAGAAAGAAAGAAAGAAAGAAAGAAAGAAAGAAAGAAAGAAAGAAAGAAAGAAAGAAAGAAAGAAAGAAAGAAAGAAAGAAAGAAAGAAAGAAAGAAAGAAAGAAAGAAAGAGAAAGAAAGATGTATTCTCAGAAACAAAATGGGGAGAGGATGTCAGGGATGTTGAGAGGTAAACTGGGAACACTAGTGACAGGAAATGTGCACTAGTGAAGTTTGTTGTACATTGTATTTAACTCAATCTGAACAACTTCATCTGTAAAAACAAAAACTCTATGATGAAACACCTTGTAATCACAGTGTCTAAATAAAATATAAAATAAAATAAATATACTAGCAGCTCTGGGGGCAAAAGGGCGTTATATAGGATGCATGCTGGGAACAGGGGTGGAGGGAGGACAACATTGGTGGTAAGAATGCCCCCGATTCAATGTCACTATGTACCTAAAATACTACTGTGAATGATTTGTAATCACACTTGATCAAAATAAAAATTATTAATAAAAAATAATATAATATATTTTCATATAAGTTTAATAAGGAAAGTCATAAAAATACCTAGCTGTATATAGCAGGTGTATAAAAATAGAATGTCATTAACTTTGTTTGTGTTTTAATTTCTTCTAACTTTTACTTGAAAATGTTGTGTATTGTTTGAATTTAGAATTGAGGTATTTCCTCTTTGGGTTTTTTAGCATATGATCAAAGTGAAAAATAAAATTAAACTCCCAGGGAAATAGAGTAGAGACTTATCTGCACATGCATTTCTGAAGTCAATTGTAAACAAGAAAAAACTAAAAAGAATACAAAAAATTAATGATAAGGCTATGAGTTTATACTCTGCTATCATAAGTCTATTTTCTATAGATTTAAACATAGAAATAGAAAAAGTGTTCAATATCAGTAAATTAGTCGGAAATACTGTGCAATAATTTTTCTGATTTTTATTTTGGGTGGCCAAACTAAAACAATACTCAGGGTTTATTTCTGGCTCTACACTCAGGATTCACTACTCCTTGTGGGTTTTAGGGGTCATATAATGGGAGCCCTTAGTTGGCTACATAAATGGAAGCACCCCTTTTTGACTATTATCTCCATTATATGCTGATGCTCTTGCCAAATAGCACCAGAAATTATATTTCAGATAAGATATAATAACTTAAATACTATAATGTTTGTGTAAAACAAAAGTATAACTTGTATATAATAAACTATATATATAATTATTTTGAGACAGCTTGAAAAATCTGGATAATCATTACAATTGGTAAAGTGTTTTTCTAGCATGACACAAGGGCCAAAATGTATAAAAAATATTGACTATACGGACTTCAAAACAACATGGTAGGAATCTTTCTGGGCCCAAAGTTGTGGATAAAACTGACTCTGCTGGCCTCCTAAGCTCAGCAGACATTTTGAGGCTTCTCCAGGGCTTGCTTCAACCTGGAAACTTCGCTCTTCTCTGGCATTTATCCCCTGAGGGCCTGCCTCAGCTGAGGTGAGTCTTTTCGGGTCACGAGTTGGCAGATAAAGCTGACTCTGCATGGGCCCCTTAAGCCCACCCTCTTAAGGGGTTGACGCAGAGGAGCATGGCCACTCTGCTTTCACTCGTGGCGCACACTCCCCCTAGCCAATGCAATACCAACACAACACGTAGAAACACACACAACACAAGCGGTGACAATGGGGGAACCAACGCAGACCAACATCAGGCACAGAGAATGAAGATGGCACCTCTGAAGACCAACAACTGCCAACCACCTAGTTAGTCTTTTCGGAAAGAAGTTTAGATAAAGTAATATGAAGGAATGCTCACAAACTCAAGAAAGATTAGAATAGAACCACTAATAAGAATCAAGAGATTATGAAGATAGAAATCAGAAAACTCAACAAACTGAAATATCAGGTCAAATAACAGGTCTGAAAAACTCAGTAGATGAATGGAAGAACAAAATGCATGAACTTTCCCACAGGCTAACAGCAGCTGAGGATAGAATTAGTGCGCTGGAAGATGAGATGCATAACAACTCCATACAGCAGAAGAGATTGTAAAAAAAGCCTTAAAGCAAATGATCAGACAATGGAAAAATTACTCAAAGAATATGAACAGATGAAAATAGAAGTCTTTGATAAGCTCAACAGAAACAACTTATCATTGGAGTCCCAGAGAACCAAAAAGAAAATCTCCAGGAAGAATCAACAGTCAAGAATATTATCACAGATAAACTACCAGAGGTAAAGAATACATGTGACCAAATCCTGCATGCTGGAATAGAACCAGCTAAAAGAGACTCCAGGAAAAACATCCAAGACACATCCTAGTCACAATGATGAGTCCCACAGATAGAGATAGAATACTGAAAGCAGCAAGATCAAGAAGGGAAATTACATTCAAGGGAACATCCTTGAAATTTACAGCAGAACTGTCACCAGAAACACTCAAGGCCAGAAGGTAATGGTGGGATATAGTGACAAAACTCAATGAAATAAATGCTTCGCCAAAATACTGCACCCAGCAAAACTCACTTTTAGGTTTGAAGGAACTATACATAGCTTCACAGATAAACAACAGCTCAAAAACATTACAATATCAAAACCAGTCTTAAAATAAAAACTGAAAAATTTACTTTAAAGACAAGACAGACCAAAAAGCACACCAAACTTCTACACAAAGATGACAATAAATCCCATGACAATTATCTTTCTCAATGTCAATGGACTAAATGCACCTGATAAGAGGCACAGAGTGGTGAAATGAATAAAAAAAAAACTGAACCCAACCTTCTGATGCCTACAAGAAACACACCTGAATAGTCAGAATAAAAATAGACTCAAAATCAAAGGATGGAGGAAAATCATACAAGCAAAAAACACCCATAAAATAGCTGGAGTGGCCATACTAATATCAGATGACACAAACTTTATACTCAGAAAAGTTGTAGGGACAAATATGGACACTATGTACTAATCAGGGGATATGTACAGTAGGAAGAAATCACTCTCCTAAACATATATGCACCCATTGAGGGACCAGCAAAGTATTTAATACAATTGTTGACAAATCTGAAAAAGGATACCAATAATAACACAATAATTGTGGGAGAACTCCACACTGGCCTGTCAACTCTTGATAGGTCAACCAGATTGAAACCCAACAAAAAATACTAGACCTGAAAAGAGAAATGGAAGAAAGTAGCCTAATATATATGACACTCCATCCTCAGAAACCTGTATACACATTCTTTTCCAACATACATGGGTCATTCTCCAGAATAGACCACATGCTGATACATAAAACATACCTTCATAAAATCAAGTAGATAGAAATTTTGCAGGCTACCTTTGCTGACCACAAGGCTCTGAAATTAGATGTGAACCACAAAGGAACACACAAGAAAAACTTGAAACAGTTGGAAATTAACAGTCGACTACTGAACAACTCAGTGGGTTTGAATTGAAACTCAAAGAGGAAATCAAAACTTTCCTGGAAACAAATGACCATTGAAAATACAAACTGCTCAGAAACCTATGCGGATACAGAAAAAGCAATACCAAGAGGAAAATTTATAGATTTGCAAGCACACATCACGGAAGGAAGAAGCGAGACCAGACATGAGTAGCTTAATGACACAGCTTAAAAAATTAGAAAATAATCAACACAGAAATAAAAATAGGGAGACAGAGGAAATAACAAAGATGAGAGCAGAAATCCATGAAATGGAAACCCAAAAAACTATTTGAAAAATCAACAAAAGCAGAAGTTGGTTCTCTTTAAAAAATTACAAAACAACAAGATTGATAGACCATTGACAAAACTCACAAAAGAAAGAGACGGGAGAGAAACTTAGATAACGCATATTAGAAATAAAAAGGGGGAGATTACTACAGATACTGCAGAGATTCAAGGGGTATTCAGAGAATACTTTAAGAAACTTTATGCCACTGAATATGAGAACCTGGAAGAAATGGATAAATTTTGAACTCATATAACTTTCCACGGTTGAATAAACAAGATGTAGCATATCTAAACACCCCCACCACTATTGAGGAAATTAAAACCGTAATAAAAAATTTTCCCAAAAACAAAAGCCCAGGCCCTAATGAATTCACGAATGAATTCTTTCAAACCTTTCAAGAGGAACTACTACCAAATCTGGACAGGCTCATTTATAAAATTGAAAAAACAGAAACACTTCTGAATAGCTTTTATGAAGTCAACATCACCTTAATAACAAACCCAGATAGAGATGCTGCCAAAAAAAGAAAACTACAGAATATCCCTGATGAACACAGATGCAAAGATCCTAAACAAAATCCTGGAAAACAGGATCCAATGCCTCATCAAGAAGATCATTCACTATGATCAAGTAGGTTTCATTCAAGGAATTCCAGGATGGTTTAACATCCATAAATCAATCAACATAATACACAACATCAACAACAAGAAAAAGAAAAATCACATGATCATATCTAATAAATGCAGAAAAATACATTTGATGATTCAACCACTCATCTCTTTTTTTTTTCTTAGTTTTGGGCCACACCCGGCGGTGCTCAGGGGTTACTCCTGGCTGTCTGCTCAGATATAGCTCCTGGCAGGGCACGGGGGACCATATGGGACACCGGGATTCGAACCAACCACCTTTGGTCCTGGATCGGACTGCTTGCAAGGCAAACAACCGCTGTGCTATCTCTCCGGGTCCCTCAACACTCATTCTTGATGAAAACTCTCAGCAAGATGGGAATCGAAAGGAACCCTTTCTCAAATATAGTTAAGGCCCATCTACCACAAGCCAATGGCAAGTATTATCCTCAATGGGGAAAACTAAAGCTTCTTCCCTCCTCTAACCTCTGGCACAAGACAAGGCTGTCCTCTCTCACCACTCCTACTCAACGTAATGCTGGGATCCTTGCTATAGTGATTAGGCAAGAAGAAGATATCAAGGGAATCTAGATAGGAAAGGAAGAAGTCAAGCTCTCACTGTTTGCAGATGACATGATTCTCTACTTAGAAAACCTTAAAGACTCTACCAAAAAGTTTATAGAATTAATATTCATATAGCAATGTGGCAGGCTACAAAATTAACATGCAAAAATCAATGGCCTTTTCATACATCAATAATGATAGGGAAGAAATGGACATTAAGAGATTAACCCCATTCACATTAGTGCCACACAAACTCAAATATCTTGGAGTCAACCTGACTAAAGATGTGAAGGATCTATACAAATAAAACTATAAAACACTGCTCCAAGATATAAGAGAAGACACACGGAAATAGAAACACATACCCTGCTCATGGATTGGCAGAATCAAAATCATTAAAATGGCAATACTTCCAAAAGCATTGTACAGATTTAATGTGATTCCTCTAAAGATACCCATGACATTCTTCAAAGAAGTGGATCAAACACTTCTAAAATTTATTTGGAACAATAAACACCCTCGAATAGCTAAAGCACTCCTTGGGTAAAGAAATATGGGAGGCATTAATTTCCCCAATTTTAAGCTGTATTACAAAGCAATAGTTATTAAAACAGCATGGTATTGGAATAAAGACAAACCCTCAGATCAGTGAAATAGGCTTAAGTACTCAGAGAATGTTTCCCAGACATAAAACCACCTAGTTTTTGATAAAGGAGCAAGAAATCCTAAATGGAGCAAGGAAAGTCTCTTCAACAAGTGGTGTTGGCACAACTGCCTAGCCACTTTCAAAGTAGCAAACTCAGTCCCCCAGCTAACACCATGTATGAAGGTAAAATCCAAATGGATTAAAGACCTTGATATCAACTCTGAAACTATAAGGTATATAAAACAACATATAAGTAAAACACTTTATTGAGACTAAAGGCATCTTTAAGGAGGAAACAGCACTCTCCAAACAAGTGGAAGCAGAGATAAACAGATGGGTCTATATTGAGAAGCTTCTGCACCTCAAAAGGAGAAGTGCCCAGAATACAAAAGCCACCTATTGAGTGGGAGAAATCTAGTCACACAATACCCATCAGATAAAGTACTAAATCCAAAATATAGAAGGTATTGACAGAACCTATACAAGAAAAAAATCTAACCCATCAAAAATGGGGAGAAGATAATAAAGAGACACTTCATAAAAGAAGATAATGCAAATGACCAAAAGGCACATGAAAAGATGCTCCACATCACCAATCGTCAGGGAGATGCAAATCAAAACTACTATGAGCTACCCACCCTCACAACCACCTGAGATTAGTCACACATCACCAAAGAAGGGAAACAAGCAGTGCTGGCGGGGATGTGGAGAGAAAAGGAATTCTTTTTCACTGCTGGTGGGAATGCCGTCTAGTCCATCCTTTATGGAAAAGCAATATGGAGATATCTCCACAAACCTGGAAATTGAGCTCCCATAGATCCAGCTATACCACTCCTAGAATAGACCTGAGGAACACAAAAATACAATACAAAAATCTCTTCCTCACCACCTATATTCATTGCAGCGCTATTTACAATAGCCAGACTCTGGAAACAGCCAAGATGCCCTTCAACAGAAGAGTGGCTCAAGAAAACTGTGGTACATATACACAATGGAATACTATGCAGCCAGTCAGGAGAGATGAAGTCTTATGAAATTTTCCTATACATGGATGAACATGGAATCTATTATGCTGAGTGAAGTAAGTTAGAGGGAGTGAGAAAGACGCAGAATGGTTTCACTCATCTATGGCTTTTAAGAAAAATAAAAGACATTTTTAGCAGTATCTCAGAGACAAGAGAGATGAGGTCTTGTTGGTGCAGCTCATGACATGAACCTCACCACATAGATTGATGATTGCAGTTAGAGAGATAACTAAACTGAGAACTATCATAACAATGTGAATGAATGAGGGAAGTAGAAAGCCTGTCTCAAGTACAGGTGTGGGTGGGGTGGAGAGGAGGGAGATCTGGGAAATTGGTGGTGGGAATCTTGCACTGGTGAAGGGGGGTGTTCTTTACATGACTGTAATCATACAACTACAATCATATTTGTAATCACAGTGGTTAAATAAAGATAATTTAACAATAAAAAATAAAAATAAAGGTGCCAGTGAGGTGGCTCTAGAGGTAAGGTGTCTTCTTTGCAAGTGCTAGCCAAGGAAGGACCATGGTTCAATCCCCCAGTGCCCCATATTGTCCACTCAAGCCAGGGGCAATTTCTGAGCACTTAGCCAGTAGTAACCCCTGAGCATCAAATGGGTGTGGCCTAAAAAAAAAAGAAAAAAATTAACTTACTAAAAAAAATCATGGTAAAAAATTTTGAAATATGAATTCTACATAATATATAATTAAAATATGCTTTAGCAAAATATTTGCGAAATATTTGCACTAAATATCTTCTAAAATCATAAAATAAAAGAAAACTAGAGAAAATTAATAGAAAGTATAAACATCTAAGAAAGTATAAACAGTTATTAAAAGTTTTAGAAATATGCAAGTGTGTAAAACTACATTCAAGTTTATTAAATTTAAATATGTGCAAATTATTGGTAATTCCAAGATTTGGAAAGCATATGAAAAGAAAATGTCTTACTTGCATTTGATGTAAGATAAATTGATAGTTCATGAAAGCAAATAGATAACACCAAAGAACAATAACTTAAAAATCTTTGGAAAAGTCCATTTTAGAGAAACAGTTCACCAGAAAACAAGGGTAAATATATCTGCATTTATTTTCTTTGCTACAAATGCTATCCATCAATATTTCTTAAATTATTTGAATCACTATGTCATGAAATTCTACTGAAAATTTTCAAATAATATTCTTATTGGATAATATAAAAAATTATATGCATTTTGTGATTAGAAATAAAAATGTGTGTGGTAAGAATTTGTTTTAGCATAAAATTTATATATATATATATATTATATATCTATATATATATTATATATATATATACTATATATATACTATATATATAGTCTCCCAAGTGATGGGAAGGAGACCACAAGCCCATTTCAGAAAATATATGACCCAACCGGTTATCAGTTTAATGAGGAGCCTGAGCATATAGAGTTGTTCCATGCTCAGTTATTTCCAGGACTGCTACAGTAATCCTGGAGAACATGTGTTGCAAGCAACCTACCCCCATACCTATGTCTCAAGTTCATAATATATATATAGAAATTATAAGACTGAATAGTCACTTTAAAGGGCTTTATATGAGTCCATATGGAAAAAAAGACTGGCAAGTATTTTTGTTTGTACCAAAAGCAATTTCTATGACATACTTTTGCTTTTTTTTCTTGAGCACATTTGGTACTAAATAATATGGTAGATGGGTAGAGAATAGGCGAGGTGTAGGTCTTTGGTGGAGTCCATCTTGGCGATGTTGTATTCTAGGAAGGGGGCTAGGTCAATTGTTTCCATACTTTTGAGTTTGTGTATGATGTTTCTCAAAATTAATCAAGCTCAATATCTGTTGAGTCCAGACAGTACCTTTGGAAACAAACTTTTTAAACTGAATTAATTTAATTTCTTTTACTTTTTTTTTTTTGAAACCCATTGTGATCTCACAGTCCTTCATAGTAGAATTTCAGATCTACAGTGAATCAGGAACATGCTCATCACCAGTGCTGACCCACTCCACCAATAATCCTAGAGTTCATTCTATACCATCACCTTTTGCCCCTAGCATGCTAGGGTAAAAGAGCAATTTAAGCTTAATTTTTATGTTTCTTGGAGTTAATTTTTAATACTTATTTACTTGCTTTTGATGAAGCAAGAAAATATTTATTCAAATGTATTTTGAAAGATTCAAGGTGAGAGAGAGCAGTACATGTTCTTGAGAAAACAGACTTCTCTAGAGTGAAATAAGCAAGCAAAGAAACAGAGAAATGAGATATTTGTTCAAGGGAGAACACTGGCTTCAAGAGCAAGCCTCTGAGTTAATTTTTAATGGTAAGTGTCACTATTAAATAATATATTGCTAAGGCACTTTGAGCTTTTAATTTATTGTATGCATTTTGTAGACTTATAAATATATCTAAGCTTGTTAATAACTTACATTAAAATTGAAATTATAATTAAAAAAGTTCACTTTTCTCTTTGGACAATCATTGTTCTCTAATTCCTTTACAGGAACTCATACTAATCCTTCAACTTCCTAATTTTATATATTTATTCAAACTTCCTTTTTTTAAGTTCTATGGGGCTTTATTCTTTTTACATTTCTATGGGACTCCCTTTCTTTTTATTTTTCCTTTATAACATATATAAGTAAATTAAGAGTTCATGGTCCATTTTAAATTTAATATTTCTGTTAAACAAAAACAAGACAGGAAACACATACATAAAATTTATGGGAATAGTTCATTTTTATTACCAGGACAGAGGGAAGATTGCTAATATGTGGCTCAAAACCCTGAATTACCAGATTTGGGGTATGTAATTATGAAGATATCATCATCTCTAATGTCAAAATTCTCAAGATTTTCTAGTAGTTCAATATAAACTCTTTTACATATAAAATTGTATCCTTTAAAATTCAGTAAATATGTATGTGTCCATAATTATTCTCCTATAAATTCAAAAAGAGAAAGTCCTTTACACATACTTAGAACTGAATGATTTTCTTGAACTTACTAAGTACTTATAAGTACTGCAAGCTACATTTATGCCTGGCATTTATTGTGTACTATTTAAGGAAACTCTGTAGAGGTATTATTAATAATATGTTAATAAAGAGGAATCTAAAATAATTGTAAAGTAAAACAAGGGAAATATTATCTCCCTTTTAAGAAAAAAAGTCAAAAAAAGAAATTGAGGTCCTTCCTTTCCTTCCTTCCTTCCTTCCTTCCTTCCTTCCTTCCTTCCTTCCTTCCTTCCTTCCTTCCTTCCTTCCTTCCTTCCTTCCTTCCTTCCTTCCTTCCTTCCTTCCTTCCTTCCTTCCTTTCTTCCTTCCGAGACAAGATGGGATGCCGGGGGGATCAAACCCGGTCTGTTCTAGGTTAGCGTGTGCAAGCAAGGCAGACATCCTTCAGCTTCAGCCACCGCTCCGGCCCCTCTTTCTCTTTCTTTTTCTACTGTTCTATATTTTTCTCCCTTTCCTTTCTGTTTTTCATCCTTTTAATCTCTTTTTTCTTTTATTTTCTCTTTACTTCGAAAATAATCGTTTACTCTGAAAGACTCTTCTTAGGTTTTGGCATGTGACTCAATAAATAATGGGACAAAATCTGCATGAGATATAAGTTGCTATAACTTTTAAATGTTATCCTCATATGTATGGTTCCATGTTATTTTTATAGTAAAAGTCGTATTTTACTAGAATTTTTATTTGTTCAAAATTTTATAATTTAATTAAGAAAACAAAATAAAAAAGTTATAAAAGCATCCAAAGCACCAGGACAGTTAAAATTAGCATCAATTTTTTTCTATATTACAATTACTAAACTTAGAAAAATACTGAGATTAGTATTACTCGTTAGTAATACTAATTACTATTAGTATTAGTAATAGTAACTACTAATACTAGAAATTCCTAGAAAGCTGCTTTTGAATAAATAAATTTCATAAATAAGATTAAGAAATATAAGTTGAACAGCATATATTTCAGTAAATCCCTTAGAAGATTAAATATTTAAGTAACTTAGAAATTTAGAATTAATTTCAGAATAAAACTTTATTTTAATTTTTATGCAACAGTATTTTTAGTAAGAATTCCCTTTTCTAAATCATAAACACATGTACAGAATCAAAAGTTCTGGGTAGGGGCCGAAGAGGTGGCGCTAGAGGCAAGGCATCTGCCTTGCAAGTGTTAGCCTAGGATGGACTGCCATTTGATTCCCTGGCGTCCCATATGGTCCTCCTAAGCTAGGGGCTATTTCTGAGCGCATAGCCAGGAGTAACCCCTGAGTGTAAAATGGGTGTGGCCCCAAAACAAATAAACAAACAAACAAAAAAGTTCTGGGTAATATGATACAGAAACATCATTGAATAATTTTACCACACCATAAGTATTTATGCTATTACAGTAAATTGATTTTAATAGATATTTTTATCTCAGCCTCCAGAGAAAAATTTTTAGAATTTCACTTGGATTCTATTGAAAAGATCTAGCTAAACCCATCTAACCAGTAAAAAGTTTTCCTACTACCAGTTAAATCTAAGTTACTATCTAGTTACATACAACTAAGTAAGGATAGAATAAACTTATGATAAATCACTGCAAATAGTGAATAGAAGTAGATGGAAAACAATTCTGGCAATGTCATGATGAATCATTCAGAAAAACTTAGAGAAATAGGGTTTTAGAGTATTATGAGTGAAAATTCATAACATGGTCTTATGGAAAAGTCTCTAAGTAGACATTGCAGTTGCACTGATGGCAAGGATAGAGTTAAATATGATGACATGACATCTGATACCTTATATTGTTAACCACACTCCCCAAACCACCAATTCCAGACTTCCAAACTCTGGAAGAATAGAGGAAATAGAGCCAAGCAGCTCACACAGAATGAACATTGCTAAAGAGCACCTTTTTATATTGTGTATCTCTATCCTGTTTAGTCTCACAAGAGAATTATAAAGCTGAAGTATTTTAAAAACAAAACATTGATGTAATGGGAAGTATATCTACATGGAATTTTGGTAGTGATATTTCTTGCATTCTGATGTCTAAAGCTTAAAATATTATTTTGAGTGTGAAGTGAATGTGATAACCACTATACTATGAAAACTCATTAGGAAACTTGCCACAAAGGAGAGTACAGTAGAGAAGGACCACTATAAAAATAATAGTTGGAAATGATCACTCTGGACATGAACTGGATGCTGAAAAGAGGCAAAGTGATGTGTTTGATACCCCTTCAATAACCATATTGCAAACATCAATGTTTAGATAGTACAAAAGGAAGAGCAAGAGAATGAGTGAACAAGAGAAGGCTGTCTGTCATCAAGGCAGGCAAGAGGAAGGACAGGAGAAGGTTAAGAGCCAAACCGGGAAACTTGTGGGAAATGTGCATGGTGAAGGGATAGTTGTTGGACATTGTCTGATTGAAAATAAATCAGGAACAAATTTGCAACTGTATCTCCTAGTTATTTAATTACAATTTATTTTAGGAAAAGAAAACATCTTTTGGAATAATGGATATTTCCCATAATTTTTACTGTGTTTTGGCGAAAGAGAGGGTCTAGGTGATACAGAGGGAGCTTGAGGTCACATTAACCAGTTATTCTCAGCCAACCCATGGCTGACACTGTGATGTAAGAGGAACTATGTGGTACTATGTCCAAGCACCAAGCTAGATGTCTACTCTAACGAATCTGCTATCTGCCAGCCCACTTTTTATGCTTGTGCTGAATTTGGGAATAAAGTAACAAGAAACACAGAATATTGGAGTTAAAGGAAGTCATGTTGTATGTTGAGAGAATTCTAATGGCAGAATGTAAGTCTACCCTTTATTACTCACAGTTTGCAGATCTGTTGAAGCTAAATACTCTTCTGATATAATTTTTAGGATGTTCAAAATGGACATATTGCAGAGATATATAAACTCCCTGTAGAATTTTCTTGGCCAATAAGAAGTATTTGAAGCAGTCAGCAGGTAGCTCAATTTTGATGAACACATTGAGTAAGATTTTGTTGACATTTGGAAAAGCTAATCAGTTTTCCAGATAAACAACAATGTAATAAAAAACTTTTAGTTCTATAAAATAACTGCAAGTAAGTATTGCTTAACTATGACAACTATACACAAAATAAAATGCACTTTAAAATTATAGCAACAACTTCTTTGGTACAAAGTTTGTCACAAACAAATTTTTAGACACCTCAGGGTATGGCTTATTCATTAAATTTTGCATCATCCAAAGAGAAACTATAGATATTTCTAAGAATATTGTATGTAGTTTCCGATGTATGTACCTTCATTTTCCAAGAAAACACAGCACTGTAGTATTGAAGTGATGTCTCTCTACACTTATTTTATTTAAAGTGACATTGCCAAATGCAACAAATTTGGTGTTGTTTGCTGGTTTGTTTTGATTTTGGGGATATACCTGGCAATCAGTACACGAGACATACAGCTATCTCTGTTCTCAGAGATCACTACAGGTCAGTTGCAGATGACCTAATGTGGTAACAGGGATTGATCTGGGTTGAGTGTGCAGGCCAAGATTTTAGCCATGGTACTATTTCTATAGCCTTTAGACAATTTTGAAAAGTTCTATGATAATTGGCATTTTTCTCAGACCTGTTCTATAATGTCCCTTGGAATTTACTTTCTTCTGTCATCTGCTGCCCTCATAAGCTGCTCTTTGAGAGTTGTTTTCAGATTTCATTTTAGCATGTAATTTTACCCCAGGGTAGAAATTTTATCCTTTAAATTCATACCTTTTCAGTAGTATTTAAGGTAATTAGTCTGATAATCATTGAATATCTTGTTTCAATTAGTGTTTATGTTTTAACAACCCTTTATTTGGTCAGTTACACACATGAAGTTCATAAATATATGAGATAGGTTATTAGTCCAGAACTTAGATTTTAGTGTAAATTTTCATAAAAATTATCAAGAGAACATTTGCATATCAGATAAAATTCCCATTCTCTCTCCCTTAACTAATCTCTACCAATAGCAGTATGAACAATACTATACATATATTCCCTGCAATACAATTACTTTCCTTATTTCTACACCAAACAATAAGCACATTTAACTCCTGAAAATGTTACTAATATTTTTGTTTTTATAAACTCTGCAAGGCTTAGAAAAATAGCAATTTTATAAATGTAGAAATGTTGTAGAGTGGTTTTTTTTGTTTTGTTTTCTGTTTTTTTTTTTGGGGGGGAGTAGGTGCCACGAGCTATGGTGCTCATGGGAGCATTTGAAGTGCCTGGAATCAATCCAAGTTCTGTTCAGTCGCGATTGTCAAAGTTAGTTGTCTGGAATTAGAGATCTTGGTTTTTGTACAAATTCTAGGCTAAAGTCTAGGTTAGGGTCTTTCTAATTGGTCCCAGGAAAAGTTCTGCTCAGTTGTGTTTGTAATAGTCAATCTTCGGTAATTAGAGATCTTAGTTTTTGTGCGTATCAAAATCAGAGTGTCTTCTGATTTCATCTTACCATTAGGTGATGAGGTAGGGTAACCTGCTCTTAGATCAAGTTGTTGCTGTTTCCTCATCGTCAGGATGTCTTATCAACCTAGTGCAAGTTGGTGCCAGAGCAGTATTAGGAACTCCCTTGGAGGAGTTTTGTTCCTGATGCTATTGCAGGGAAATGTGTCATTTCTATGGTGCATGATTGGACAGTCGCTGTCCAATCACATGTAGTCTGAGTCGAGACACCATGACATATGTTTAGGGTGGGAGATGCCCCTCTAAAAAAAAATTTTTTTTTTTTTGGTTTTTGAGTCACACCCGGCAGTGCTCAGTGGTTACTCCTAGCTCTGGGCTCAGAAATCACTCCTGGCAGGCTCTGGGGACCATATGGGATGCCTGTATTCAAACCACAGTCCTTCTACATCTAAAGCAAACACCTTACCACTGTGCTATCTCTCCAGCCCCAAATTTACAGGGTTTTATAAATTTATAAAAATTTACAGGTTTTTATCTTTAGTAGGTAAGAGCTTATTTCTATACATAAGATTTTTCTGTTTTCAGTATTCTGTGCAAAAGGAAACAAAAATTCCCTAGAATTCAAATTGCATTTATTCAAAACAGGCTATAGAATCTCTGTGCGCTGGTTTTAACCTGAGCTTTTATCCCAAGTAAGATTCTTTCTTCTAGAGTTTCATAGCAAGCAGAACCCAAATAAGTGAAATTAAAATAAAATTATATAGAGAGAATAAAAAATATTTTAAAAAATTAAGAACAAAGAATAAAAAGGGATTTAGGAGGCTACTTTTATATTTGGAAATAAACACACTAAGAGGCATAAATATTAAGATATTATTGGGAGGCAGAAAGATCCAGAGACTATTTGCATCTCACACCATGGTCTTGTTGGGTTTGAGAAATGCTTTGCAGTAATAAGGGATCAGGTAGTATCCTTGAGCTGGGCCTCCTTCTGGGGCTAAATCCGGTAACATGCAACAGTACACATTTAGAGTGTGTTTGTCAGGGGAAGTGCCACAGAGAATGAGTCTGCAGGAGTGGTGATTGAAGCTTCTTGCTGGGGCCTGTGATAAGGGACTCAAAGGGTGTCCTTTCATTCTGGGAGATGGGTGGTGACTAATTTGGGTTGACAGTTAGTCTTGGTATCTAAAGAGTAAGAACTAAGAGAAAAGATGGGGAGGATTAGGGAAATAATAGGATATAAAGAAGGATATAAGGATATCCTTATATCCTAATATCCTAAATATAAGATATAAGGATATTGGAAGGGGAGAGAGGTTAATTTATAAAAGGGGCTCTATACAGTGTAGGCATGGATTATTTTCAGTAAAGGTTGGGCAGACAAAGAAGAGTCCACTGTATACAAACTCAAACACACCTTGGACAGATATTAGAAATTGAAACTGTAATCAAATATCTGCCCAAAAAGAAAAGCCCAGGCCTAGATGGATTTACTAATAAATTCTTTCAAATCATTCAAGAAGAGCGGTACTACCATTCCTAGCCAAGCTCTTCCATGAAATTGGAAAAAAAACGGGAACACTCCCAAACAGCTTTTATGAAGCCAACATCAACTTGATACCCAAAACAGACAGAGGATGCTGCCAAAAAAGAAAATTAGAGACTAATATCCCTGATGAATGCTGATACAAAGATCTTCAACAAAATCCTGGAAAATAGGATCCAACCATAATCAAGAAGATCATACACTACACCAAGTAGGTTTCATCCCAGAATGCAAAGGAAGGTTGTAACATCCATAAATCTATCAACATCATACCATACGTCAACAACAATAAAAAATAACAAATCTCTTGATCATATCAATAGATTGCAGAGAAAGCATTTCATAAGGTCCCAACACCCATTCTTGATCAAAAACTCTCAGCAAGATGGGAATGAAAGGAATCCTTTCATCAATCTAGTTGAAGCCATCTACCACAAGCCAATGCGCAAATATTATCCTCAATGGAGAAAAACTAAAAGCCTTATCCTCTAAATTCTGGTGCAAGACAAGGCTGTCCGCTCTCACCACTCCCTCTTCAACATATTACTGGAAGTGGTTGCTTATAGCAATCAGGCAAGAAAAAAATATCAAGATAATCCAGATAAGAAAGGAAGAAGTCAAGCTCTCATTGTTTGCAGACGACATGATACCTACTTAGAAAACCCTAAGCAACTCTACCAAAAAGCTTCTAGAAAACAATAGATTTATACAGCAAGGTGCAGGCTACAAAATCATACCTACAGAAATCAATGGCCTTTTTATACACTAATAATGATAGGAAAGAGATGGAAGTCAGGAAGCAAATCCCATTCACAATAGTTCCACACAAACTCAAATATCTTGGAGTCAACTTGAACACAGACGTGAAACGACCTATACAAAGAAAACTATAAAGCCCTGCTCCAAGAAATAAGAGAGGACCACACGGAAATGGGAAACACATAACCTGCTCATGGATTGGCAGGATTAACATCATTAAAAATGGCAATACTCCCCAAAGCATTATACAGATTTAATGTGACCCCCCTAAAAATACACATAAACACCCCCGAAAAGCTAAAAAACTCCTAGGGAAAAGGAAAATGGAGGCATTACTTTCCACAACCTTTAAACTGTACTACAAAGCAATAGTTATCAAAACATCATTGGAATAAAAGACAGACCTTCAGATCAGTGGAATAGGCTTGAGTTCTCAGAGAACGTTCCTCAGACATACAATTACCTAATTTTTTGACAAAGGAGCAAGAAATCCTAAGTGGAGCAGGGGAAAGTTTCTTCAAAGTTGTAATGGCAGAACTGGTTAGCCACATGCAAAAAAGCGAACATAGACCCCCAGTTAACATCATGTACGAAGGTAAAATCCAAATGGATTGAAGACCTTGCTATCAGACCAGATACCATAAGGGTAATATAGAACAACACGTCGGTAAAAACACTCCATGACATTGAGAACTAAAGGCATCTTCAAGGAGGAAACTGCACTTTCCAAACAAGTGGAAGCAGAGATAAACAGATGGGAATACATTAAACTGAGAAGCTTCTGCACCTCAAAAGAAATAGTGCCCAGGATACAAGAGCCACCCACCAAGTGGGAGAAACTATTCCACACAACAACCCTTCAGATAAGGGGCTATATCCAAAATATACAGGGCACTGACAGAGACTTTACAAGGAAAAAATCTAATCCCATAAAAAAAATGGGGAGAAGAAATTAACAGAACACTTTGATAAAAAAAAAAAAAAAGAAATACAAATGGCCAAAAGGCACATGAAAAAATGCTCTTCATCACTAATCATGAGGTAGATGCAAATCAAAACAACAATCAGATACACCTCACACTACAGAGATTGGCACACATCACAAATGAGAACAATCAGTGCTGGCTGAGATGTGGAGAGAAAGAACTCTTATCCACTGCTGGTGGGAATGCAGTCTAGTCCAACCTCTATGGATAAGTGAATTGGAGATTTCCTCCAAAAACCTGGAAATTGAGCTCCCATTCGACCCAGCTATTCCACTCCTAGGGATATACCCTAAGAACACAAGAATACAATACAAAAACCCCTTCCTCACACCTATATTTATTGCTAGCACTAATTCACAATAGCCAGGCTCTGGAAACAACCAAGATGCCCTTCAACAGACGAATGGCTAAAGAAAACTGTGGTACATATACACAATGGAATATTATGCAGCTGTCAGAGAGATGAAGTCATGAAATTTTCCTATACATGGATGTACATGGAATCTATCATGCTGAGTTAAATAAGTCAGAGAGAGAGAGAGAGAGAGAGAGAGACGCAGAATAGTCTCACTCATCTATGGGTTTTAAGGAAATAAAAGTCATTTTTTGTAACAATCCAGAGACAATGAGAGGAGGGCTGGAACACCAGCTCAACTCCATGAAGCTCACCACAAAGCAGTGGTGAGTACAGCTATAGAAATAAATACACAGAGAACTACCCATAATTAAGTGAATGATGAGGGAACTGGAAAGCCTGTCTGGAGTTACAGGTGGGAGTGAGGTGGGATGGAGGGAGATTTGGGACACTGGTGGTGGGAATGTTGCACTGGTGAAGGGGGTGTTCTTTACATGACTGAAACCTATCACAATCATTTATGTAATCATGATGTTCAAATAAAGAAGAAAAAAAAGTAAAAAAAATATGACCCTGCACCTCGAAGTGGGAAGGTTTTCCAATATCTAAGCACTTCATCATTGACAGGTTTGAACTTTACTAAGTGAAGCTTTCAGGTTAGATTGTGGCTGGAGCATTTTAGGATAAGCATAATTTTCATGTCTTAGAGTAACAAACAATAAGATAGTGAGCACTATCCGAGATGTCTATCCTAGGTAGTGTCACTTGCTGTGTCTTGTGCATGAAAAGTTTCTTTCCTAAAAGGAAACTGATAGCATTAGGTTTTATGATATAATAGTAATATTAGATTGAATAAGAAAGAAAAAGAAGAAGAGAAGAAAGAAAAATAAGAAAAGGAAAAAAGATAATAGTAACTTGCCAATATGTATTCAATGAGTGGAGACCTGTAACATAAGTCTGTGGTGTGCAGTTGTCTGTTTCAGTGGTCTCTTTGGTTATATGCTTTAGTTCCTAAGAGATTTTATTCAAAAAGGAAATGACTATCTATTGGTCTTTCTCAGAAAAGTGGTCTATTCATTTCTTTTTCCCATTTTTCTATGGCTTTAATAGGTTTGTGGAGCTAATCTTTCTGAATTCTTTGTATATCCTAGATATCAACCCCTTTTATCTGATGTGTTTGGGTGTGAAAAATTTCCTCATTTCTCTGCTTTGTTATTTGTATAGAGGAATACTACTATTTTTGTGTATTGACTTTGTAATCGTTCACTTTGCTCTATTGGTTTAATGTTTCTAGAAGTTTTACTGTGAACTCTTTAGGGTTTTCGAAGCATATCATCATATCATCTGAAAATGAATGGCTAAAAAAACTGTGGTTACAATATACAACAATGGAGTATTATACCAGCAGTCAGGAGATATGAATTTCATTAAATTTTCCTATACATGGATGTACATGGAATCTAATTCTGCTGAGTAAAATAAGTCAGAGGAGAGAGAGACTCAGAATGCTCTCACTCATCTATGGGTTTAAAGAAAATGAATGGCATTCCTTTCAATAATTTTCAGAGACAAAATGATGAGGGCTGGAAGATGCAGCCTCACTTCATGATACCTCACCACAAAGAGTGATGAGTTTAGTTAGAGAAATAACTATATTGCGAATTATCCTAACAATGAGAATGTATGAGGGAAATAGAGACCCTGTCTAGAGTTACAGGCCGGGGGTGGGGTAGGGAGAAGGGATATTTTGGCACATTACTCATAGTAATGTTGCACTGGTGATGGGAATGTTACACCGGTGATGGGTGGTGTTCTCTTACATGACTGAAACCCAACCAAAATCATGTTTGTAATAAAGGTGTTTTAAATATAAATATTATTTAAAAAAGAATAAGGTTTTGACTTCATATTCTCCTCATATTGTTTTCTTTTAATATTTTGCTTTCAATTTTATTCTCACTTTTAGAATGTTTATTTTACCTATATATTTATATTATATAATATTATTTTACTCTAATGTTAAACAATAAGATATGTTTTAAATTAGTTAAATGAATGGAGTTTTGAAGACAGTTTTCTCAGTCAAAATATTTTATATTAATAAATATTAACATGATTTTTTCAGCTCTGAGTTGATCCACTTTGCAATCTAATAAAATGTTAAAGAAAACTTCACATTTATTTTGACATTAACTTTAAATCAAAGACACAAAACTTAATTATAATGATACAAGATATTGAACTCTTTATTGAAGTGAAATATAATAGCAAACAAAGGGAAAACACAGCAAAAATAAGGTACTTCCATATTCTATGGAGTTTTTCCAAATTCCATTTTTCTCTACACAATAATTAATTCTATAAGATCATCAAAGTACTTTCATTTTTGCTTTTATTGACCAACAAATGGGAAACAACACATTTTATGTTAGTGATTATTCATTTTTATTTATCAGCTGATAAATATTTTATGATTAGCACAATTCTGGTTTATATGAAAAGTATGTTCTATGGTAGTATATCTTTATAATGATTTTCCCAACTAATTACTGCTTCATTATATCCCAGAATGAACTTCAATGGAATGTCTTTCATCTTCTTTTGGAAAAGTATGTCGAACGCTTTCACTTTGATTCACAGTGAAATGATTTTTCCAGTCACAATGGTACCTAATGTGAAAAGGACAGGTTGACAAAGTAGATTACTCCAAGACAAAAGTTGTTCCTTTACTCTTTTTCTGGAAAAAAAAATGTAGTAGGTGTCAATGTCGCTTAACAATTCACTTATTCACTTTCCTCAGATAAGCATAACAAATTTTTTTTTTTGGTGTTTGGGACCACATTCAATTGACAATCAGCGGGTTACTCCTGGCCTATGTAATCAGAAATTGCTCCTGATTTGGGGGACTATATGAGGATGCTGGGGGATCAAACTGGGTTCTGTCCTAGGCCAGCCGTGGACAAGGCAGAAGCCTTACGCTCTTTTGCCACTACTCCGGCCCTGACAACTTCTTTAAATCTTAATATAGAACAGCTACCATTCAATTTTTACCTTACTTTAGAGAAAATGTATATAAATCAAACATATTAAATGCAATTTGCTACATTACATGCAAAGTATTTGACATGATTTTATGGGTGGGATGTAATATAATTTTTACCTATGAGTGCAATTAAGTATTATTTTAAAATACAATGTATTAAGTATTCCTTAAATTGTATTATTTTAGAAATTGTTTTAATACTTTGAAGTTTTAAAACTATGTAAAAAAGAATACAAATATATAATTAATGAAAACTTGTTCAAGATGGTTTCCAGAAGTGTTATATCTGCAGTTTTACAGGGAAATTAAATTGATTTCAGATAAAGATCATAAAAAATTGGAGATTTGTTTATTACATTTAATTATTTTAGCATTTATTATATTGTATTACATTTGTTATAACCGTTTCAATGTAGAATGTCAGTGATGAGATATAGTAATCCAATTTTTCTCCTACTCCAAATTCAAATAAATATGTATTTTAATATTTGTCCACACTTGAGGAAATGGTGTGTGAATATTTATGATATGCAATTACTACATGTCAATAGTGCAAGACCTCTTCTCCACTGACTTTTGTCAAGTTAATTATAGTTTTCTAAAGGATGTTTAAAATTAATGTTGTAAAATTAAGTTTAAAATAAAACAAAACATAATTTTAAAAGTAATATTAATTATTATGAAGTATAAAGAATTAGTATCAAAGTGTCCCCTGTCATCTGATATTAAATGTATTTAAAAATTTGCAGACTTATTTTAAAATATAAGATCCTATAGAAAATAAAGAAAAAGAGAGAACTCTAAACTTTAGATTATCAAATTTTCAGTAAATGGTGTTCTTTCATAGAATAATATTTTAGAGCATGTTCGGGTGAAATCTTTGATTTTCTGTAAGAGTCCAAATTATTGTACTTGGAGAAGTATATGGAAATATGTTTTGTTTATATTTTTATATATATTTGTTGTTTAATTCAAATAACTAGGATTCAAAAGAACTCTTAACATTTATGCTTCTCTAAATCACTGAGTATTACCTTTGCGCAGGAAACGCCCTTCATTGTTTTTTATCCCAACTTCATTTTTGAGTATATCATTATAATTTGCTCGTGGATCAGATTTCATATTTTTAAATGTAGCTTGCTTCACAACAGTATCTATATCACCTTCACTGAGTTTTTTCCCAAGAAAATTACAGAATTTTTGCACAGCACTTCTGAGATCCTGAAAGAGATTTGAGTGTGAAGACAGTACATTTATAAGGAATATTGAGATACTGTTAGCACCTTTATTACATTGTAGAAAAGTAAACTTAATGGTCTGATTCTGAGTCTAAAGTTTAATAAAGGTCTATTGATTCCCATTTTATATAGAAAAGCAAGTGTCAGCTTTGTTAAAGTTTCAAATTAAATCTATGAATATAAAAATACTTTTGTTCATTGAACCACTTTAGGACACTCCCAGTAGCACTCAGGGGATTCTCCTAGCTTTGCCCTTAGAAATTGCTTCCCTGGCAGATTTGAGGAACCATATGGATGCTGGGGGACCAAAGGCAGGTCCATCTCAGGTGAACCATGTTGCAAGGCATATGCCTTACTGCTAATCTATCACTCCAGCCACTATTGACCAATTTAAATTAACACTCTCTAAATTATGTTTTTCTGAAGATAATTACAACATGATTAAACATTTAAATATATACTGTCTATATTTATTGACTTAAAACTTATTAAGGTAAGTAAAACTCTCTTTTTATCAGCTATTACAACGTAATAAAGAATTAATAAATTTGTCTTAAATCGCAAAGGGATGATGTTTAAGAAGGACTATACAATCTGAAAAATTTCAAGTAAAATTATTTTAAACATAAAAATTATAGCTCACTAATAAGTTTTTTAACATATATATACTCGATAATTATTTAAGTTCATAATATGACAAAATTATTATATACAGTAGTCGGTGCTGAATTCTTAAATATAACCATTTGACTCTGTTGACAATAAAATTTAAACCGTTTTTTGAGGGGGGTTCTTGGGTCACACTCAGTGGCACTCAGAGTTTACTCCTTGTTCTGCACTCAGAAATCACTCCTGGCAGACATAGGGAACCATATAGGATGCCAGGATTCGAACCCACCATTGGTCCCTGGGTTGGCTGCTTGCAAGACAAATGCCCTACCGTTATGCTATCTCTATGGCCCCAATAAAATTAAAACTTTACTTTTGATACCTGCAATCTCCATATACATTTTAGGCCCCACTAAACTTGATATTGATTTGAAAACTACAGTATTGTTGAAACAGTTGTCATGCTGGCAGGGCCCAGATAAAAGGCATGATGAGAAAAACACATGCCTTGGTTTATCCAACTCAGTTCATTTTCCAACCAACATATATGGTCCCTCAAACAGGCAAGAAGATCCTTACGTACAGTCATGCATAGGCAACTGACCATTGATAATTATAAGCACAAGAAGCAAAATAAAGCTATAGTTGTACTGGTTACTTGACAAAATATTTAAGAAAGACATAACAGTAGCCTTTGCTCAAACTCTCTTCAAAACATTGAAGTGGAAAAAATCCAAAATTATTCCTAAGGCTAGAGTTAACTTGATGACCAAGTTAGAAAGAGACACCACACTCAAAGAGCTCAACTGATGAAATACATTTTACATATAATGGAGATAGTGTGAATATTAGTGTCATTAAGAAGCAGCATACCAGCATTAAAACAATAAAATCATACTCAGATCTTTAAGTATATGAATATTCACTACCAATACCAAAACCTATCAGAACAACTGAGAAATGAAATAACTCAGATGTTTCAGCAAACAGAGGCTGGAGTTCAAGAAACTGGAAGGCATCTCATTACCTAACTTGAAAGTTCTACCACAAAGCCATAGTGATCAACACAGTGACGAATCCCCAAGTATATGTCAATTAATTTTTGACAA